>NC_081380.1:38620339-38920339 GCF_030684315.1 Stegostoma tigrinum
TCTCTCTCTCTGTGTCTCTCTCTCTGTGTCTCTCTCTCTGTCTGTCTGTCTCTCTGTCTGTCTCTCTCTCTCTCTCTCTCTCTCTCTCTCTCTCTCTCTCTCTCTCTCTCTCTCTCTCTCTCTCTCTCTCTGTGTGTGTCTCTCTCTCTCTCTCTCTCTCTCTGTGTGTGTCTCTCTCTCTCTCTCTCTCCTCTCTGTGTGGTCTCTCTCTCTCTCTCTCTCTCTCTCTCTCTCTCTCTGTCTCTCTCTCTCTGTCTCTCTCTCTCTGTCTCTCTCTCTCTGTCTCTCTCTCTCTCTCTCTCTCTCTCTGTGTCTCTCTCTGTGTGTGTCTCTCTCTCTCTCTGTGTGTGTGTCTCTCTCTCTCTCTGTGTGTCTGTCTCTCTCTCTCTCTCTCTGGTCTGTCTCTCTCTCTCTCTGTGTGTGTCTCTCTTTTTCTGTGTCTCTCTTCTCTCTCACTACTCTCTTCTCTCTCACTACTCTCTTCTCTCTCACTACTCTCTCTCTCTCTCTTCTCTCTCCCCTTGCGCGCGCGCTCTCTCTCTCCTCCCTTTCTTCTCTTTCTCTCTCTTGCTCACTCTCGCTCTTTTCTTCCCCACATTGCGTCTTCACATTAATGTTGAGGATGCCTTGCTCCGATCCCTGTCACGGAGATGTGATGGGCTTCCCTATAAAGCACTGAAAATACAAATGATGCTGCTTGTTGCCTTCAAGGCTCCTTGGTATACAAGGTGGATTCAGTTCGGAATCATGGTTCTGTCTCTTATTACAACCCCACCAAGAAATCTTCCGTTTTAACAACACAACACTGTGTGTTTTGATGTGAGTGCTTCACCATTTCAACCTGGCCCAGTGAATAGCGTTGTCACTTCAACGTCTGAGTGTTCTAGGTTCACATCCTACCCCAAGGACTTGAACAGAAATACCTAACCCATTAGTCTCTGTGCGGCACCAATGGGGTCATGGCTGGAGAGTGCTCACACTGTCTGTAGATTGGTGCTGAGGGAAGTGCTGTGCTGTTGCTGGGGGGGAGTGGCGCACTATCAAAGGTCTAGTTGTTGGGCTGAGATCCCAACATCAGCATGTGTCTATCTGGCCAGGTGTCCTGGTGCTCTCTGAAGAACAAAACTGAGTTCTACTGCCCAGGCCAGCACAGCCCTATATTAGTAACAGCTGAACTATCTGCTTGTTTCTGTCAATGTGAATACTTCTTCATAAAAGTAACCTTATTCTATATTGGGTGGTTGTATATCCATGTTCCATTATCAGTTCAAGATGTGGTACTGTCTGTTGCCATGAAGATCCTGCCTTCTCAACCTCACACCTGTCCTGAGGTGCAGTGACCTTCAGTTTAAGTCCCACCAGTCGTCTCTCTCTCTCTGGCAGCCCCAGTGGTGTTCTGTGTGTGTGTGTGTGTGTGTGTGTGTGTGTGTGTGTCTGTCCGAGTACATCTGTGTGCAGTGTTACCCTAATGTGTATGTCTGTGGGTGTTAGCTGTGTATCAATCTCTGGTTTACTGCTGCATGCCTACATCTGTATCCCCGTCTCACTTTTGATCTGTTTATATATTTACTTACATGGGAGTTTCTGCCGTTGGCTCCTGATGTGTGGGTGCTGTGGATATTTTAAAGTAAATTTGCCAGATTCACTGTTGATTGAAAGACCCATTTTTATATGGCCCTCTCCACCATCCTTACCTGCCAATCAGAGTATTCTGAGCTTACCATTCTTGCCAGACCTGGAGTCTGGAAGGCAGCAATGTGGTCTTGGCCTATCTCCCAGCACTGTTGCCCCAACTCTGTTGCTGGCTGGAGATTTTTACATCAAGATCGTAATGCTAGAATAAAAATAATTCTGATGGAAATCTGATCTTTTGTTCTCTCCTGGAATCTCAGAACCCTAAGAGCCTAGATGGAGGTGATTCAGCCCATCATGCCCAGAACTATATATCCATTTAATCTCACTCGGACACTGCCTGTAGTGCGCGCTTTTTCACTGGATTACTTTCTCACCCATACCCACTCTCTCCTCACACTGACTGATGTCTCAATTTTGCGCTCGTCTGTCTCTGCTCTTCCTCACTGCCCCCTCCTCCTGTCCTCTGTATGTCTGTGCTCCCCAATGCCCCCCTGTTCTGATGCACCTCTTGCCACAACCCCTCCCACCATGTTCTCCTGCCTCCCCCCTCTCTCTGTCACCACCTTCCCCTCCTTGCCCCTGCCCCTGCCCCTCTGTTTTTTAAGAAACATTACCTCTAAGCAGGATTAAGTCTGAAGTCACCTCCAACTCTTGGTATTTAAACTACAAAGTCAGAAGAAAATGTTTCTTTGAATTTAAAAAGCCTTTCAATTCGCCCCCCCTCGTTAGGATTTCCGAACTGATGGTGTTTATTCTGCTGTTCCAAGCTAGCACTTGTCTTTTGCTGCATTTCCCAATTGGATTATTTGTGAATTATCCAAAGTGGAAGAGAAACTGAACATAATTTTTTTTGTCCCCTCTCTTTCAGATGGTCACACGAACAAAGAAAATATTTGTAGGTGGATTATCTGCAAATACGGTAGTGGATGATGTAAAGCAGTACTTTGAGCAGTTTGGCAAGGTAAGACAACATGCAGACACTATGGAATGTGCAGTGTCTGAATAATAGGATTTAATCCTCCGACAAAGATGGGTGGTGGGGATGGGATGGTGGAATTTGGAAGGGGGTGATGTGCGGAGAGTGACAAGGTCTGAAACAATTCAATGTGGGATCTGAACCACTCTTAGTCTGCACGAACCAGAAGGACCAAGTCTTTGACCCACCCAGGCAGTACAGAAGGTGGTCAGACGTTCGACTGTGGGAGAGAGATCTACACCTTCAACCTCCCGGGGACAGCGTTGTTGATGCTTCCAGTCAGTCATGTCGCTGTTAACCCGTTCGTGAGCGGTCTCCTGTTGGGATGAATGAGTTGGAATCTGTTGTGGGGTGGAGACTTAGCGGCGAGGTCTGCTGTTCCAAACGTAGCCTCAGATGGATGCCGAGAGGGAATCCTCATCTACCCCCGTGGCTGCTCGGGATCCTGGTTTTGCTTCAGTATGCCTTTCCTGCTTCCCACCTTCACCACAGCCCACACCAGAATGCTGCTTCCGCACCCTTCCCTCCCACTTCCCAAAACAAGATGAGAATGCCCCACCAGAGCACCCTACAAGAGGGAGGGGGGGGGGGGGCATGAAAATTAGGAGTGGGCCTTGTGATCACAGCGAGCAAGGTGTTTGTTTGAACAGTGACACTGCCTGTATCCGTCTGCCACCCACAGCCCCTTTCTCTGGGGAAGGGTCTGTTGGTCTCACGCTGGGTGCTCTTGGGTATTCGACCAGTGATGGCAGCATTGAAGACCGCTGCTGGATGGGCACACTAATCTCGGAAGGCATCGCGATCGAGCCTGCAGTCCCCATCGCCCAGAATCTGCCTGTGAAACTCTCACTAGGTCTGACTGTGTGTGTACCAGTCCCATGCGTGGGAAGAGACTGAAGCTGGATTTGCCAAACCTTCAGGAGTGGGTGCCCAGTCAACTTGTACCCAGAGTCATGACAGGGCAGGAGAGAGGCTGCTTGGTCCCATTTGAGTCCATGCTGGTACTCTGGGATAGAAGATGAAGGGGTGATACCATTCATACTTAAATCATCTTTAAGGATTATAGAGTCCCTACAGCGTGGACTCTGTCTGAATGGCATCCCACCCAAACCCCCACATTTCCCACAGCTGATCTACCTAGCCTGACTAAGTGAAAAGAGAGAATCTGTTTTCTCTAGGGTGAGAATCCAGAGTAGGATGCAGTATCTGAAAACTGGTGCCAAATCGAATACAGGCTTCATGTCAGGAAGCATTTCTTCCCACGAAAGGGAATGGAATTCTGGAATTTCCTCCCCAAAAAAACACATTTGGGACTGGAGGACCAATTGACCACTTCGAACCCAAGCTTGATGGATTTCTTGTTCGTCAACATTGTATTAATGGTCACTGAAGACTGGCAGAAGACATTAAGATACAAAGCAGTGGTTGAGAAGTTGAATTTTCCCACCTGTTTCTCATTGCAGTCAAGAGGGAGCGCTGTGGAGAGAGGGCGTGGTGGGTGTCCAATTGACGTTGTGAACCTGGGCAGCACTCACCTGTCTCTTCATGAATTTAGCAGGCTGTGGGAACTAAACCGGGAACCCTTTGGCATGAGTTCATTTTGCCACCAGGAAGCCTCTTCCTGACATTTCTAAGGAAGAAATAAGTTGATACATGTGTCCTTGTAACGGCAAAATGAGGGAAATGCTGGATGGCCGCAGAACTATTTCTTGTATTGACACGGAATGATTCAAAGAGGAGGGACTCTTTTCTTCAGCTGTGCTCCTGAACAAAGTGAGGAGTTCTTCAGAACCTAAATGGAACGTTTCAATTCCCTGTAGCTTCTGGAACATGCCCTGGCGATCTTTTGTTAGAGTGGCTTCACATTTGTAGATCTCTTTTATTGATGCCTTTGTTATTTTTGCAGTTAGGTTGCTAGACAATCCTAATATAGCCTCTGAAGCTAACTTTTGGTGTTTTTGAAATTGAGAGGAATATTTCTGTCCAAGATGTTGCTAAAGCATAACGATTTGAAAGTACTGGTTTCAGTTCTGCGGTTGACAGTTGCTGGGTCAGACAGTGTCAGGTCAGAGCTGTGTTAATTTATAGAAGGCCCTGGGGAACTATGCTTCCCTCTCGCAACTTGATGCTGTGGAGAGCCAGCTCACTGAAACACCTACCCACCTGTTGTACTAGCCCGCCCTCATGGTTTTTATTTGCGTCACAAATTATCAAATATTTTACAAGCCTCCTCACATTTCAGGTATTTGTCAAACACTGGTGTAGACTGGTCTGTCTCACCTTAAGAATGAAAGAGGTGTGAGGTGGTATTTGTGCTGTTTATACAATGCGAAGTACCTTAGTTACAATATCTGCTGTCTCCTTATTGACTTTCTCATAACCCAAGCCTGAATTGTGATCTCGCCTTTAGGCCTGGACAGAACTCACCCTTGACCCAGCCCGATACTAGAACATGTGAACGTAAGAACCAAAGAAGGCCACTTAGCCCCTCGAGCCTGTACTGCTAATTCAATGAGATTGTGGCTGATCTGTGGCCAAGCTACTAACTCTGCCTTTGGCCCGTATCTCAACAATAATTCATGTATCTCTGATTTAAAGCTCACAACTGATTCAGCATCCATTGGTGTTTGTGGAAGAGAGTTCCAAACCTCCTGGCCCACTGTGTGAGTTGAAATGTTTCCTAACATCATTCCTGAATTGTCTGGCCCTAATTCACAAACCATGTGCCCCAGTTCTAGAATCCCCAACCGGTGGGAGTGGTTTATAGTTTAACAGGGTAAAACAGTAGATAATGTTGTGAAGACTTCGATCAGATCACCCCATGACCACCTAAACGCTAGAGAAAGCAAGCCTCATTTGTATCCTTAAAGAGACAAGCAAGTTCCAACAGATGACATACCAGGAAATGGAAAAATCCTGCAGAACTACAGGGAAGGAATGGTGGGGGTGGGTGTCATGGTGCATGGGATAAATTGGTTGGCTCATTTGGAAGATGCAGCACAGGCAGTATTGACTACAAGGCCTCTTCCGTGATGCTTTGTTGTGAATTTTGCTGTAAATCTAAATCACTTTTTGCATGATATTAAATTGCTGTTTTGTAAAGATGAGCATCTCCAGTGAATGAATAAGAAGTGATCCATGGCTCTATCCATGGAAAAATGCACCCCATTCATGGTATTCCACATTGTCTCAGACTTTCACATGTTTAAAAAAAAATTAGACGGGTGGTTTTTTTGGGGGGGCGGGGGGGGAGCGTGAAATAAAACAAAATAGACCACCAATCATTTCACACTGTTTGCCAGTTTAGATCCTGAAATTCCTAGTTGTTCGCAATCATAAAACTCGAAGAAACCAATGAACTCAGACTGACCTGCGGCTGTGTTTACTTAACAACGGTTAGAGTTTATGACCATAAGGGAAGGCAGCTGCACCTTGGCAGCAGAATGACACAGCATTATGTGGTACAGCACTCTTATCCTGGTAAACCCCTGCCTCTCGGCAGCTCTGCTTCTACAGATAGATTGTGAGAAAGCTGATCTGTTTATAAATTGTGTTGGAATTTCTCAGATAGCGCCTCATAAAAGGTCCTTAGAGGATTCCAGTAACGCTATCACCTCATATTTTGGTCTCTTCTTGGAATCACAGAAAAGTGCCATCTTCCCTTGTGAGCATGATTAGAGTCTTTAGAGCTGTCATCTGACGTTCTAACGTCAGCCCAGAAGAGGTCCAGATTTCTTTTAATGCTGACTAGGAATGGGGAGACGTTGGTTCCTGAATCCAGGACAACAGCTCTATTTGAAACCTGATGAGATTGGATTTGGAAATATATCTATCTATTTCTCTCCCCCACTTTCTCTCTGTCTCACACACACTGACTCACAGACTGTCTCATGCGCTTCCTCACTCGCATGTGCCCTCACTCGCATGTGTGTTCATGCTCTCTCACAGGCTAGTGGGTGAGCTGGAGTCACTGAGATGGACAGCTGCTGGGCCCTGAGCTAAAGCACAGGGTTAGTTCTTGGCTGAGTTGGGTCTTGGTGTGAGTCATGAACAGAGCAGTAGAGTTCTGTCAGGTCAGAGCTCAGCTGAGAAAGCGTTGGAACCATCTGATCTGGCAGTGTCATATTCCATTCAGAACCAACGGCTTCCGTTGAAATGTAGGGAAGAAAATGAATTGCAGAGTGGCTACAACACAGAAAAAAGGCTATTGGACCCTTCAGGTCTGCTAGAGCAATTCGTCTAGTACCACTTTGCTGCCTTTGCCTGCAAATTCTTTATCTGATGGTGTTATTCCGACACTCCTTTGGAAGTTGCAGTTGAATCAGTCTCCAGTGCTCACTTTGGCATTGGCTCCTTGCGTTGCTACAGTTCCTTCGTCCCTTGGCTAACGTGCTGATTTCTTTCTGTCCTCTTTGCCTTGGCTCCTTCGCATTTTGAACAACTGTCAAGTCTCCTCTTGATGTTCTCCCCTTCAGCAGCTCTGATTTCTCTGATCTGTCCGGGCAACCAAAGTCCCTCATTCCTCAAACCGTTCTCGAGAATCTTCCTCGCACCCTCTCTGACATCCTCATTCTACCCACCCTGTGTGGTATGCAGAGCTGGGCTTGAGCCTGAACCGCACTTTTCTGTACGCTGTTGTAATGCCCTTTTATTAGTGTCCTGTGTCTCTCTATTTCCAAAGTCATAGAATCCCTACAGTGTGGAAGCAGGCCATTCAAGCTTTCCCAGACCCAACCCCAACCCTGTCCCTATAACCCTGCAGTTCCCATGGCCCATCCACCTGACCTATAGAACTTTGGACTGGATCCCTCATGCCTTTTTGATCCCTTTTTCAACCTGCTGTGCTACCTTCAGTTGATCCTGCCCAGATATATCCCTTCATCCCTGCAATCAATTTAGAATTGTCCCCTTTTTGTTTTGTAATGTCTCTCGCTGTCCTTCCTACCAAAATGAATCGCTTCACACTTCTCTGCATTAAGTGTCATTTGTTGCCATCGTTCTATCTGCCTTTTTGTATTTTCTGGGTCTATCATTAACCTCTTCGCTGTCCACCACACCGCCAAGAGCTGTATCCTTGAGAATTAGGAGTTGAAGTAGGCCATTCAGCACATTATGCCTGTCTTAGATCCCCAAGTGAGCGCTACACCCTATGTCATTCTCCTGCCTTCTCCCTGTAAGTGCACTTTCTTCCTCTTTAAATGCAATTCTAATGCCCCATTGAAGTCTTTGATTTTGAACCTCCCTCCACCACAATCTCAGGCAGTGCATTCCAGACCCTAACCACTTGCTGCACCGTGAGGTTTTATTTTTGTCAACACCACCTCGGTTTGTGGGTTCTTGCTGTACGCAAATTAGTTTCTGCATTTCCTATGGTACAGGAATGACCAATCTTCAAAAACTGCTTTGTTGCCTGTAAAACACCTTGGTAGTGAGAGGCGGTAAGTTAATGAAGTTGCCCCCAGCACCCCATTTAAACAAAACTGTTTAAAAGCATGAAACCAACCTTATTTTGCGGGCATGTAGCACTGCCTTTGAAGGTGACTCTTTGCACGGAGTGGAGTGTGCTTGGCCTGTGTTAATTAGGGCCTTTAATTAACATTTGTTTTTTTCAACACGCATTATAGAATCCCTATTTTGTGCATTGCATAGAAACACATGTCTGATAAGTTGAGGCTGCTCTATTTAAAGTCATTCTGGTCTCCCTGCTATAGGAAGGGTGTTGTTAAACTCAAAAGCCATCAGAAGGGACTTGCAAGGTTGTTGCCAGGGTTGGAGGGTTTGAGCTATAGGGAGGGACTGAATAGACTGCAGCTATTTTCCCTGGAGTGTCGGAGGCTGAGGGGTGACCTTATACAGTTTATAAAATCATGAGGGGCATGGATAGGGTGAATAACCTGGGTCTTTTTCCCAGGATAGCAGCGTCCAAAACTAGAGGGGCATAGGTTTAAGGTGATAGGGGAAAGACTTAAAGGGATCTGAGGGGGCAAATCTTTCAGGCAGAGGGTGATGCGTGTATGGAACAAGCTGCCAGAGAAGGTATCTGGATGGGTACATGATTCGGAAGAGTTTAGAGGATTTGGGCCAAATGCTGGCAAATGGGACTGGATCAGATCAGGATATCTGGTCAGTGGGGACAAGACGGACCATGAAGATTGAACCACTGCAGTTCTGCATGGTTGACCGGGGAGCAGAGTTAGATCTTGTGGGATCTAGGGGGAGCTAGCCAATTGGATCCAGCATTGGCTTGAAGGTAGGAGACAGGGTGATGTTGGAGGGTTGCTTTTCAGCCTGGAGGCTTATGACCAGTGGTGTGCCGCAAGGATCGGTGCTGGATCTGCTGATTTTCGTCATTTATCAAAGTGATTTGGATGTGTGAATATAGGAGATATTGTTGGTAAGTTTGCAGATGACATCAAATTAGAGATGTAGTGGACAGTGAAGAAGATTACCTCAGAGTACAGATGGGCTGAGGAGTGGCAGATGGAGTTCAATTTAGATAATTGTGGAGGGTTGGATTTTGATAACGCAAACCAGGGCAGATTTAGAGAGAGGTAATAGGAACTGGAGAATCCAAGATAACAAAGTGTAGAGCTGGATGAACACAGCAGGCCGAGCAGAAAAGCTGACATTTCGGGCCTAGACCCTTCTTCAGAAATGATTTCTGATGAAGGGTCTAGGCCCGAAGCGTCAGCTTTTCTGCTCGGCCTGCTGTGTTCATCCAGCTCTACACTTTGTTATCTCAAATTTGGAGAGACCTCAGTCTGGTAATATCTGTGGAGAGAAAAATAAAATTAATGTTTCAAGTCCGGTATGACTCTAATATGAAACTGTTGAGAGTCTGATGAGGATACACTATATTGTGAGAAGCAGTGAGTTAAATAGAAACTGACTGACTTTATTCAGCCTGTGTTTTGCTAAAATGCTCCTGTGGTGAAACATTTACCTGGAAAATTCAGAAGTAAATGTAAAGGAGGAGTTTGTAACCTCCTGAGGATGGGACCTTTTAAACCACTTTAATCAGGCTCTGATTGTGATCGAAGATCTGAGTGAATCACAGCCTGTTTGTCTATCAATTGCTCCCACCTTTTCTTGTGTGCTCTATGTCACACGTGCTCAGTTCCACCATCTCAAGTAGCTTCCTGAATGCTTTCTGTATCCCTGCCTTGTTTAAGTACTGCCTCAGACCTTTATCTCTCTGAGGAATGAACCACTTACTGAGATCGATGCTAAGTCTGTGGTTTGTAGCACTGCCCCTTTGTACCTGTGGTCCTGTTTAAAAGAGTGCTTCCACATAGACTATTAGATTTAGCAGGGTAAATGCAGGGAATGATGCCTATGGATTAGGGGTTGGGCTGTTCAGGGATGAGTTGGGACATATCTTCATCCGGAGAATAATGAGCCTGTGGAATTCTCTGCCACAGAAAGCAGTTGAGGCTAAAACATTGTATGTTTTTGAGGAACTAGATATAGTTTATAGACCTGAAGTGATCAAAGGTACAGGGAGAAAGAGGGAACAGTGAACTGAATTGGATGATCAACCACGGTCATGTTGAACGGCAGAACAGACTCAAAAGACTCAATGATCCACTCCTGCTCCTATTTTCTGTTGTTTGTCATTCAGTATTTGGAGCTCGGACATGTTTAGAGATTTAAGAAGAAAGCTTGGGGTAAGGATTTCTCTGATCCTAGCATGTAGTGAGTTTGTAAGTGAGCTTGTGAAGGTGCTCACTATTAGTATTACAAGGTAAACTGTTAGCCTGTATTAATGGTATATAGCTACCTGTAGCACAGTCAAAGGATTTCTCTCATCCTGAGAGAGTTGATCAGATTTCCAAAATGCCTGCAACCCTTGAAGGGAGTTCGGTCATTAAGGATTTGTTACCTTCTATCACATGCTGCCTGCCCTCTGACCTTGAACGCCAGTGAACTTGAGCAATCACTTGTAGTCTGTGTGACAGTAGTCTGGCAAACTCTGAACTTGTACACTTCTCAGTGAAGGATAGGACAAATGCTTTTTTTCCACCCTTTGCTTTAATTGGCAATTTTTTCAGGCTGCTGCTGTTCACTGCATTGACGGAAGTGATGGAATTATGGAGTGCAGTGGAGGCCGGGATGTTAGATGCCTTCGAGGCAGAGATCGATAAATTCTTGATCTCACAAGAAATCAAGGGCTACGGGGAGAGTGCAGGGAAGTGGGGTTGAAATGCCCATCAGCCATGATTTAAATGGCGGAGTGGACTCGATGGGCTAAATGGCCTTACTTCCACTCCTATGTCTTATGGTTTTATGGAAGGAAGGCGACCAAGCTTTTTCTTTTGGGACTGAGTAAGGGAGGGCAACTGTCCTGTTGGTGGGCCAGTCCTCAATCCAGCTGTTCAGATGCACTGCATCTCTGTGTGTGCTGGCCGGATGAACAAGATTCTGTTAACCTCTTGTTGAAATGATGCTGAATCCCCTGGTTTAACTACCCCACCACGTGCACACTGAGACTTGGGAACAGACATGCGCACATCACACCATTTTTAAAAAATAAAGGAATGACTTATTTGTGGTGGTGTGAAGGGGTGAGATCTGTTGTCTGTGCTCCACAGCTTTGTTTGGCATTATTTTTTCACAAATAGAGACAGCAACCCCACCAGATAGGCACAAGATTACTTTTGAATTTGTTCCCTGGCACTTTGATGTCATGTCTTGTCAGGCTTTCACATTTTTTTGCTTTTCCCGTTCTTAGGGGCATATACATATTGCTGACAAGTCCATAATTTAGTTTCTGCCCTTACTTGTCCCTGGGACGGTTCCTTGAGGCACTGCCTTCTATATCGTGTGGGTGCATCCACAGCAACGATCCTTCTAAGCTGCACTGCTATTCGACTGCTGCAGACTCTGTGCACACCGACTCTGGTCTCCTGCTCCTGAAAGCTGCTGCTGTGCACCATCTTTCAGAGGTTTGCATGGCAGGGGGGAAAATGACAGGGAATGTTGATCCAAACTGTTGTAATGTTGGCTGATGTTACTACTGGGCATTGCAATGGGAACCTAGCTTGATGGATCACGTTTTTATTTGCTTTCGTTTTAACAAAGTTGTCTCTCACTTTGACCTACTGATATTGTCAATAGACTGTTAAGCCAGCGGCCCTAGTTTCAAATCCTGCCAAGACAGATGGTGGAAATTGAGTTAAATAAAAACCTGGGTTTAAGAGTCTAGCGATGATTGTCAGGAAAACTTGCCTGATTCACTAATGTCCTTTAGGGAAATAATTTTGCCATCCTTACCTAGGTCAGCCTGCACGTGATTCCAGACCACAGCAATGTGGTTGATTATTAACTGCCTTCTGGGCAATTAGGACTGAACAATAAATGTTGACCCAGGGTGAATTTTTAAAAAAAAGTCACTGAAACATGCAATGCTACAGATATTGCTTTAACAACCAGTGTGGAAATGTCAATTACTAACTGACCATAGCTTTAAGGTGAGTTGGGGAATAATGAAAGGAGATGTGCGAGGCAAGTCCTTTTTTAATGCAGAGGGCAGTTGGTGCCTGGAATGTGCTGTTCGGGGAGGTGATAGAAGCAGATACAGCAGCAAGCTCTAAGAGGCGTTTAGACAGATATGTGAACAAGCAGGCAGTAAAGGGATATAGACCGTGTGCAGGCAAATGGGGTTAGTTTAGAATGGCATCGTGGTCAGCTCAGATTTGGTGGACCGATGGCTGTGTTCCTGTGCTGTTTGTTTGTCAATAAAACAAGTTTATTACAAAAGGAATCTTGATAAAATGGAATTATCCAAACCCTCTGCTTTTCAGAGATTTTTGACACCCAGGAAAAGTATAATTCCAAAACACTACTTTATAAATTGAAGTGAAACAAAACAGCTTTTACAGTACCTATGACACAATTCCATGTACAGTACTTGAAAGACTACACCTGATACAGCAACAAAGCACAACTCTTGTAAAGCACTCATCAGAATCCATGTACCTATCACTATGATTGGTTCATATCAACTGTGACTGCAGTCCTGGAGTTGTCATACACCCAAACTTCAGTGTAAACGGCTGTTTCTAGGTTGTAATCCCAGCACTTCTGATCTTGGGCTAACACTGACTTTTCACTCCAATGTAATTTGAACATAGAGCATTACAGCCTAGCACAGGCCCTTCAGCCCTTGATGTTGCACTGACCTGTGAAAGCATTATTATCCACATGTTTATCCAATGACCATTCAAATGCCCTTAAAGTTGGAGAGTCTACTACTGTTGCAGGCAGGGCATTCCACACCCTTACTACTAAAGAACCTACCTCTGACATCTGTCCTATAACTATCACTCCTCAATTTAAATCTATGTCCCCTCGTGCTAGCCATCACCATCCGAGGAAAAAGGCTCTCACTGCCCACCCTGTCTAATCCTCTGACCATCTTGTACGTCTCTATTAAGTCACCTCTTAACCTGCTTCTCTCTAACGAAAACAGCCTCAAGTCCCTCAGCCTTTCCTCATAAGACCTTCCCTCCATGCCAGGCAACATCCTGGTAAATCTCCTCTGCACCCTTTCTAATGCTTCCACATCCTTCCTATAATGCGGCGACCAGAACCGTATGCAGTACTCCAAATGTGGCTGCACCAGAGTTTTGTACAGCTACAACATGACCTCATGGCTCTGAAACTCCATCCCTCTACCAATAAAACCACACACAATTGAATTCACTAAATCTGTCATTCCCCTCTCAGGAGCACTGCGGTATACAACCATCCTATTTTCATGGTCTTCACAGGGGTAACCAGATTTGGAAGTGAAACTAAATGTTTCTCAACTTCAGCAATTTCACTTAAGCCTTAAAAAAAAAAACCTAAACTCTGTGTCAAATCTTTGAGGCTCCATTGGGTTGCTGAGTTGCAAAAGAAGTCTCAAAATAAATAAAAGTCCATTAGAGCACCAAACCCATTCACTATCTAACCTGGTTCAAAAACTGTTCTTAAAAGAAATCACCATGGTTACAGAAATAATTACAAATTAATTATTAACTTCAGATACACAAAAAAACCCACCGGTTACTAATTCCAAACCAGAAGTCTCAGCTTACAGTCACTAAAACTGAACAATTATACATCTAAATCCCACAGTTTATATCACATCAATATGGTTAGGGGTGGAGGATTTGGTCTTGATGAAGATGAAGGAATAACATTATTGTTCCAAGTCATGACTGTCTGACTGGGATATAGTGCCTCCAAGGAGCTCCTACCTTTGTCCTTCTGGTTCTGAGTTTGAGAGTTCTGCTCCTCAGGCGTAAGAGGGGAAATGAATCTTTGCCATTGGCAGCTGCCGGGAGTATACAATGGTCTGTTTTTAAGTATGCTCGAGTGAGGTTGTTAAGTTCCAGGACAATAAAAGGTTAATGAGGTTTGTAGTTAGGATGAACAAGGTAACGTTGATGCAGAAGATCAATTGCAATCTGATTGAATGACACAAGGTTCGAGGGGCTGAATGGTCATCCCCTGCTCCCTGTTTCTGGTATTTTTGTAGAAGCACGTTATTACACCAGTGCTAGATATTGGCTACTTTATGCCATGGGGTTATTGGTTGTTGGCACGCTCTGCATGAACGGTTAAAGAGTAGTTGGCTGCTCCTAGAGGTGCCCAAGTTCATTACAGAACCTACAACCAGCACCATTTTTAAAAAAAACCACTTATTCATCTCTTTTAGTTTATTGGGCATTGCTAACAGTGAAATGGTCTCCCTCTGTAACACTAGTCACAACAAATTCCACATTTGCGAGGAACGTTGAGATGTTTTGACAGAGCGATGTGTTGCTATACAAATTGTAGCTGTTTTATTTCTGCCCACAGATCCAACGTAAGTGTCTCTCTCATTAAAGGAGCTGTGCAGCTCAGTTTGTTAATTCTCTGCCATCAGACCTGGGGGAGCTGGGCAGGAGCTGCATTTTTGAAATGCTTTTTCAGTCAGCTTGGCTAAAGCAGAGATCAGACTTCTCTTTGAAATCCAACGATGGATACCAAGTCTCTCGCTCACTGCTCCTCATCCACGGATGAAGTAGCAAGTGGAATAATTAGTTCTGAAGGCCTCTCCTTAGTCAATGCTTTAGCCTAATCGGCTTTCAGTGACCTCAACAAAGTGAGCTTATTCTGCTAAGCTGTAGTAACTCCTGTCTCATTTTTTTTCAAATTCATTTTGTCTTTTATATGTTCTGCCAGAGTTTTTCTTTTTGTACGAGTCATTTCCAATCCAGTGGGTCATTACAATCATTCCTTTGTAAGGCAGCTGCCTGTTTTCCCATGCCCCTTGTGTCTCTCTCTGTCTCGTGCATGCTCCCTCTCTGATTACACTATCTGTCGCTCTTGCTCTCGCTCTCGCGCTCTCTCTCTCCCTATGCTAGCCCTTACCCCACAGTAGCCCTATCTCCAGGCCTGTTGCCGACACAATTATTTGAAACACAGCAAGGCCTGGTCCACACCAAGGTCCACGAGATGGCCTTTGATTTCAACGCGCGGGTGAGCAAAGGTGCTTTGCCGCACGTGTGATAATCTTTCAGTGAAGGTTTGAAATGTTGGTGCTAGATTGTACCAGGAGGAGGCTTCTGGACACAGATGAAGGCTCAGTTTGTGCAGCTTTGGACATCAGGTTGCACCCATGTCTGGGTGAGCATGAGAAGGCCATTGTCTTGGGAGGCAATGTGAGTGGGAGAATGAAGAGAGGGACGACAGGACAGGACAGGCTCCTGCCTTTACTTGGATGGGGGCGGGGGGGGGGGGGGGGGGTGCGCAGGGAGTCTGCACGGCCTGCTTAGTCTAATGTGGAAGAGGAGCACGTGCTTTGACGGCCAATGAGAAGAGGCTGTTGTGGCCTGCATGAGTGCCCAATGCCAGTCCACCAGCTACAAAGCACAATCCAAAAGGATGATGGAATACTCCCCACTTGTCTAGGTGGGTGCAGCTCCAATAGCACTCAAGAAGCTCCACACCATCCAGCCCAAACCAACCTTCTTGTCTGGCACTGCATTCTCTCCTCCCTCTCTTCCCCCAGCCCATGTTCAGTGGTAGCAGCATCTACGTCACCATGGCCCCTAAGGCAGCACCTTCCAAACTCTCAGCCACTTCCATCTAGAAGGACAGAGGCAGCAGGAACAGAGGACCAGCTCTGCACAACACCCCACCCCCCCGCCCCTTGCCGTTCCCCTCCAAGCAACTCACCATCCTGACGTGGGAATCCTGGAATTCCCTCCCATGTGGCATTTTGGGAGATGTAACTACAGCATGCAGGCTACAGCAATTCAAGAAGGTGGCTCGCTACCACCTCTAGGGTTAGCAGGGCTGGACAGGAAAGACTGGCTCAGCTTGCAGCACCCACGTTCCAAAAATGAATAAAAACTGGGGGGGAAGAAAAAGTCCAGGGAATCCTCATGTCTGTTCTATTTATTGATGCAGCATGTTTAATTGGCTCATGTATGATTTACTGTTGACATAACTGTCTGGCTATTCATACCTCACTGTTCGGTGTCTATAGCTGAGCCACATTTCAGAAGGCAAGGATCAGGGCAGATTTGGACATGCTGCTTGTAAAACAATTCTAGTTTTCATGAGCTGGGTTGCTTCTCAAACTGTCACCTCCTGTTTTAGCCACCAGAGTATGGGGTTGATGTGTACAGCTCCAATTAAGGAGGGGAGGGCCATCCCTTTTTACTTAGCCCTATGAGGCACTTCTGTTCTGTGCCAGAATGAAAGGAAGCAGCAGTGATTCACTCCCACATATTTCATCCCAGTTTCTCAGACTTGCTGCAGTGACTATTACTGATTCAGTTTGAACGCTCTGAATGTGATTGCTGCAGCCCCTTCCCATTGACTGGATGTAGTCATTATCCCACGACTTTCACTGTCTATTGTTAATTTACCTCCCAGTAGCCTCACATTGAACGTGCAAGCCTGGGAGGCAGCTGGGAGAAAGATGGTATATGCGAGGGTGGATGAGTGCGCTTGGCAGTAGTCTCTACTGCTTCACCTCCAAGTTTTTATTTCAAAAATAAAGTCTCCTTCTCGTTAAGGACACGTAACACTTTTATTTATTTAGGATGTGTGGGAGGCAACAGCCTAGTGGTAATATAGAAAGACAAGGGCAGCAGATATATGGGAGTGCCATCACCTCCAAGTCACTCACCATCCTGACTTGGAAGTATATTGCCATTCCTTCACTGTTCTTGGGTCAATATCCTGCAATTTCCTCCCTAATGGCATTGTGGGTCAACCCACAGCAAGAGGACTGCAGCAGTTCAAGAAGGCAGCTCAACACCACCTTCTCAAGGGCAACTAGGGACTGGCAAGAAATGTTGGCCCAGCCAGCGAGGCCCATGTCCCACCAATGAATTTTAAAAAATCATTGGAATATTAATCCAGAGTCCTAGGTAATGTTCTGGGGACCCGGGTTCGAATCCTGCCACTGTAGATGGTGGAATTTGAATTCAGTAAAAATCTAGTTTGAAGAGTCTAATGATGAGCATGAACCCACTGTTGATTGTCAGAAAATCTCATCTCGTTCATTAATGTCCTTTAGGGAAAGAAGCTGCCATCCCAATGTGGTCCGGCCTACGTGTGACGCCAGGCATGTACCAATGTGGTTGACATTGTGGGCAATTAGAGATGGCCAACAATTGCTGGCCTATTCAGTGATGTTCACAACACTGAAATGAATTTTAAAAATAAAAGGTGTGGTTCCTTCGTCCACACTTGATGCATGCCAAGGTTTGTTTTCGAGATGGCAGAGGTAGCACCTTGGGGAACCAGCCAAGGTCACTGCACTTAGCTCATACTTAGGGTCTTCGTAAAACTCTCCTTGCCCTGGATTCAAATTGATCAAAGAGCACTTTCGTTTTTCCGTCCCCTCCTGACACTCTTGTGTTTTTTGATCTTGACAATTTCTGTACAGAAAGTGGCATTACACTTTTTTTTTTTCTCTCCTCCTTGGTAAAGTTCATTGGAGGAAGCTCTTTAAGAGGAGATTGCTGTCTAATCCAGGTACCTCTGGACAGGGAGCTCCAGATGTTGACTACCATTTCTTGGTCCCGTTTTACATATAAGAATTTTGAAACTATGAGGGGAAGAAGCACAAATGTGGTGTTTGTCCCTCATTATGAATTAAGGTCTTGCTCAGCCATTTTGCTGTGGGTCTGAAGTCACATGTAGGCCAGATCAGGTCGGGGAGATAGAATTCCTTAACTTATATACAGATGCCCTTCAGTGATGTTTAAATCTTATCAGCTGCCCTGGTGGGATTTGAACCCACGTGCCCAGACCATTAGCCTGTGCATTTCCACTGCTAGCCTAGCGTCATTCCCACTACGACGCTATCTTCTAACTAGTCGTGGAAGAGGATTCATTTGAAGCGACATAATTGGGGCAGGGTGGTGGGGAAGAGAAAGCTAAGTGTAGGACTCTGTTGGCACAGCTGTTTTGGAGAGCCAGTAGCAGCACAATGGACTGAATGGCCTCCTCCTGTGGAAACATGCTACAGATTGTATGGGATTTCTGCATGTAAAATAAGGGGTGTAACCAACCAAATGGAAGACAAAGCCAGAACAGCTTGCCTCGGTTATTCTCAGCATTTTGATGAAGCTGCAATGCTGTTAGTGACAGACAGAAACTCGTCCGTGTCAGTATTTTGGTGAGTGTTTTGTTTGTGATTCTTTTTCTCTCTCTCTGCCCTGTACCCAGCGTTTTGATGGCATCCTTGGGTCTTGCAGGCCTTACAAAACCCTGTCATTTCATCCCATCTCTTGACAGGTTGGGAAGTCAGACTTTCATCCACAATCAAACACCAGGTGACATTCCTGCAGCACTGATTGCAATGCTGCAGCCAAAGTTAGCTTTCCGGCGTCTGCCCCTGTAAATTGGGGAATGGATTCACACTCGTCATGAGAGCGTTTTCTCCCCCTCGCGCGCGCTCTCCCCCTCTCCACACCCCCTCCCCCTTCATTTCACCCTTTCCTTCATGCATTTTCCTTTCATCTTCTGTATCCTGGCTGTCCAAATTCATCTAATAGTGCCCATCCTGAGGTGAGAGCCTCCTCCCAGAACATGGTATGTTCTGGGAATGGCTGAATATATATTTTCCATACCTGCGAGCCTGGTGTGGCTCGTGAGGTAAAATGGAAGGAGACCAAGATCCTGAGATAGGACCTTACCATGATCCACTGAAGAAGGGTCTGGGAATTGAGGAGTTTGGGGATGGGGAGGGAAGGGATGTCCCTCAACCACCACTTGCTCTCTCACTCAGTCTCCAGCTGTGAGCTGTAGGTTGGCTGCCAAATCTCTAATGGCCAGCGATAGGACCTTACGGCACTGTTTGTTCTGCATCTTCAGACTCTGTGTTAAACTCCAGCAGCTTTCACTTGAATGGTACCAACGCATGCCTTATCAATATGTGAAATAACACCAACCCGAAGAAAAAAGTTTGATGGCACTAGTCTAGTTTTGAAAACTCGTGGTGATTTTTATTCCCACTGTCACCTTCCATTCCGACTGGCTGTTTGTTGCTCTCAGTCTCTGTCTTGTCCTTCCAATTAGGAGTGGTCCCACGGCGAATCATGGCAGTGGGTGAGGGTGGGTTCGAGGGGGGTCCTGTAAATTGCACAATCAGAGCTTCTCAACTGCATGTGCCTTTTGAGTGAAGGAGTGATGTGCTGGTGATGCTCGAAGGTTAAAGGCAAATTTGGCTGCTTTAGGTTTTATGTTAAACACTAATTGGTCGTTTTGCTGAAGACAGGAGAAGGATCAATCTTAATTGCCATCCAGCTCAGTAACGTTTGTCTCTATGTCTCTGTACAACAACACAAGCTGCTTTGTGAAGTTGCAGGATCTTTGAATCAATGCTATTGAAGCTGCACGACCCAGAGTCTGTGATGGTGAGGGGTAGGGGTGGGGTGGGGGGGTGTGTGCGGTGGTGTGCCCTCGAGACCAGGTCTGCTCTGGGGTCTAATCTCTGGGAGCATGCTAGCTTGTTGCGAGGGGTGGAGGTGATACGCAGGAGATGCAGGGGTCAGGTCTGTACCCTCTTGGGCGAGGGGCACCCAAACCTGGCCTGTCGTAGGGAGATAGATTCTATATCTGTAACCTGAGCTCCATTTGCAGCGCGTTCTGGATGTATTTATGACCCAAGTTAATCAGATCATTTTTTCCCTGTGTGTTACTGAAATATTCTGTAACAGGTTGTCAGTTACTTCTCTGAGCTGCTGGTAAATCATCTGGCTGTACTGAGGGGTGATTGGCTGATCTTAAATTGAAGACCTTTTCCCTAAGATAGACAAATAGCCAGTCGGAATGGAAGCTGGCAGAGGTAATAAAACTCATGATGAGTTTTCAAAACTAGACTTGTGCCATGAAATTTTTTTTTTCTGGGTGGTGTTATTTCACATATCGATAAGGTCTGCGTTGGTATTATTCAACTGACAGCTGCTGAGTTTAACAGAGAATCTGCATGCTCTGAGGTCCTATTGCTGGCCGTTTGCTTTTCCACTTTTCTCCTCCGTCATCTTCTGAATGTTGTGTTTTTTTTTACTGGTGTCCGATTTCATAGGAACAGGAGGAGGCCATTCTGCCCCTTGAACCTGTTCTTTCATTCACTCAGATTGCAGCTGATCTGTGTCTCCATATCCCTTACTTTGTGTCAGTGGCCAGCAGCCGCCTTCCCAGCACTTGCTTCTACAGGTTCTGAGGGAGACAGCTCCAGATTCTCACTGCCATTGTGTGAGGAACCACATTTTTTCATCACACATGAATGAGTTACCTCTAATTTTAAATGTGTTTTCACTCCCTTTTACTCTGGACTGGTGCCTCATGAGCGGTCATTCTTTTGCGTGTTGTCAGACTCTTCAACTTTGGTGGGAATCACAGTTCACCACCACCACCATCCCCGAAATCCTCTCCAGATGCCCCCCAACCCGTGTTTAACAAGTGCCACTGACAAGCATAAGTTCAAATATTTGATTGGATTAATTTATTTATTGTCATGTGTACCTAAGTACAGTGAAAAGCTTTGTTTGCGAGCAGTACAGGCAGATCATAGTAAGCAAGGTCATAGGGTGGGAAAGAAATCCCCACAGACTCTCACAAGTTACATAGCGCAGGGCATGCGCTAGCTTTTGGGAGTGAGCCTTGGGTCATTGCCGGACCGCCGCCTCTCCATAGCAGCACTGTACCAACTCTCCAGAGTGAGCCTCAGTGCCGCACGGGGCGCTATGCTCACTCCCCGAGCCGCTGGCAGGGTCCTGGTGATTTATCAACCTGTAGGCGGAATTAAGGTGGCAGATCAGCCCTGAGTGTAATGAATGGCTGAGCAGGCTGGAAGGGCTGAGTGACCTCCCATTGTTCCCATTCTTACGCAAGGGCCGATGAGCAAAACAGTTTCCTCGTTTTCAGAAGACATCAGTGAAAGGTGACTAGGATCTCTTGCTTGTTAATTATAAACGCCCAACCCCAGCCATTGTCAGTATCATTTCCCCTTGGGCCCACCACCAACTTACACCCCAGTAATTTTGGAGGAGCAGGCCATTGAGCCCATCAAGCCTGGTCACCCGATTTTGGAGGCTTCATTCTGCTTTCCCATCTGTCCATGATAGCTCTCGATTCACTTGAAGAACTGCCTACCTCTGCTTTAACAAACTTGAATGGCCCAGCCTCCAGTGCTCTCTAGGGAAGAGAATTCCGCAGATGATTAACCTTCTGAGGGAAGAAATCCCTCCTTATCTCTGTCTTAAATGGGAGAACCCTTATTTTTAAATCACTCCCCCCATGTTTAGATTTTGCCACGAGATGAACATCTTTCCAGAATAACCCTGTCAAGCCCTTCTCAGAGTTTCGCACATTTCCATAAGATCATCTCTCATTTTTCTAGACTGCAATGGCCTTATCTGCTCAACCATTCCTCATAAAGTAATCCCTTTATCCCAGGAATCAGTCAAGTGAACCTTCTCTGCACTACATGCAATGTAGCATATTTCTTCTTAAGAAAAAGGCACTAAAACTGTACGCAGTATTCTAGGTGCAGGCTCACCGGTATCCTTTACAATTGTAGTAAGATTTCCCTACTTTTACACTCCAAGCCCCTTGTAATAGCATTCTATTTGCCTTTCTAATACCCTGCTGCAACTGCATGCTAATCTTTTTTGGGGTTCATGTGTGAGGACTCCCAGATCCCTCTACAACATTCTGCAGTCTCTCTCTATTTGAATTATATTCTGCTTTTCTGGCCAAAGTGGATACTTCCCATTGCCAAATTTGTGCCCTCTCCCACATCTGTCTTTGCAGACTGTTTGTGTGTTCTCTACAGATTTCTTGCCTTCCGGACTTTGTATTATCAAATTTGTCTACAATACAGTCAGCACCTTCATCCAAGCCTTTATTAAAAATATTAAGTAGTTGTAGCACTAATCCCCGTTTCACTCCTCCAGCTACAGTTTGTGAACCTCAGAACATCCCCATTGAACCTGACTCAGTCTCCTGTTTGTTAGCTATAATCTCTATCCATGCAAATGCGTCACTTCCAAATCCATGGGCTCTCAACTTGTGTGGTAGCCCTTTTTATGTCGCTTATCGAAAGCCAAGTAGCCTACACTTGTTCGTCATTCATGTGTGCAAAAAAACCTTGTGATCTCGATTCAGCTTTCTGATGCTTGAAACTATCCTCAGTCTGCTTGGTATCCCAGCCAAGGTCTCCGCCATCAAAACTTGGCCAAATGGTAAGCCCGGAAGATTTATGGAGTTCCCTTGATTTATCCCTGGATCTAGCAGGAAAAGGAACAGTGACCTGAACGCAGAAAGAACTGCATAAATTTAAAGCATCAAGGAGTGGATTTTTTTTCCCTAATCAACCTGTTCAGCAAAATCATTACGCACCTCTGGAGCAGGTGGGATTTGAACCTGGGCCTCCTGACTCTAAGGAAAGGATACTACCACTGCACCGCAAGGGCCCCATAAGCATGAGTCTGTACTTCGGTGTATTTGTTGACCAGCCTGGTCAGGTATGTTATGACACACCGGCAGAGAGGATTGGATTTGAACCCAGGCTTCCCGGTCCATTTGTGCCAGAGAAACCATCAACACCATAGTGAATGATGGAGTGGGGCCGAATGTCCCACTCCTGTTCATTGTTTCTGTGATTTCCTGCTGAGAAATATGAAGATCTGCTGAGACTGCAATGAGGGAGATAGAATAGAAGATGATAGCCCAGCATGGGCTACTTGGGTAGAATGGCCTTTTCCATGCTGTAACATTTTTTTGTCATTTTCCCAGCTTCACCAGAATAATTCCCAGACTTAGATAGATGAGGACAGGTTACAAAGACTGAGACTTGTATGCCATCCGGGTGGGGATGATGGTGGTCAAATGAAGTGTTTAAGATGATCAAAAGATTGAGAGAACAGATGGAGATGTAACTCTTCCTTCTGGTGGCCTAGGCTGGAATCAGGGAGGCACAAACCTTAAATATAGAGCCAAGCCATCGAAGGAAGGGGTGACACCAACATTGCCTTCATGGAATTTACCTGAAATGATGTGACAGGGGCACAAAGAGAGGGAGAGAGCATGAACAGGTGGGTCTGATATCCTGCCTCCCACCACACACCCTCACTCACTGGTTCGTGGCTTCTGAGATGGTATGGACAGGGGGAGTATGTCATCTCACCAGCTCTGGAAATGTCAGAGTACAAATGAGCTGGCCTGCGTTGGGAGGGGCCTGTCCGTGTAAGTGTAAACACATATGAAGAACACCCCCCCCCCCTCCCCCCCCGAGTCGTGAAACAGTCGTGGATGACAGTAAGAACTGCCGATGTTGGAGTCAGAGATAACACAGTGTAGAGATGGATGAACGCAGCAGACCAGACTGTATCTGAGGAGCAAGAAAGCTGATGTTTCAGGTCGGGATCCTTCTCAGAAATGGATGAATTACAAATGAGAGTTGCCTGTGAACTGCTCAGTCTTTCGCTGAAGAACAGTTAAAAATATTAGCACTAATCCCTGTTGCACAACAATTTGTGAAACTCAGAACATTTGCATTGAAGCTGACTCAGTCTCCTGCTAGTTAGATATTTTTTCTATCCGTGCAAATACATCACTTCCAACTCCATGCGCTCTCATCTTGTGTTTCCAGTTTTGGGTGCCACACCTTCAGAACCGTCTCCAGGCTGGAAGACCGTCACCTCTGTGAAAGACCCCATCTTTGGGCTGCCCCGAACCTGCTGTTTCTTTCAGCCCAAACAGTCGTCCTTTACGGGATGTTGCACTGTGGCACATTCCGAGGTCCAGGGTCACCTGCTGAGGGACCAATGAAAGCTTGGATCAGCTGTTGCCAAGGCGAGGTGGAGAAAGGTCACCTTTCTGCCACAGTACACTGAGGGGCACAATTCTGGACAGAATACCTAGGGCAGTATTTCAGACGTGGATTGAATCTTACAAATATTGCCTGTGATTGTAACCTTAGCGATGAAGATACACCATTTTAGAGGGAGCTCATTGTGTTTGCACCTTCTGCAGTGACGTCTTTGAATGTTATGGTGATTTACTTTTAAAAATGTGATGAATAAAGTTGAGGATTTGGGAAAGTTTGGCCACAATGAAGCAGCAGATTAGGGACTTCAGTGAAATGGAAAGACTGGACAGCTGAGCTTATTCCCCATGAAGCAGCAAAGGATAACGGAGGTTTTGTAGAATCACTGCAATTCATGAGGGACTCTGGCACAGTAGGTCAGGAGAATTTGGCAAAGAGGGTAAGTAACTAATGAATCCCTACGGTGTAGAAACAGGCCACTTAGCCCAACAAGACCAAACCGATTCTCTGAGGAGCATGCCACCCAGACTCCCTTCCCTTGCCTTTACATTCCCCATGGCTAATCCACCTAACCTACACATCCCTGGACACAGCAATTTAGCATGGCCAGTCCACTTAACCTGCCCACCTTTGGAGTGTGGGAGCAAACCCATGCAGAACATGCAATGTACACACAGACAGTTGCCTGAATGTAGGATTGAACCTGCTATGAAGCAGGAACGCTAACTGCTGAGCTGTCATGCTGCCTCAATTTAAGACGATTATCAAAAATCTTGTGAGGGGAGTTGGGGGAGCTAGTTGGTGATGCAAGGCTTTTCCATCGTAGTGAATTGTTGTGACCTGAATTATACCAGGCTGAAAGACAGTAAGAAAGAATTAGAGTTCAAAAGAGAATTGACTGGTTTCTCAAAAAGGAGAAGTCTGCATGGTTTTGCAGAGACAGCAAGGAATGGGGTTAATTTTGTAACTTCAATGAGCCAGCACAGGCTCAGTGGGCAGGAAGAACTCGTTCTGCGGTGTATCAAGAATAAGTTCGCGTTTGGATTGTAATAAAGTGACCAAATTTGGACTCGCCCACTGTCGCTGTTGGCTGCAGGCGGCTGTAGGGGAAAGGGTTTGACTCACAACTAAGGAGCAGCCCTGGGCCCCAGGGTGAAACAGTGCGTTCAGTGGAGGAGGAAGAGAGAAAATTGGGACATTGATAATGAGACCGAGTGCACGTCGTAGAGTTGTGGCTTACTCCCGAGAAATCTGCTCCCTCGCTGCTTCGTGCAGCTCAGTGATGGTGACAGGAGACTAAGCGTCTGGTAAAAGCATACACTGGGTTCTATTTGTTTGTGAAGACAGCAGAACAATGGTATATTTGGAGAGGGAATTAAGTGCAGCATCTGTCTGACTAAACAGCAGATAATGAAGCTGCTCCGAATGTCAGAGCATCATTCCCAAATGCTTAATTAGTTTTTATTTCCAGGTTAATGATGCTGACAGCACTGAGGCTTGAGGAGGTTTGGTGGAGGGAAGGGAGGGTGGGAGCAACAGCATTTAATGTGCTCAATGAAATTTCTCATATTAATCATTCTGACTTCTCCAGGCCTAGGTCCATCTCTGTCCCTCGTCTGGTTATGTTTTATTGGGGGCAGCTTGGGGTGTTCACTAGGATGGTCCCTGGTATGAGCAAAGATTCTACAGGCTCACTAGGATGGTCCATGGTATGGAGGGATCGTCTCCTGAGTAAAGGTTAAACAGTTTAGGACTCTACTCACTGGAGTTTGGAAGAATGAAAGGTGATCTCGTGAAAAAGTATCGGATTCTTTAGGGGCTGGACAGGGTGAACATGGAGAAGATGGTTCCCCCTCATGGGAGAGTCTGGGATCAGAGGGCATAATCTCAGAATAAAGGGGTGCCAATTTAAGACTGAGATGAGGACGAATTTCTTCTATCAAAGGGTTGTGACCCTTTGGAACTCCTTGCCTGAGAGAGCTCTGGGGACAGAGTCTTTGTGTATATTGATGGGCTAAGATAGAAGGGGATCAAGGGTTAAGGGGAAGAGGCAGGAAAATGGACATGATGAATGTTGGATCAGCAGAATGGCAGAACATTCTTGAGGGACTGAAAGGCCTACTTGTGTTCCTCTTTTTAATGGTCTTTTGTAGGAGCTGTGGGCTGCATTTGCCCTTTGATCCCATAGCTGAGCATCTAATGATGCAGCAAGCCAGATTTGGAGGAAATTCCATTGGGAAAATTGGCAGCAGTGAAAAGGTTGAGGACTCTTGTGCTCAGCGGCGAAAAGCTTGAGTCAAATGGAATTCTCCTCACTCTTTGTCCAACTCCTCCTCCTCGGGAAGTACTGAACACTCTTAACTTGCTTGTTGCTGGCAGCTTTCCTCACAAATGCAGTCCATTGACATGTTGGTTGCTGCAAACCCAATTTTGGGGGAAAGGGTGAGGATTATCTCACCAGCAGCTCTCCCGTACAGGCCAGCTTTCATTCTGGCTCTCTGCATTCGTCACCTTAATCAGAAGAAGGCGTGTAAAATATGTTGGAAGCGGTTCAGAAAAGGTTCACCTGAATGACACCCCGGAATGGGCGACATGGCTTATGAGAAAAGGTTGGACAGATCGGGCTTGTATCCACTGGAATTTAAAGGCTAAGTGGTGAGTAGATTGAAACGTAAATTCCTGAGGGTAAAATTGGAGAGCATATTTCCTTGTATGGGTGAACCTAGAATTAAGGTTGTGAGTCCTTAGAACTCTTCTTGAAATGGTGATGGAAGCAGAGTCCCTGAATGTTTTTATTGGTACAGACCTCTGCCTAGCTAGAAGGAAATAGACTCTTGTTAAGCATGCAGTAAAAGGTGATTGGGAATAGGCAGGAACTGAGGCTTATCAGCTAGCCATGATCTCATTGAATAGCAGAGCAGATTTGATGGGCTGAATGGCCTACTTCTAATTTGAATGTTCATACACAATGTTGCAACATCTTTGCCTTCTTCCAATTCTGCCGCCTTATACATCCCTGATTTCTATTGCTCTAAAGTGGTGGGAACACTGCTTTTCTCTCTCAACCTCCCTGCCTCATGCTGCTCACAAGTACTCCTTAAAAATCTACCTCTTTGATCCAGCCTCTGCTCATTTGTCCTAATTTCTCCTTAGGCACTTCGGTGCCACATTTGATCTGCTTCACTGGAGCATAGTCACCTTGGGATACTTTGCAACTTTAAAAGTATGATATAAATGCAATAATGTTCCGAGGAAGGGTCACCAGACCTGAAATGTTAACTCTTGATTTTTTTCTTTCTTCACAGTTGCTGCCAGACCTGCTGAGCTTTTCCAGCAACTTCTGTTTTTGTTTCTAATTTCCAGCATCTGCAGTTCTTTCAGTTTTTATAAATACAATTAATGTTGTATTCAGGTCGAAGAACTGAGCGCTTTTGTGGTATACAGCACCTTCCGTGACTTTGGGGTCCCTTTAAAACGCTTTATACAAGACAAAGCCATTGCTGTTGTAAAGTCGGTGACCAATGTGTTTGCAGGAAGCTCCCACAAATCACTAGCCGTGGGATAATGACTGGTCAATCTGCTTTATTTGATGATCCTTAAAGATCTCAAGTTGCAATGCTGCCTGGCACTGACTTGAGATAACAAGGGGTAGAACTGGATGACCACAGCAGGCCAAGTAGCATCAGAGGAGCAGGAAGGCTGACATTTCGGGCCTAGACCCTTCTACAGAAAAAAATAATTAAAACATTTTTTTTCTGAAGAGGGGTCTAGGCCTGAAATGTCAGCTTTCCTGCTCCTCTGATGCTGCTTGGTCTGCTGTGTTCATCCAGCTCTACACCTTGTTATCACAGATTCTCCAGCATTTGCAGTTCCTACTATCTCTGGCGCTGACTTGAGTTGGCCTGCAGATATGAACCTGATAGCGGGCATGATTGTTTCTTGACCCACCCAATTCCCAGGACTGGGGAAATGTTTCCCAGGGATTTGTGGCCCTCAGCACAAACCATTGATGCTGGTTGGATGAGAGCTTTGTGCATTGTGCCACAAGGTGCTCAGATAAACCTGGACACAGAAGGTGTCGGGGTGCTGCCTGTAGCCAAGGAACCGGGCGTCAGCTTGAATGGGGGGAGAGAGAGAGGAAGGACAAGCACCTTCAATTGAATGGGAATATTTGGAGAATTAATGGGGGTGAAATGGATCTTTGGCCCGAGGGCAAAGTGGATGGTTCTGATCCAGCTGCCCACTTCTCACCCCTAGTTGCCTTCATTGTGGGGGATGTAGAATTTGGGGGGGTCACAAGTTGTTGTCCAGTTTAGAGCTGCTGTCCCACTGAATTCGTTTCCCCCAACCCCAGACAGACCTACGTGGCAGTTCGGGAGAGACACTGGAAAGGGTCGGTGACCTCCCGTTTGCAGAGTCTGCTTTCCACTTTTAATGCTTTCGTTGCCGTGTTGTTCACGAAGAGGAAAGTTGAGCGGATGACTCTGACACGGATGGGGAATTGCAGTGTCAGCTGTCAGAGTGCTAAATGTGCTCACAGTGAGTAATGAGGAGGTGGTGCTTGGTGGATCTTGTTGCCATCGGCAATGCCTCTGGTCTTTATTAGCTGGATTGGCACACGCTGGTTACAGTGCAGACAGGCTACAGGCTGTACCCCACCCATCATCCGAACCCCGGGATGATTCCCGCAGCCACTGACTGCAAATGGAACCTGGGATGCAAGGAAGGAGGACATATTTGAAACAAGTACTGACATCTGTTAAGTTTTTTTAACACGCTCATATATCTCGCATCTCCCTTTTTCTCTCTCTCGCTCTCCTTTTCTGTCTCTCTCTCTCTCTAATCCCCACTGCTTCAGCACTAATTAGGAACCTTCCTTCCACGTTATAGTTAAGCCGATCTTTACTGAATATATTTACGGGGATTTAGTTGAAGCTATAATTACCAGGAAAGGTCCTTCTCTCCAGAAAAGGGGAGGCTGTGCGGTGACCTGAGAGACTCCTTCAAAATTGTGAATGGTTTTGATAAGGTGGGTGCGGAGAAGATGCTTTCCCTTGCCAGACGAGTGCAAAACTGGGCACCTTCAATGTAAAAATAATCACTAATAAATCCATCAGGGAATTCAGGAGAAACACCTTTTCTTACAGGGGTGGAATGCACTGCCAGAAGGTACAGCTGTCAGGAATGGTGTTTGACTGAAAACTAGGGAAATATTAAAAAGGCTAAAAACGAACAGGACATGTTAACGGAGTCCGTTGAGGATATGTGGGAGGAGGCCAGTGTGGAGCAGAAGTGTTAATTCTGTTGGGCTGAATGGCCTCATTCCATACTGTAAACTGGGCACATTGACTGTCAGTGGGCTTTATTCGATGAGGATCTGACTTGCATTTCTTGCCACCTGTGCCTCCCTCCATATGTCCTGCATCCCAGGAATTAATCTTTGTACCTTGCAGATGTGGTATGGTTGCTGGGAACACAGGAGAGCTGGATGAGTGGGAAGAGGATGCTGCAGGCACCGTCAAATGTAGGGTAGGCTAGCGGATGATGTCACCCCCTCCCTGGTCCACCCATCTGACACGTTGATATCTGGGTGCAGCATCAATGGTGACCAACCATTAAAGCTCCTGGTCTTCCAATTTTCACTTATTCTGCATTTTTCAGTGCGGTTGACTGATCTGAACGTGCAGGAATAGTTCCAGAAAGCAGCTGAACCAGAGGAATCCAGGGAGTGTGTTATATTGTTCAGGGTCATGGGCTGACCTGAAAACACACAAATTGACCTTGTAGAGGGCCAGCTGCTGTCACTGGAGGCAGTCCTGAGAAGATTCACTGGGCTGATACCAGGCATGGAGGGGCTGTCTTCTCAGGAGAGGATGAGTGGACTAGGCCTGCGCTCGTTGGGGAATTTAGAAGAATGAGAGGCAGCCTTATTGAAATATACAAGATTCCAGGAGATTGGACACAGTAGATACAGAAAGATTGTTTCCCTTTATTAGAGAGTCTAAGACCAGAGGACATCACCTCAGAATAAGGGATAATATATTTAAGGTAGAGATGAGGTAGAATTCCTTCTCCCAGAAGGTAATGAATCTGGTGGAATTGTTTACCGCAGAGGGTTACAGAAGCTGTGTCATTCAGTATATTCAAGACCCTGTGTAACATACTTGTGTGGATCATACATGCGTGTGCAATAGGCGAGCACCAGTGTTACTTATAATGTATTGGGTTTGGCTTCATTGACTGACTGGGTGGCAGGGTGAGAGTCTTCTAGGGCAAATGCATGAGAGCTTTCCTCTCATGCAGGAGCCTCAATTAAATGTTTTTATTTGGTTCGGTGTTGTTTGAGCAAGCGATATTGATGAGAAGTGTGGGAAATCTCGGTACTTTGTCGATGGTATTCCCCAAGCTGGCCCTTGGGTTAGGAGCTGACCTGGACAGTGGCAGAGAGATTTTGCCTCAGTTCTGCATGGAAATGTCGGCCAAGTCAATGTGCTCCATCCCTGCCACGTGGCCTGACCCAGGCTCGGGGGGATGGAGTGGGTCAAACTTACTGACAGTGGGTGGTTGGTCCATGGAGATGAGTTTTCCATTTGCACCAACTGACAGAGCAAAGATTGAATTTGTTTATTCTCTGAATCCTGTCAAGTCCAGGTCTCTCAGTCTGAACATCTGCCTTTTGACTCTTCGTGAGAAACAGCATTAAAAGTGGTTGCATATTGCTCCTCAATTTTCAGGTGTAATCCCGTAGAATCACAGTGACTCCTTTCTCCTGCTGCCTGTGGATCCACAAGAGAGAAATAGATCAGTGGAAGCATTGGCCTTAAAATGGGATAGAGAGCCTGAACTCCTTTGCCAGCGTATTTGTTCTGGTAATCAGTTGATTGAGCTGTTTTGGTGGGATTTGAATCTATAGTTCCCAAAGCATCAGCGTGGTTGCTAGTGTAGTGACATTACCACCATACCAGCATTTCGCCTTCGTTTTCTCACTATGAGAAAGCCATTTTGTTTTCTGATAAACTTCTGACCTGCTGAAGTACATCAGAAAACAGTTAGTTTGTTGCCTGTAAGTAAATCTCCTTCAAAATGTGTCACTCCTCCTTCAAAAGGAATCAAGGGCTACGGGGAGAGTGCAGGGAAGTGGAGTTGAAATGCCCATCAGCCATGATTTAAATGGTGGAGTGGACTCGATGGGCCGAATGGCCTTGCTTCCACTCCTATGTCTTATGGTCTTAAAGTGTCTTTCTTGGCTCTTGGCTGTGATTAATCTCTCTTTCTTGATCTAGTATAACATACTGAGGGGTCAGTTAGCTCACTTGGCTGCATAGCTGGTTTGCAGTGCAGCGTGATTCAGTTCCTGCACCAGCTGAAGTTAACACGCTTGTCCTTTTCAACCTTTCCCCATGCCATGAGGCCTGACCCTCAGGCTGAACCTTTACCAGTTATCCCTCTCTAATGAGGGAGCAGCCCGATGGTCTGGTAAAACTATGGTGATTCTACATTTTACACCATACTGAACTTGTGCTGTGCCCTGTATTTTTCCTTTATTCATTCACGGGATGAAGGCATCGCTTCTCTCGAACACAAGCTCTGAACTTCTGCCTGACAAGCAAACCTCGATAACATCATCAAATAAGCAGTTCTACCTCTGTTTAGTAATCCTGGTGTGAGTTTGGTAACTCTGTGGTAGGAACTTTGGGCAGCATGGTAGTTCATTGGTTAGCACCCAGGGAGCTGGGTTTGATTCAACTCTCATGCAGCTGTCTGTGTGGAGTTTTGCATTCTCCCCACGTCTGTATGGGTTTCCTCCGGGTGCGCTAGTTTCCTCCCACAGTATACGCACATGTGTTAAGTGGATTGGAAATGTTAAATTGCCTGTAGTGTTCAGGATTGTGTAGGCTAGCTGGGGTTAGCCACAGGAAATGCAAGGTTATAGGGTATGGGTGGGTTGGTCTTTGGAGTATTGATGTCGATTCAAATGGCCTGCTTCTGCACTGTGTGGATTCTATGAAAGTGCAAACATATAGCCATGACTGGCTATTTCATGGAAGTGACCTGTTAAAGTAGATCCTGAACACACATGGCACCTTTAAATGCAGGAGCCTTATTGGGTGAAATGTGACCCTGAGCCAGATAAGGAGCTTCTGGGGTGGGTGACCAGCAGCTTGCCAGTGAGTTAGAGTTTCAGGAATGGAGAGGCAGGAGAGGATCCCAGGCACCTAGTGTCACATCAGTAAATGGTGAAATGCCAGCCACAATAAAAGGAGCACAGAGATCTCAGAGGATTATAGGGCTGGAAGGGTGTTACAGAAATGCCAAGGCGAAAGGCCATTGAGGGATTTGTAAACATAGACAGGGAACTTTGAAATTGAGGTGTTGCCAGTGCCGAGGTCACTCGTAGGTCAGTGTGCACAGCGGTGATTGTGAATATTCAGTGCTAATTCTCTGACGTACTTTTCTATATAACAGTGATGAAAGTAGTCTTAGCGTTTAGGTACCAGATCTGTCTCATTGGGTAGCACTGACCCACTCCTGAGACTTGAGTCAAACCCTAGTCTGACACTCTAGTGAATGCCAAAGGAGAACTGCAGTGCTGGAAAGACCATCTTTTCCAGGAAACCTCCAAACTGAGGTGCTAAGCAGTGCTCTAGATGGATGTAAAAGGCCCCAAGCTGTTATTTTGGGGAATGGTGGGGAGTTATCCCAATCAACATCACCAAAACAGATTATTTGGTGGTTATCACATCACTGACTGTGGGAGCCTGCTTTGCACAAATTGGACGTCCTACATTACACTTCATTGGCAGTTAAGTGCATTACAACATCTGGAAATGTGCTATGTAAATGCAGGATTTGCTTACTTTCCGTATTTGAGGATTTCGTGTAGTTGTTCCTTCAGTGGTGCATAAAGCAGAAACCTGTTGCGTTCCTCCATTCCAGCAACACAGAACAGTACAGTACAGCGTAGCACCGAAATAGGCCATTCGGCCCACCGTGTCTGTGCTCAGCCTGATTCTAGGAAGATGGTCGTTTGCCTCGATGTCGAGTGGAGGACACAGAATGGAGGAAGGGAGATTTGGCTAAAATATCTGCCCTTGAGCCGCTGATTAAAATGTTGGTTGGATTTGGGGAGGAGCATAGAGGGATCTTGCTGTTCCACTGCTTTTTCAGTTTGCTGTCGGGTGTTTCTCGACATGTTCCTCAGGGAATGCAGAGACCTGATTTGTCAAATCAGTGTGGCTGGGTCTGCTTGGCTGGTTTCTTTGTGAAACAAGTGGCCTTAATGTGACAGCAGATTTGTCTTTCTCCCTGCTGACAGCTGATGTCCTCTAGTGCAAACGCACTTCCAACTGCAGGCTCCGAGACCAAAACACTCTCCAAACAAAGGGAGGCTGCTGGATGCAGATCTTAACCTGTTAATGCAGAATTGCTCAGACAGTGCAGGTACAGGCAAATCATCAGTGATGCTGGAACCATTCTATGGGGTTTATCGTGTAAAACGCGCAAATGGATATTGCAGCACAAATTACACCATTCTGCTCATGCCGGTATTTGTGAGCATTCAAGATGTATACCAGCTCGCCAAGAGAAATCCATGTTTTATGTTTCGTAAGCAAGTCTGAAGTATTTCCCAATTGTATGTTACATTTGGTTACTAATCCACAGAAGCAATGTGTTAATGGTAACTTGCACTAACGCGTGCACAGTGCTGAAGTGTTCCTCGTTGAAACTTCTCCAAAGCATGCAGCTCTCCAAGGATCTTCCTGCCTGCAGTTATTTAGACACTGAGTTAGTGTGGGTGCCTGCTTACTGACCATACAAGCTTATGGTTCAACCATAATCACTTTAGAGACATTACAGTCCATCAGGGAGCCATTCAGCCCATTGAGTTCATACTGCCTCCCTGCACAGCAGTCCAATAAATCACATTGCTGTGCTGTATCCCTATAGCCCCACAGTTAATTTCTCTCAAGTGCTCATCCAATTTCTTCTTGAAATTATTCATTGTCTCAGCTAACAGCTCTGGGACATAAACACTCACTGTGTAAAATTGTTTTTTTCTCTCTCTCTCTCTCTCTCTCTCTCTCTCTCACACACACACTCACACTCTCGCTCTCTCTCACTCACACACACACACTCATATACACACACACACACACACACACACACACACATACGCACACACGCATGCACGCGCTCTCTCTCACATGCACGCGCGCTCTCTCTCTCGCACGCACGCGCTCTCTCTCTCTCACACTCTCTCTCTCTCACACACTCTCCGTCTCTCTCTCTCACACTCTCACACACACACTCCCTTTCTCGCACGCGCAAACACACCTTTCTCTCTCTCTCTCTCTCTCTCTCTCTCTCTCTCTCTCTCTCTCTCTCTCTCTCTCTCTCTCTCTCTCTCTCTCTCTCTCTAGATCTCTTCCCCCACCGGCCCCCATACGCCCCATCTCAATATCTCTTGCTTTGACCCTTAAATCTGTGCTGTTATGAAAACAATTTCTCTTTTTGATAGGGTGCACAGTCTTATTAATAGGGCAAAACTCTGCATTCAGTCATAATCTGCAGCTCAAATCCTTCCTTTCCATTTGCCATCCAGGCAAATGAACCATCTTCCAGGGCTGGAAAATGCAGCACATTTCTACTTTATGCACCATGACATTGAGGCAAATATATCACGTCATAAATATTTTTTTGAATCTGAGAGGGGCTTTGGGCCACTGAGTCTCTGTTTTGTTTTACTAGGTTGGGCTCATAGACTCCTCCGAGAGATTGCTAATTGTACGAACTGAGGCACCTCATAAAAGTTCAAATTGGGATGTGACCTTGAGAGCTCTTCATTATGTTTACCCTCTGTCAGTCTCTCGTCCCCCAGCATTTCCACCACCAATCTCTATCTGTCTCCAGTGCCAGATTCACCACCCGATCCCCCTCAACCCTGTGCTACACACCCACCTTGACCTTTCTTGACAGTAATTTTCAGGGACACTGCACTGCATGTTGTGTCTAAGCAATTGCCCGAGGACTAGGTTTTAATGGCCATTAATGATGAGTTGGAAGTTTCTCTATATCAGGCTTACACAGAGGACTGAAATGCTGAATTAGTTTGATTTCAAGGTCAGTGAGAGTCCACTTGCAGCTGGTCATCAAGAAAGACTTGAGGGCTCAGTGGCTCAATGGTTAACACTGCTGCCTCACAGCACCAGGGACCTGGGTTCATTTCCACCCTCTGGTGACTGTCTGTGTGGAGTTTGCACATTCTCCCCTTGTCTGCATGGGGTCCCTCAGGGTGCTCTGGTTTCCTCCCACAGTCCAGAGATGTGCAGGGTAGGTGGATTGGCTGTACTAAATTGCCCATAGTGTCCAGGGATGTTTGGGTTAGACATGGGAAATGCAGGAGTAGGGGAATGAGCCTGGTTGGGTTGCTCTTCAGAGGGTTGGTGTGGACCTGTTGGGCTGAATGGCCTGTTTCTACACTGTAGGGATTCTATGAATCTGCCCACTTGTCTTTTTTTCCACGTTCTTTCATGGAATGTGGGTGTCCCTGCATGTGTTACCCACCCAAAATTGCAGTTGAACTGAATGCCTTGGCCATTCAAGAGATCAGTTGAGAGTCAGCCATGTTGCTGTGGGTCTGGAGTCACATGCAGGCCAGACCAAGTAAAAATGGCAGATTCCCTTCCCTAAAGGGGCATTGGTGAACCAGATGGAGAGACAGGATTTAATGACAATCATATGACAGTAGTTTCATTACTGAGACAAACTTTTTAATTCCAGATTTCACCAACTGAAACCAAATGCACCAGCTACTTTAGTAGGTTTTAAACCCCTATCCCCAGACTCTTCTCCTGTGCCTCTTGATTACTTGCCCAGGGACAGTAGCCTGCAGCTGCTCATTACGCTGATCAGTTTGCAGACATTGTCGACCTCTGGTAATGGAATTCTGCGCAGTGGTGGGAAAAATTAGAGGGAATGTAGATTAGCACTAGACTGCTGTCATCCTGCTTTCTGAATGGGCCTTACTGTCTGTGATTAGAGCCTTCACAAAGGAGCAATGGAGTTTTTATAGCCTTTAATTCCTGTGGATGGGAGTGTGATAATGGGAAAGACATGAGAGAGAGAGAAAAAAAACCTCTTTCAAAGCACTTAAACACCACCCTGTCACAGTATCAGTAGAGAATCACAGATTGGAATGATAATGGAAACTCCTCTATTTCCATTCTCAGGAGTCAATTACTTCACACATTGAAAGTGTGTGTTGAAGTCAATGTCCAATAACTGCAAGAAATGTAAGCTGTGAAAAAGCTGGGATTCAAGGTCCAGTAACCTCGGAACTAAAGAGCATTGGAGTGCGGTTACCAAGAGTTTGATAATGAGATTTGGAGCTAAACTTCCGACAAAGAGTCGATCCAGCTTCTCTCATGGTCCAACTTCCCACAGTCATGTTGGGTTCAAAGTGGCCGGCTATACAGAGAACATTATGACAAGCCAATAACTTCATTAGTGTGATTCTGACATTGTTGAATACCCTAATGCATTAATGGCCACTTATCAATAAATTTCTTTCATAGTGACAGACTTCTAGTGTGACCTTTATATATTTTGGTGTTGGAACATTATACTTGGACTTACAGTTCAGTGCAATGCAGCGATCATGTTTCCAGCCAAATTACGACAGAAAAGCCAAAATATTATGCATGTCTTACAACATTGCGGAGTGAGAAATTAATATTTCGAACTGATGAGTTTTTAATCCGTTTTCTGTCTTTACTTATTTCACACTTACAAAATATTGCTCTGGTGTCCAGTTGAGAGTAAGATGTTGTGGTATAAAAATATGAGGCTGATGTTTGTTTCAGTGGTTCGGAGCTCAGAGGAGCCTGCTAATAGATAGTATGAGGGCTTGATTAACTTGCCTTTTCTGCAGTAAATTAACTTTGTTCCAGTGAGGTTCAGGGTGATTGATTGAATGGAAAGCTTTGACCAAATTTCACATCTTGAGTTCATCTGTTTGGTGCCCGTCCAAACACTAGGGTAAGCTGTTTTTGTTCCGAGACATCTTATTAGTGACCCAGTGGACCTAGGAAATCTTCAGAAATGTCAAGGCGGGGGTTGACCATTTCGGTTCAGGGAGAACAAGAGGCTATGCCAGCGTTGAATGGTTGGTCGGTTGTTCACCACCAGAGGCAGATACATGCAGATTGCTTATGGCGAGAGCACCTCATTGAGACTGGTGTTTCAGAGATGTCTCAGGTTTTCACTGAAGGTGTGGTGGCTTAGTTTAAACTGTGAAACTGGGCTCTCAAATGCCTACCCCAGTGGTTTAGGTGGACAATCAAGGTGCCGTCGTATTTTATGATGAAGCACGAAGAATGTTCCAAATGACCTGGACATCGTTCTTCACTCATATAAAGAGGCCGTTTGGCCCATTGAATCTGTACCTCCGAAGAGCATCCCATCCAGGCCCACCCCCCTACCCTATTCCTGTAACCCCGCGGTTCTCACGGCTAATCCCCCTCGCCTGCACAACCCTGGACACTATGGACCAATTTAGCAAGGCTGATCCGCCTCAGTAACATGTAGAGTGATAAAATCATAAACCTTGAAGCTGACCCTTTGCTCCAACCAGTCTACGCCGATCATGATCCCAAACAAACTGGTCCTACCTGCCTGTTCCTGGCCCATATTCCTCCAAGCCTTTCCTGTTCATGTATCTATCCAGATTTCTTTTAAAAGTTGTGACAGTGCCCACATCTACCATTTCCTCTGCAAGTTCATTCCACATGTGAACAACCCTCTGCGTTTTAAAAAAAAAAATTGCACCTCATGTCTTTTTCACATCTGTCTCTTCAAAAACAATGCCTCCGAGTTAATTGTGGGAGAAAACCCACACAGTCACAGTAAGAAAGTGCAAACTGCATAGATGGTCACCCGAGGCTGGGATTGAACCCAGGTCCCTGGCACCATGAGTCAGCAGTGCTAACCACTGAGCTATCATGCCAATCTCAACCAAAGCAAATAAAAAGAGATAAATGCTTATTCCCCAGTTTTTCTTCTTGGGGACTTGCTACTATGTTTGCTTGTATAACTACGTCAGCAGTATTTCATCTGTAATTCATTGGCTCTGTATGATTTTGTGATCTTTTGATTAATTGATAAGCTGCTGTACAGGCATAAGTTCCTTGTTTGTATCTCAATGCTGTATTGTTTGCAATCTGACAAACTTACCTCTTGCCCTGACAAGCGAGAGACAAAACAGTTTCGACAACAATGCCTGTCTCTTCAACAGGACTCTGAACACATTGTTTAGATGGGGTCTGGTTTTAGTGTTTCTGATCCCTTTTCCAGACACTGTCTAACAATTCAGTGTTGCTTTGATATATGCCCTGAATCAAAATTGTTCCACGGCAAACCCCAGGCATTTGCAATGTGATGTCATTGAATGACCTTCTGCCCTGACTGAAATGGCTTTTGGAGGGAGGCTGCATTGGTTTGAACAGAATTACCAATTGTGTGATTCACAGGTAGGCTGCTCCAAAGGAACAGTCATTTCCTGTGTGTGGCAGTTAAGTATCAAACTGCCCTGTAACCGAAGACAGCGCCAATTGATATAAAGGGAGTGATTCAGTCTCTTTGGCAAAAGGCTTGAGCAAGAGAACTAGCAGCTGCTGAAATGTGGATTCTATGAAGTATGTTTTTGTAGCCTTTTAAGCTTGTACAATTGATTTCTTTACCGGTAACCTATTATCAATGTTGCATTGTTGACATTTATAATTGAAATAGTCTATGTAAACGTGTCACAGTGCAGTGACATTCTTCTGCCAATAAAGGCGCTGCAGCACCAATGGCAGAATGTGGAATGACAGCCTGATCAGTTGACTGAGGCAATCGCCATTATAGATTGGCAGGAGGTTTTTATATTGGAAATATTATGGAAGCACCATACCAATAACAACTGCATTTATGTTGTGCTCTTAATAAATTAAACATCCAAACTGCTTCACAGGAACATGATCAGACAAAAAGAAGTCAACTAAGGTGATAATTCAGATAGATTAAAGAAATGGGGCTCAATGAGCCTCTAAAGAGGAGATAAGGTTGTAGATGTTCAGGGAAGTGAGTCCAGAGCTTGGGTCTCGGGCTGCAGCTGGCAAGGCTGGCAGGGGTGGGGCCAGGAACATTCTGGGATTCCCAATTCCTTCGCCTCCGCCGCATATCCCAGATGTCCGCATTCTTCAAGGACCACAAACCCTCCCCCCGCCGCAGTGGGCAAGAACGCCCAAGACTGTGTCTCTCCTGCATTTCCCGCAACACATGCATTTCCCGCAACACATGCCTCACCACCCCACACCCCCCCCCAACAACAACCGCCCCAAGAGTATTCCCCTCGTCCTCACATACCACCCCACCAACCTCCGGATACAACGCATCATCCTCCGACACTTCCGCCATCTACAATCCGACCCCACCACCCAAGACATTTTTCCATCCCCAGCCTTGTCTGTCTCCTGGAGAGACCACTCTCTCCGCGACTCCCTTGTCTGCTCCACACTCCCCTCCAACCCCACCACACCCGGCACCTTCCCCTGCAACCACAGGAAGTGCTACACTTGCCCCCACACCTTCTCCCTCACCCCCATCCCAGGCCCCAAGATGACTTTCCATATCAAGCAGATGTTCACCTGCACATCTGCCAACATGGTATACTGTATCCACTGTACCTGGTGTGGCTCCCTCTACATTGGGGAAACCAAGTGGAAGCTTGGGGACCGCTTTGCAGAACACCTCCACTCGGTTCACAATAAACAACTGCACCTCCCAGTCGCAAACCATTTTAATTCACCCTCCCATTTCTTAGACGACATGTCCATCATGGGCCTCCTGCAGTGCCACAATGATGCCACCCGAAGGTTGCAGGGACAGCAACTGATATTCCGCTTGGGAACTCTGCAGCCCAATGGTATCAATGTGGATTTCACAAGCTTCAAAATCTCCCCTTCCCCACTGTATCCCAAACCCACCCCAGCTCGTCCCCGCCTCCCTAACCTGTTCTTCTTCTCACCTATCCCTTCCTCCCACTTCAAGCCGCACCTCCATTTCCCACCTACTAACCTCATCCCGCCTCCTTGACCTGTCCGTCCTTCCCGGACTGACCTATCCCCTCCCTACCTCCCCACCTATACTCTCCTCTCCACCTATCTTCTCCTCTATCCATCTTCAGTCCACCTCCCCCTCTCTCCCTATTTATTTCAGAACCCTCTCCTCATCCCCCTTTTATGATGAAGGGTCTAGGCCCGAAACGTCAGCTTTTGTGCTCCTGAGATGCTGCTGGGCCTGCTGCGTTCATCCAGCTTCACGCTTTGTTATCTCGGATTCTCCAGTGTCTATAGTTCCCATTATCTCTGGGATCCTCAAGCGGCTGGAATTGTAGGAGGACGGAGATCTGAAGGAGTTGCTGAGCTGGAGGGGGGTCACAGAGAGGGGGCGTAATGTTCTGCCTTGTTTCTGTTTGCCGTGCCCAGTCTGCTTGTTCAGTGCGTGGTCCCTTTACTATTGTCACAGTGCTGCTGTGTCTGTATCTTCAGGAGAATGTGGTTTCAGTGCGGCCTGTTTGCTCTCAACCTGTCACCATGCAACCACAGAATTTACAGGGCAGGGGCGCATAAATCTTTGGGGGGGGGGGTCTGTAAATCAGGGTGATGGGCAATTATTATTATTTATCACGTGAATTATAATCAAACTGTAAACATGCCCACAATTCCTGTCCACTACATCGCCCTTACGGGATGTGCAGAGGTAGTGGCAATGTCACTGGACTGTCAGTCCAGCACTCCAGGCCAATTTCCTAGAAGATTTCAGTTCAATTCCTGCCATAGCAGCTGCTGAAATGTGGATTCAATAAAAAAAAAAATTGGAACTAAAAAGCTAATCCAATGGGGACCATGTAAACTGTTTGTTGTAAAAAATCCATCTCGTTCAGTTTAGGGCAGGAAAGCTGCCATTCTCACCTTGTCTGGCAGACATGTGACTCCAGGTCTATTGAAACATGGTTGACTCTTAACTGCCCTCTGGATAATAAATGCTGGCCTACCCCTGGCCAGCAACATCAACATCCCATCCATGAATTTAACAAAAAAGCTTCCACATAAGAATGTAGGAACAGTAGTCCGTTCAGGCCCTCTAGCCTGCTCTTCCATTCTAGATTGCCATTGACCATCTACCTCAATGCCATATTTCTCTGCTAACCCATAACCCTTGATGTCATTAGTAACTCGAAGTCTACGATTGAGATTTCGAAAGGCTGCATGGTCTTCTGTAATTCTAAGGGTGATCTGAGAGTTAGAACTGAGACTGCTTTGACCCTGGGTTAATAATTATATACTTAAACATATGAAAAAACCTAGAACATAGCAGCAGGAGTAGGTCATTCGACCTGTACTCCACATTCAGTATGAGCGTGGCTAATTATTGAACTCAGTACCATAATCCTGCCCTCCCCACATATCCCTTAACCCCTTTAGCCATAAGAACGATGTCGATCTCCTTCCTGAAAACACACAATGTTTTGGCCTCAATCACTTTCTGATGTAATTGATTTCCACAGGCTCACCATTCTCTGAGTGAAGGAATTCCTTCTTATCTCAGTCCTAAAAGGTGTATCTCTTATCCTTAAACTGTGACCCCTGGTTCTGGACTCCCCCGTGACCATCCTTCATGTATATAATCTGCTCAGCCTTGTTAGAATTTTATAGGTCTCTGGAAATCCTGCCCTCATGCTTCTAAACCCCAATGAATATAACCCTAACTGACTCAATCTCTCCTCCATGTCTCAGTCCTGTCATCCCAGGAATCAAACTTGGTAAAGCTTTGCAGCACTGTCTCTAGAGCAAAAACACCCTTCCTCAGATAAGAAGACCAAAACTGCACACAATACATTCTTTTTTAAAAAAAGTTATCTGCATGCCTCACTCCCTCTGTTTTCTCCCCTCTGACCTTGGAGTTTGGATCATGTAAAACTTACCCCAGGTTACCTTCCAGCTACTCCTGAAACAATCCCTGCATTGTGCAAGTGCTGGCATTAGACAAGTGGGAACATTGCAGCCTGACTCAACCATGTCCTTCACCCAACATCTGGGTTGAATGAACCTTTTGAAAAACCCCTGGGTTGCAGACACCAGACAGAAGCACAGGTTTGTCCCATTCCTTCTTTGGCGTCTGCAGTCATTCCTCAGTTTCACCCAGTAATGAGTTTTTAAACCAAGATTATGGGCTGGGTGAACTGATGAAACTTGGTGGCCCCCCGATTGACTTACCGATAGTTGAGCTGGTGAGCTAGATTGTTCTGAAGAAGGACCATTGGACTCGAAACAGTAACTCTGCTTTCCCTCTCCACAGATGCTGCCAGACCTGCTGAGTTTCTTCAGCAATTTCTGCTTTTGTGTTTGGTTTCCAGCATGTGCAGTCCTTTGTTTACTGAGAGCTAGATTATCCCACTGGTTCAGCTCAGCAGACAGTTTGAGGTTCCAGTTTGTTACTGATGACACCATGAGGGCACATAGTTCATTAGCCATCAAACCAACTGCACCGTCAGGTAGCACAACTGTGGCTCAGTAGGTAGCAGTCACTCCCTTAAATGACAGGCTCGGGTCCCACTCAAGAGACTAAAAGTCCAGGCAGGCAGACAGTATTGGTGTTGGTACCGAGGGAGTGCTGCACTGTTGGAGATGCTGTCTTTGTTATGAGATGGCGCTATTTTGAAGATTAGCATAAGACTTCACCCCAGTGTCACGAGCAGTGTCAATCCCTCAACCAACATCACCTGAAAGTTATCGTATTTTATTTATTTTATTGTTTTAAAAATAGTTTTATTACTGGAATCTAGAATTTTAAGGGGTGGTGTGATCAAAGTTTTCAAGGTATTTTGGAGAACCTGTAGGGTGAATCATGATAAACTATTTCCACTGATTGAGGAGTTTAGGACTGGGGCACAGTGCCTAAATGTCTGAGCTAAACCTTTCATGGGTGAAATTAGAAGACACTTCTCCACCCAAAGGATGGATCTCCTTCTGCAAACGACAATTGATGCTGGATTGATTTGTTAATTTTGAATCTGTAATTGTTAGGATTGTTGATAACCAAAGGTTAATGAGGTATGTGAGACACGTGGAGTTATGTAGTCGACCAGCCACGATCTCACTGAATGGCTGAAGAAGCTTGAAGTGCTAAATGGGTTTCTCCCATTGCTGTGCTCTCCATGGGATCTTGCTGTGTGAAGATAGGCTGCCAACCTTCCGACACTGCAACAGTTGATATACTCGGGGATGTTCTGAGGTCATGAAAGGTGCTGTGGGCATTCAGTCTTCCTCCTCTCTTCTTTCATTTTCTTCTCTTTCTTGTAGTTCACATGTACACAGATCCCAGCCCTCACTACAGATCCCAGCCCTCACCTGTGGATCCCAACCCTCACTACAGATCCCAGCCCTCACCGTGGATACTCGCCTTCAGAGCAGATTCCAACTGTCACAGTGGGTCTTAACGCTGAGGGTGGATCCCAGCTCTCTCAGTGATCCTAACCTTCACGGCAGACCTCAATACTCGTGGTGGGTCCCGCCCCTCACAGCGGATCCCTGCCCTCGCAGTGGACCTCCACTGTAACGACAGACCCTTTCTGTAAGACAGTTTGAATTTGACGGGTGCTGCAGGGGGAGGCTGTCGATCTGGTGATCTGATGCTCAGTGAGACTGTTACTGTGAGGGAGCTGGGTTCCTCTTGGTGCTGGGACCTGAATTTATCAGGGCTTATCGGCTCAAGGCAGCATCTGTTAGAACACATCACTTTGTTCCAGCTCCCTGGGGTGGGATGACATTCTCAAATATTGATGAATAACAAAGTCAACTATTAAGAGTAGCAAGAGCCTTCGTACTAAGTGCTGAATCTAATTAGTGCAAGGGTGGAGAGGTTATTACTACAACAATGATGATGCTATCTCAACGCAATTAGTTTTAGCCAGGGGTCATTTTATTTTTTGTCTCATTTTTCAGAAAAAGTGGATGAGCATTTTTATTTTCATTTGTCACCTTCAACAAGGAGCACTCATTAAACTAAATAGATTTATTTTCACAGTGCTTTAATGTCAAGTGTTCTGGAGACTTGGCCTTTGACTCTGTAGTGATGTTTGCTCCAGCAGAGAGAGAGAGAGGGAGGGAGGGAGACAGTGAGAGATTCGCAGTGCATTCTTGTAAACCTTTGTTGAGAGGCTTGCCCGATAATGCAGTCTGCAATGGTCAGCACCATCCAATCGTCACCACATTAGCTGCCAAGTGGGGAGTAGAAATGTAAAGGCAAAGTAGACGTGGTCCCAGAGGGCAATAAGGCTGCTCTTTCATCAGAGATAGAGCCTACTGGTGGTAGTTTGGCCTGAGGGTCACCATACCTCAGGCAAGGGGAGGGGTCGGGAAGGTAGGACTTCCATAGTAACCTCAGCTTGTGCGGGGATTGAACGCAGGCTGTTAGTGTCACTCTGCATCGCAAACCAGCCATCCAGCCAACTGAGGTTACAACTATTGCCTTTGGGGAGTTACCAAGCCCCCCTGGGTGCCCCAGCTGACTGGAAATGGATATGCAGTACCGGCAACAACAGGCCTGTTAATTAGTCTGCCCTCAATACCCGAAAGTGAATTAGTCGCGGGAAAAGTGGGAGACCTACCTGTGTGAAAGGACTCCAGTAAGTGGCAATGATGGAGGAGATCAACCTTCCTCGACCAGCCTTGAGGATGTGACACCCACCGTGATGGGAGTAGTAATGTGGTTTGGAGCTCCAAAGACCTTTACAGAAGCTCATTTTGTGAGGAATCACTTTAGAAGCTAAGATGGGCGTGTCTCGAGGATAAAACCTCAAACTAGACTTACATCAGGCTTTCAATGATCATTTCATTCCAAACATGGACAGATTTTGGACAGTATATTGAGAGCCCTTCTGTTTGTACAGCATATTTTTGTTGAACATGGCCGTGGTGGTGGGGAGATTGTGACCTGAAAGTTAGGATCTTGAAGTGAATCTAATTGGCTTGCACATTGAGCTGAGCAGGAGAAAGTATGTTTCAGTAGTGGCTAATTCAAAGTGTCATGAAATGAATGGAGCATTGAGTGGGATAGTATTGATGGAGGATGCATTTGAGGATTTTGACTCGGCGACAGTGAGGATGGTGAGTGGCTCGGAGGGGAACTTACAGGGGGTGCTGCCCTTGTCCTTCTAGATGGAAGTGATCACTGACCTCCATTAACATACTGTGAAACCTTGATTTTCAAATGTTAACTCGTGTTTTCAAATGTTATCCTGTCCCTGTGATTTCTTCTTGCATCACAATCCAATGAACAAGGACATTCCCTGTGACCGGGAGTCCAGAAGCAGGGGTCCCAGTCTAAAGATGTAGGGTAGGCCTTTTGCGAGTATCAGAATCACAGAATCTTTCGGTATGGAACTGAGACGAGGAGAAATGTCTCCACCCAGAGAGTGGTGAGCCTGTGGAATTCTCTGCCACAGAAAGCAGTCAAAGCCAAAACATTGAATGTTTTGTAGAAGGCATTAGGTATAGTTCTCGGGGGGGTAAAGGGATCAAAGCATTTGGGGAGGAAGTGGGAACAAGGTGTTGAGCTGGGCAATCAGCATTGGTCACGTTGAATGGTGGAACACCTACTCAATGCTCCTATTTTCTATGGTTCTATGCATGTGATTGCTTTAAAATCTGTGTTGCTCTAATTTGAGCCTCTTGAGAAACACTGATTTTAATTGCTCCATCAATTGGTTGACTAGGCTCCAAGTACTAGAATTCTCTCTCTAAAGCTCTCCACCTCTCTTTCCTCCTCCAAGATGATCCTCAAACCCTGTTGGTCTTGACTATATTTTTTTTTATAATGCTCCTTTGAAACATATTGCTTCGTTTTTACTGCTTTAACGGTCCTGCGTGGCCTCAAAATAAAGGATAGATCTTTTAGGACTGAGGTGAGGAGAAATAGTTTTCACTTGGTGTGAAATCTTTGGAATTATCAAGGACAGAGTGGGCGGTGCACCAGTGATTACATTTCAAGACAGAGATTCTTAGACATTGAGATACTAATGAGATGACAGGATATTGGGAAAGTGCCATTCAGGTTAAAGATAGCCATGAACCTGGCAGACCAGGCTTGAGGGACTGAATGTCCTCCTTCTGCTCTTATTTCCTATGTTGCTATGTCAATATAAGCTGATGTTCTAGAAGAGGATTGGTAGCTATCAGGATCGATCCCAGCCTGCCATGCATGGATACCTCTGTAGACAGAAACATCTTCTTCCGTCACCATCTCCAATGGACTCACTGTGACGGTCCTGAGGTCAGTTTACTGCTTGTCATTCTTGGACTCAGAGGATGTTGATAAAACGCTGAAGCTGAAGTTAGTTTGCAGCTCTCCCACATGTAGCCAGTGTGGTTTTGTAGGAATACAGTACCCTGATACCCTTCCACAGCACTGTAAACCAGACCGAGGGATTAAAAATAGCAGATGTCATCTTTTGTCTAAATAGTTCCATGCAAATGAGGTTAGTCTCATCCTGTAATGACTCGTGGTACAATCTTCCTCCTTGTGGGTGAGCTTGAGTTTTACAACATTTCATCGTCTTGAATAAATAAATTGCCTCCTGCCTCCCTCCCTCCCCTTCCCATCCTTGCTGACAATTAGTTAACAATACTTCAGGGGTGTATTGTTATCTACCCGAGACCAGCATTGGGCTATCTGCTGTGGGGAGCGTTCTTCACACACAACTACTTCTCAGACTTTGTTTTCATCTGGTCTTGCACTGGACGGACTGGCATTTTTGCCCAGCTGAGGCAGCATGCTCCCTCTTTATAAATCCTCCCACAACACCAAATAAATCTGCCTTGTGTTTGCTTTGCCTCTTCGTTTCTAAAAAAACCAGAAGTAGGAAATGAGAACCCGTGTTTTCAGAAACCACCTTGGCACGAGGCATTGCGTGTTATTGCTGTGTAAAAGTTGGTCTGTTTGCCTGGCTGTGATCAAGTGAAACAGGGCAAGCTTTTGTTGGGGAGTGGGCGATGGGATTCTGGGCCTACTCACAGGCCTATGTTGAGCAAAAATGTAGCAGGCCTTTGCAACTCTGTCTCTGTTGTGAGCCATTCCTCCTGACACAAAAAGCTGTAGGTTCAAAGACCACCCCTGTCCCCACCGCACACTCGCACACACACACACTCAAGAGAACCTGATGTGTCCTGCCTGAGGGAGTGCTGTCCACCCGCCTCTCTGTGATTAACACACATAGGCCTTCAGCCCACAGGCCTTTTATTGACCTCTTGGTGGCTCCGATTGTCTGTCACTTTCTTTATTTCTTGAAAAACTGTGGTTTATAAGCCTTACTGTTTGGGAGACGTTTGGCACAGACCCATTCCCAAACACCACCTCCCCTGTTGTAAACAGGACCCCATTCTCCAAAACCACCTCCATTGTAAACAGGGCCCCATTCCTAAACGCCACCTCCCCCATTGTAAACAGGACTCCATTCCTAAACACCACCTCCCCCATTGTAAACAGGACCCCATTCCTAAACACCACCTTCCCCCATTGTAAACAGGACCCCATTCCCAAACACCACCTTCCCCCATTGTAAACAGGACCCCATTCCTAAACACCACCTCCCTCAATTGTAAACAGGACCCCATTCTCCAATACCACCTCCATTGTAAACAGGACCCCATTCCTAAACAGGACCCCCTTGCTAAACACCACCTCCCCCCATTGTAAACAGGACCCCCTTCCTAAACACCACCTCCATTGTAAACAGGACCCCATTCCTAAAGACCACCTCCCTCCATTGTAAACAGGACCCCATTCCTAAACACCACCTTCCCCCATTGTAAACAGGGCCCCATTCTCCAATACCACCTCCATTGTAAACAGGGCCTCATTCTCCATTACCTCCCCCATTGTAAACACTGCCTCATTCCCAAACCCACCTCCCTCCCCTGTTGTAAACACTGACACTTCCCAGGAATCATTTTATTTGGAAGCACTGAAAAGCTCTTGGGAACTCTAATCTTCCACTGTTACTTCGAACCTTCCCCTATAGCTAATGAACACTTTGCTAAAGAATGAATTATAAAAAAAATTCTTTCTATCTGGGCTCTTCACAATATTTTTATACCACAATCAACTCTTCATTCAGCGTTCCCTGAATTCATTGCCACGGAGTGCAGTGGAGGCCGGGACGTTAGATGCCTTCAAGGCAGAGATCAACAAATTCTTGATCTCAGAAGGAATCAAGGGCTACGGGGAGAGTGCAGGGAAGTGGAGTTGAAATGCCCATCAGCCATGATTTAAATGGCGGAGTGGACTTGATGGGCCGAATGGCCTTATTTCCACTCCTATGTTTTATGGTCTTAATCCCATGGGACATGATTCGAGCCTGTCCAAACTAACCTCAGCCAAGATTCTCCAGTGTTGGTAACATCCTTGTGAATCACCTCGGTAGCCCCTCTAATTGTAGCAGATCCTTCATGTGCTGTCAGTGGTCAACACTGTACATTGTGATCTAGTTGTGGCTTCACTAGTGTTCACAATGCCACCATCACCTCCAGGATCTTACATTTTGTACACTTTGGTCAATATCCACATGCCTTGTCATATAGCATGTCATTGAAGCAAATTGTTGTGGTTAATTGATTAATCAGGTAGCTATAAATGGGGAACGTGAGAGGGCTTTTGTGGTCCAGATGCAATGTCCCTATCTTTCAGCCAGGAAGTCCAGGTTCAAATCTCACCTGTTCTAGAGTTGTGCAGTAACATCTCTGAAACATTTTCTAAACATCTTGTTTAGAAAATATCTATAAATGGGAACAAGCGAGATTGGAGCAAGTGAAAGGAGCTGTAAGACTAAATAGTCAATAAACTCTATCCACAAAGATAGGTGGCTTGGCTTCTGTTTCACAACAGGCTCAGATCCAACAATGTTCTGGACCACTGGTCTTGAGATAATCAATAAACCTCATGGAATTGCTGTCAACTGCTGGGTACCCCACCTCCCTTTCAATATGGCCATGCCCTGCACCAACTCCTGAAGTACAGGGCATCACCATGACTGTCTTTATTCCAATAAGCATACATAATTCATAAAATTCATGAAAGTACATTTCCTGACCATTTATAAAGTTGACATTATGAAAGATGTGAACCAAATTAGTTTCTTTGAAACTATATGTTACTCACTACATTCACAATTATGGTTATCACTCACAAGAATTATTCTGTCATACACAGCCTCTGTATGTTTGCCCTGTTCCCAGCCTCTTGGTGTACTATAGCTGACAAGGTATTAGGCAGGTGTCGGGGATGGCATGGTGGCTTCGTGGTTAGCACTGCTGCCTCACAGCGTCAGGGACCTGAGTTTGATTCCAGCCTCAGTTTATTTAGCCCTGCTGTTGTTTTAGTGCTGCTTTGTGTCAGATTCCTTTGAGTTCTCCTCACCTATTTTTAATTGTCGTTCTTGTGAGTTAATTTTTTTTTACGTCTATGTCTCTCAATTGCTGAGACGGTTCTCCATGTACCGTAACTGAGCCATCGCGATCCTTTCCTCCTTGTGCCATGTACACAGCTACCATCCCCCACAACATTATTCCTGCTCCCATTTCCTATGTTCTTAATCCCTCTCCATCCATGATTGCCCAAACGCTGCTGAATCTAATACAATTGATGTTCTTGTTCTTGAGCCTGTTAGGAGGAAATGAGTCAGATTTACAGTAAAGCAGTGTGCGAGGATCTATGATCCAGGTAGCTGTGGGAGTCGATGGCTTTATCGTGGATATTAGTGGCCAAGTCTATCTCCACAAACGGAAACAGAGATGTTGAGGAAGGGAAGGGATGAGTCAGAGATAGACCAGATGAAAGTGAGGGCACCTCAGAAGTCGGAAGCGAAATGCATAAACTTTTAGGATTCCAGATGAAGGAGGGAAGCAGCACCAATAATATCATCTATATATTGGTGAAAGAATTGTGGGTGGGGGCCAGAAAAGGACAGAAACAAGAAAGGTTCCACATAGCCTATGAAGAGACCGGCATAACTGGGTCCCGTGCAGGTACCCATGGCCACTCCCTGTGACCTGAAGAAAATGGGAGGAATTAAGAGAGAAGTTGTTGAGGGTGAGGACAGGCTCAAGGCCTGTAATGACCCAGGTGGAGAAGGGACTTTCATTCTATCTGTCTGGGAGGAACTCGCATCCAGAGGTGAAAGGATTGATCCAGCTGCAGCTGCTTATTATCTGTGTGTTTCCTACATGTTTTCCACTCTTCGCATTTACTTCTGTGAGCAGAGCACGGTCTAACTTGAGTTAACCTGACCTCGTGGCCTGAGGTGTGTGCTCACTCACGTGTACGTGCATGCGTAAGCGTGCATGTGCATTTGTGTCTGCACTGGTGGGTGAGCATTTGTACAAGCCATTGCTTGTCTGTAAGTTGGCAATGGTTGGGGGAGTGGGGGTAGGTAGATGTTCAGTTGATTAAAGGACTGGGCTGGCCTGGGCTGTGCAATTCTTAAGCTTTAATCATCTCGCCGTTTCCGCCAGCACTGTCTAAGGAGGAGGATTAGAGCTGAACTTCAAAGCTGGTATTTGTTTGATGTGTTGCTAAATGAAGCATCTATTGAATTCTCAATGCTCGGCTCTTGAGAGATGCTAAAATGGCTACTTGCCTGAGTTTCTTCAAAACTCGCAACTTGCTACGTTTTTGATCACTTGATTTCAAGGAGAACCCAGTGCAATTATTAAATTTATACTGCTTATCGGTCGTTGATAGGTGCACAGTGCGACTGAAATACTGCAACCCTGTAGTGTTTGGGAGGCTACAGTGCGTTTCGGTCAGGAGATGATTGACCTTTCCAATGAGGGCCATGCATTGGCGTAATTCACTGTTGCTGCAGCCAGCTCTGCAGATGATAGATGTTGCAACCATTAGAATGCTCCCAGGTAGAAGGGTATGTCCTGAGGCTGGAGTCAGCAGTGCTGCCCTGTCTGAGCTTGTTAGGTGTTGCCTGTTGTGTCTCAAGGTCAGTGTATCTTAAAGAGATGTGTGCATGAAATCACCCTGTCACAGCATGTGAGTGGAGAGCGCAAAGATCCCACATTGCATCTTACCTCTGATCACTTGAAGCCTGATGCTCGACTGAAAGGCTGTTTTTCAATGTTATTTTTATTGGTTCGTGGGATGTGGGTGCCAGTGTTCATTGTCCATCCCTGTTTACCAAGAAGACGGTCAAGATTCGACCTGGTTGCTGCGGGCCTGGAGTCATGTGGAAGCCAAACTGGGTAAGCATGGCAGATGTTGGAGGACATTAGTGAAACAGATAGCTTTCAATTCCAGATTTTAATCCCCCAAATTTCACCATATGTCGTAGTAGGATTCAAATCGATGTCCCAAGAACATTCATCTCAGCTTCTGGATTACTAGTGCTGTCACAGTACCATTGAGTCACCAACTCCCCTTTCCGTCTCATGAGCTAATAATGAATTAATCTTAATAGTAATCTTAATAATTAAAACCTTGTAACTTTAATGTTATTAAAGATCAATGTATGCCTGAGGAATGTAACACTTTTCCATAGTAGTTAGTTGTGATAAATGTGTGTTGGATTCTTCAGTGCCATGATATCCACGTTCTAATGTGACTGGGTGATGTGAGCATCAGGTAAAACACCCTGCTGGAGGAAAACCCACATCAAATGGGTCATGTGGAGGGTAGGGAAGTTGATGAGGCTTGAGAGAGGTGAGTCACTCCATACACACCAATCACACTGCACTTCTACCTGATTAGAGAATCCCTGCAGTGTGGTAGCAGGCCACTCAGCCCATCAAGTCTACGCCGGCCCCCCAACGAGCATACCACCCTGACCTACCCCATCCCCATAATCCTGTATTTACCATGGCTAATCCACCTTGTCTGCACATTCCTGTACAGAGTAATTTCCCCTGGCCAATTCTCCTAACCCAAACTTTGGACTGTGGGAGGCACCAGAGCACCTTGAGGAATCCCACACAGACGGTCGCCCTGTGAGGCAGCACTGCTAACCACTGAGCCATCGTGCCACTCCATATATAGAGTGTTTTAGGATGCTGTTACATGGCACTTCTATCTGTGGGAACCCTCCTGAGCAACGGTGTTGGTGTTGAATGTTAATGGGGGGAGATGTACGTTCTGGTAAGGGTGGTGCTGTTGTCATTTGGTGTACTGACCTCTACATTGCAGAGGCTGAGTGACAGCCTTCAGATACCTCCTCCTGTCTTCCCCTGGACCATGGCCCCACCATGGCACATCAGGCCATTGTATTTACTACAGTAACTGACTACAGTTCACGGTGACCTCCCCTCACTGCCTTTGAGCTGATAGTAACCCCAGCCCACACAGCTCACTTCTACCTCCTTCCAAAATTCCACAAACAGGACTGTCTGGTCAGACCTATTGTTTCAGCCTGCTCCTGTTCCACAGAACTCATCTCTTCCTACCTTGACTCAGTCTTCTTTCCCCCCCAGTCCAAACCCTGCCCACGTACATCCGTGATTCCTCTGACGCTTTACACCAGTTTCAAAGCTTCCAGTTTGTAGGCTCCAGCCATCTCGCCTTTACCATAGACGTGTAATCCCTTTACATGACCTTCCCCCACCCGGAGGGTCTTAGGACTCTCTGCTTCTTCCTGGAGCAAAAGCCTGAACCATCTCCAACCACCACTACCTTCCCCTGCTTGGTTGACCTTGTCCTCACCCTCAACAACTTCTCTTTCAATTCCTGTCATTTTCTTCAGGTCAGGGGGTGCCCATGGGTACCTGCATGGGGCCTAGTTATGCCTGTTTCTTCGTGGGCTGTGTGGAACCTTGTTCCAGTCCAATTGCAGCCTCCACCCACAACTATATTGATGATATTATTGGCGCTGCTTCCCCCTCTCATCTGGAATTGCAGAAGTTTATCTATTTCACTTCCAATTTCCACTGTGCCCTCACTTTCACCATGTCTATCTCTGACTCATCCTTTCCCTTCCTCAACATCTCTGATTCCATTTCTGGGGACAGACTGGCTACTAATATCCACTGTAAGCCCGCTGACTCCTACAGCCTCCTGGACTATACATCCTCACACTCTGCTTCCTGTAAAGAAACTATTCCATTCTCTCAGTTCCATCCTCTCCATCGCTTATGTTCCGATGAGGCCAGCTTCTACAAAGGAGTCTCCAAAATGTACAACTTCTTCCTCAAGCGAGGATTCCCCTGCACCGTTGTCGACAGGGCCCTCAACCAGGCCCAACCCATCTCCCGCACTTGCACCCTCACCCCTTCTCTTCCTTACCGCAACAGCAATAGGGTTCCCCTTGTGCTTACCTACCATCCCACCAGCATCCACATCCAGAAGATTGTCAGATACCATTTCTGCCACCTCCATCAAATTGCCACCACTGAACACACATTCTCCTCCCCTCCCTCATCCACCTTATTCCGTCTGGGACACCCTGGTCCATTCTTCCTTCACTCCAAACAACCCCCCCCCCCCACCACCGACGTGCAGCCCCATGGCACTTTCTCCTACAACCACCAAAGGGGTAATACCCGGCCTATTAACCTCCTTCCTCCCCACTATCCAAGGGCCCAAACATACCTTCAGGTGAAGTAACATTCCACTGCATTTCCCACAATCTAATCCACTGCACTCGCTGCTCACAACTTGGCCTCCTCTATATGAGGAAAACGGAGCTTGACTGGATGACCGCTTCGTGGAGCATCTGTGTTCTGCCTGCACAAAAGACCCTGAGCCACTGTTGCCGGCCAGTTTTAACACATCACCCTGTTACCTGGCCAACATCTCTGTCTCAGGCTTGACGCAGTGTTCCAGCCAAGCTGGAGGAACCACACCTCACTTTCCACTTTTGCAGCCCTCTGGACTCAATATCAAATTTACTAATTCCAGGGCTTGAGCTCTGCCACACCCTAGTCCCTTACCCCACACACCAGGCCTTGTCATCACATAGCCTGCCAACTCACCCAACTATTGTTAGCCACTAACAGCTGTTCATCCTCCTAGCCTGATGTTATCAACTCCTTTGTCTGTCCAACATTCTTCTGTGTCTTTGGGCTCTATCCCCCCCAAAACTATTGTTTACTCCTTATCCTCTCGCCGCTCCCCCCACTCTACCTTCTGCATGTAATCCAGCATCTTTCCAGCCACCATTAGTTCTGAGGAAGGGTCACTGGACCCAAAACGTTAGCTCTGATTTTCTCTTCACGGATGCCGCCAGACCTGCTGATCTTTTCCAGCAACTTCTGTTTTTGTTGTGAGGTGTACACTTCCATGTTTTAATGGTGTGAGTGTTGCTCAGCCCAAGCCTGGATGTTGCTCAGGTTTCTGCTGTAGGCTCATCAGAACTGCTTCATTATCAGAGGCTTGCAAGCCAAGTCTCCCCATGCTCACTCCTGCCAGGCTGCCAAAAGTCCTTGTCAGGAGGAAATTAACTTTACACACAGCACTGGCTGTTGATGAGTGGAATCAACATTTGGTCTTGTTCCTTTCAGCTGAGGAGAGCATAGCAGTCATGAAAGAGTTTGGAGAAGATGGCCATTGATGAGTTATTTCCACCTTAGGGAGAAAATCCCAAACCACAGGCAATAAATCCTGGCTTCCCCCCCCCCGGCCTCCAGTTGTTAGAACAGTGTGATTGAAGTGAATAGCCTTAGAAACATTGAAGGGGGGTGTCACGTACAGGTGCCACCACAGGGTGGAAGGATGTGTTGTGAGGTTGGGGAAAGGAAGCTTTGTGGGACACAGACATAAATGGTTTGGGCAGGATATCGTGTTTCTCAAGGTATTTACTCAAGGGAGAGCTGTTTAATTCTAGCTTCCTGTTGGTGCCAGAGTGACAAGATTGAAAGTGCCTCACTGTGTCGCAGGCTTTGCTAGAGTGGAGAGCGCGGAGGAGGAGCAGTGCTGCCTCCTGGAGGTGGAAACATCGACACAGGAGCAGGAGAAGGACATTCAGCTCTTTGAACCTGCTCTGTCTTTTAATGTGATCAGGCCTGATTGTCCACATCAGAATGACATTCCAACTTCCTCCCCTTCGGCCCTAAGAACTGTACCTAACTCCTTCTTGAAAACCAGCAGGTTTTGTCCTCAACTGCTCTCTGTGGCAGTGAATTCCACAGCCTCATCGCTCTCTGGGTGAAGACACTTCTCCTCATCTCAGTCCTAAATGGCCTGCTCTGTCTCATTAGACTGACTAAACTGCAGAGCGGCTGGGAGGTTTCTCCAGGGTGGATTTAAAACCTCAGCAGAGCTTTATATCGATCTTGGTGAGTTGCTGGTGTGAACAGCTGCCTCAAGTGAATGTGGGAGGGGAGTCCTCCAACCACCAGGGTGCAGTCTTGCATGGAATGGCCCCGAGCATTGAGCTGTGAAGCCCGTCACAGTTGAACTGCCTACCGAGGTTCGTGCATGTGAGCAGTGACCTTCTCAACACAGAACTGGGCGGGACGTGCTGTGGCGGACCAGGGTTCCAGGAATGGGCATGAGCATCGGGGGGGGATGGGAAATAAAGTGGTGAATTATGAGCAAGGACAGTACAAAGCCGAAAGCATTGCACTTCAAATGTAATTGGCCGTATGAAGCAATTTGAAGTATTTTAACACAAGATCCTACACATCCACAGTCGTCCCTTAAATTACTGCCTGCCTACAGAGGAACTTTGATATTTGGAGACATCTTGAGGACATGAAAGGCGCTATACCAATGCAAGCTCAGTGTTGCGTGCAAGTGTGATTGATATTTATGTGGATTGGACAGAACAGGATGTACCTGTCACAATCATTCATTCTACACGAGAGCCTCAGAATTCCACAATGGCTAATGCTGGCTTGGCTCCCAGAAAACTGGGCAGCCCTGACTGCAACCTGCGAGATTGTGAGGCCTCGGAGAGATGACACGTGTTTTCCAGGGTTTGGGGTGGGGCGTGTACGTGGCTTGGGGAGGAAGCCGTTCGTCAGGGTCAGTCAGGAGGCAGTCAGGTTTAATGTGGTGAGAAGGAATGATTGATCGGCTCTGTCAGTCTTTACTGAGCAATGGCTCAACTTGATGGTGAGGACGGTAAACAGGGGGTGGACCTGTCTTGGTTATTTCAGGTCTTGGTTCCTGATGGGAGATAGCCACCAGTGCTTCTCTCAGATTGACACTTTGGCCACCCTTTCTGCGTCTGATTAAAGTGGGGGCAACACAGAAACTAGGAGCAGGAGTAGGCCGTTCGGCCCTTTGAGTCTGCTGCACCATCCAATATGGTCATGGCTGATCATCCAACGCAACATCCTGTTCTCGCTTTCACCCCGCACCCTTTGATTTCTTTAGCCTCAAGAAATACAAGTGACTTCGCCTTGAAAACTGGGTGCTTGAGCATTTTGCTGCCCAGACTTCACTTGGGGGCTAACTCCCTGCCCTCCTGGGATTTGGTGTGAGGTGAAAGGTCACAAACTCTGGGTGGTGTTCAGCTTGCACATTGGGGTGTACCCTAGAGGGACACTCAGGAAGAGAGATTGCCCAAGCTGGAATACAACACCCAGAGCTACAGGATGGAGCCTGGAAAGCAGCTCTGAGGAAATGAAGATCTGTTTGTGCTCTGATCAATGCCTGGGATGAGAGCCTCAGTGTAAGGGATATACTGTTCAGGACTCGGATGAGGAGGCATCTGTTCACTCACAGCGTGTGAATATTTAATTCATTCGTGGGACATGGGCATCACCGGTCAGGCCAGAATTTATTGCTCATCCCTTGTTGCACCTTGAGAAGGTGAGGGTGAGTTACCTCCTTGAACCGCTGCAGTCCGTGTGCTGTAGGTTGACCCACGATGCCCATGGAGAGGAAGTCCCAGGATTTTGACCCAGTGACAGTAAAGAAATGGTGATATATTTCTAAGTCAGGACGGTGACTGGTTCGGAGGGGAACCTACAGGTGATGGTGATCCCGTATATCTGCTCCCCTTATCCTTCTGGGTGGAAGTGGTCGAGCGTTTGGAAGGTGTTGACTGAGAATCTTTAGTGAGCTTCTGCTGAGCATTTTGTAGGCAGTACACGCTGCTGCTGCTGAGTGTCGGTGGTGGGGGGAGTGGATGCTTGTGGATATGATGCCAATCAAGTGGGCTGCTTTGTCCTAGATAGTGTCAACCTTCTGAGAATGTTTGGCATTGTTTACCCCAGAGGACTTTGGCTCAGTCATTGAGTTTGGGTGAGACAGCGATCAGTGCATTTCTTAGTGTTGGAGATATCAAGGGACGCAGGGATAGTGCAGAAAAATGACATTGAGGTCGAGGGTCAAATGGCAAGCAGACTAGAGGGGGGCAAATGCCCTACACCTGCTCCTATTTCCTAAGTTCTGTGTTCGAGCCGGGTGAGGGCACTCTGTGTCGGCCTAGTCAGTAAGGGAGGGATCATGCCTGGTCTTGGCCTCACCTGGCTTCCAAATGGAGGTAGCACCCAGCATGGGCAATTGAAGGCCAGGTAGCACTGATTTCTAACATTTTGCCCCTTCTCTCACACTGCAGTGCTTCTACTAACTGTAACCAACACCCCAGCCAAGCTTTGACTTGCTTTTCACTGTTGAGAAAGGTTACAGCTCCTGTCACACCACCCTGCTCGGTGCCAGTGTGACTTCTGGCCAAGGCTGGCATCAACGCTGGCCGGACAGTGCTGCCGGACAGCACCCAGGGCTCATATCGCTGCCCAGTCAGCACTGACCAACGCTATCACCACGTTTCATCTGTGAAACTCCGTTGTCAGCATCCAGAGATAACAACACATTTTTCACGCAATAAAGCAGGTTACACTCTCAGAATAGTGTAGCTCTGAGGGGAGTTCCCCAGAGCTCCATAAAACATCATTAGGCAAAACCAGTTACTGTATTAAGTGAGTTTGTAAATGCTATTTAAATCTTTCCTAACATTTAAATAATTTAGACAAAAGTCCAATTGACTGAATATTACTCTTGCTGTGTGGGAGAGGTTTTGTACCCTGTGGCAAGACAGACAGGAGGAGAAAGTAAGTGGAGAATTTCCAGAAAGCTCAGTTTGAACAGGCTGATATTTTTCTTCCACTTTGTTGACCTTTGGCTTTTGAAATCAGGTGCGCAGGGAGTGCATGCAGGGAGGGGTGCGCAGGGAGGGGAATGGAGGGAGTGTGTGCAGGGAGGGGGGTGTGTGGAGGGAGGGTGCGCAGGGAGGGGAGTGGTGAGAGGGTGTGCAGAGGAGGGAGGGTGGGCGGGTGGGGAGCGGAGGGAGGGTGTGTGGAGAAGTGCTGAGGGAGGGTGCGCAGGGAGGGGGGGCGCGGAGGGAGGATGCGCAGGGAGGGGAGTGGTGAGAGGGTGGGCGGGAGAGGCAGAGGAGGGAGGGTGTGCGGCAGGGGAGCGGAGCAGAGGGAGGGTGTGCGGGAGGGGAGCGGAGCAGAGGGAGGGTGTGTGGGAGGGGAGCGGTGAGAGGGTGGGCGGGAGGGTGCACGGAGAAGTGTGGAGGGAGGGAATACAGGGAGCGAGTGTATGCAGGGTGGGAGGGGAACAAGAACGTGAATGGAGGGAGCACAGGGTTATCTGGCAGAGTTTTATTTTGAGGAGAGTGAAGGGGAACTTGCAGAGGAAACTATCTGTGGTACATGGCAGTGCACCGTGTGGTATGTGGCTGTGTCCTTGTTCTTCCTCTTTTGCCGCTACAGCCAAACTCGGCCATACTGGCTGCCATCACTGAACCGAGACTAAGGGTTGGTGAGATTGTTCATACTCCTGCTCTCTCCTTCTCTCCGACCGGATCATTCTGTCTGACACTCTTCTTTCTTCTCCTTTTTTTCATTTTCCTAACTTATTGTCTGTATCTGCATTTCCTTCTTTATCCGTGGCATTCTCTTTTGCTCTATCCACTCCATTCTCCCCCCACTCCATTCTCCCCCCACTCCATTCTCCCCCCACTCCATTCTCCCCCCACTCCATTCTCCCCCCACTCCATTCTCCCCCCACTCCATTCTCCCCCCACTCCATTCTCCCCCCACTCCATTCTCCCCCCACTCCATTCTCCCCCCACTCCATTCTCCCCCGACTCCATTCTCCCCCGACTCCATTCTCCCCCGACTCCATTCTCCCCCGACTCTATTTCCCCCCCACTCCATTTCCCCCCTCCACTCTCCTCTCCCCCACTCCGTTCCCCCCTCCATCTCCTCTTCCCTCACTCCATTTCGTCCCTCCACTCTCCTCTCCCCATCCTCCACTACCCCCACTATTCTCCCTGCCCCACACTCTTTTCCCCCCCCCCACTGTTCCTCCTCCCACTTTGCCCCTCAGCTCTCTCTCCCTCCCATTCTCCCTCCCCCTCCTTTTCCCTCTCTCCACTCCCCTCTCTCTCCACTCCCCTCTCTCTCCACTCCCCTCTCTCTCCACTCCCCTCTCCCTCTCTCCTCTCTCCCTCTCTTCCATCCCCCATTCCCCAACATCCACTTTCCCATTCCCTCACTAACCCACCATAAAGAAAAAGCTGTTTTTAAACAGATGTTTAAAGTTGACAGGAGCGTGGGACAAAATCTCATTAATTGTAATTTCTAATTTATACCATGAAATCTTTGCAGAGCCTTGTGCGTAATTACCTTCCTCCCGTGTATGCATCCAGGTCCCATCTCTGTCTGTCTCTCTTTGTACAGATGCACGGATTTCTTCCCAGCTTTGCCTGTGTTTAGCCACCAATCCCATTCCCATCCCTTTCTGCACTGATTCTTTGTTACTTTCCATGTAGAACTCTGTTTCTCAATATCTGCATCCCTCTTCTTGCTCTGTCCCTTCTCTCCCTCTCTCTGTCCATCTCTGTCCTCTTGGGTCAGTCTGTCTATCTGTGTGTCTGTCCCTGCCTCCCTTTCGTTATCTTTCTCTTGGTCTCTCTCATTCCTGGCCTCTTCCCCCTCTCCTTCTCCTCTGACTCCTGTCTCCTTATCTTTCTCTCTCTGTCTCCTTTTTCTGTCTCTCACCCCTCCCTTGTCTCTCTGTTTCTTTTTCTTTCTCCCCTGGTGTCTTCTCTATCTCCTGGTCTCTGTCGGCATATTAATATGCCACGTATATTCTCAATGAACCTACACTAACTTCTGCTCTTGCAACACCTTGATCTTAACATCTTCATCCATGTTTTCACTATCTCTATGTGGCCTCTCCTCTCCGCAGCTCTGTAACTTCCTTTTATTCTACAGCTGGCCACCGTATCACTGCTCGTTCCTTTTACATTTCTGCCATTGACAACTGTCTTCACTTGGCAGGGTTCCTCCTAACTTATGGAGTTCTCAAACCAAGTACTGTGTACAGATGTGGTTGCCATGCTAAAGGAAGAATATTACTTGACTGGAGAGGATTCAGAAAAAAAAATTACCAAGATATTGCCAGGAATTGAGGGGTTGAGATATATAAATAGGCTGGGACATTTTTTGCTGGACTGTAAGAAGGGTGACCTTATAGAAATTTATAAAATCATGAGGGGCATAGATAAGGCGAATAGCCAGGGTCTTTTCCCTCAGGTGGAGGAGTTCAAAACTAGGGGGACATATTTTTAAGGGGAGAGGAGAAAGATTTAAAAAGGACGCAAGGGGCAACATTTTTACACAGAGAGTGGGTTGCGTATAGAATGAACTACCAGAGGAAGTTGTAATGTTCAAAATACATCTAGATAAGTTCATGGATAGGAAAGGTTTAGAGGGGAATGGGCCAAGTGCAGGCAGAGTAGTTTGGGAAGTGGTCAGCTCAGACTCTTTGGACCGAAGGGTCTGTTTCCGTGCTGTATGATGCCGTGACTGTCTTTCCGCCTTGAAACCAACTGTCTGGTCAAGCTAATGATCACATGTTGTGAAATATCTTATTTTGGTGGTACACCTGGTTGATAATCACTCCCTTTAGGAGATTTTATGATGGAAAAGTTACTGTTTCCATGTGAGTTGTAAAATTCTTTCCTATATATTATATTTTACAAAGTCAGTTGATGCAGGACAAAACTGGAGCAAGTCTTTATGCAACCTTAAATTTATTTACAGAGTGAAATATTACACAAGCATGCAGTTTTCCTCTCGAGCACCACAATTCAATAAGTGATCAGAGATAATGGGAACTGCAGATGCTGGAGAATCCAAGATAACAAAGTGTGGAGCTGGATGAACACAGCAGGCCAAGCAGCATCTCAGGAGCACAAAGGCTGACGTTTCGGGCCTACACTCTTTATCAGAGAGTGGGTTGCGTATGGAATGAACTGCTCAGAGATGAAGGGTCTTGGCCCGAAACGTCAGCTTTTGTGCTCCTGAGATGCTGCTTGGCCTGCTGTGTTCATCCAGCTCCACACTTTGTTATCTACAATTCAACAAGTGCCTGTTCAGACTTTCTTTTATTTTCAGACATGATATGGCACACCTGCAGGGCAGGTGGATCTTCTAGTCCAGAGGTAAAGACAGTACCTCTGCTCCACAGAGGCCTTGTGTCTCTTGAGATATTCCAATTCCAATTTATGCCCTCCATCTGCTCACAAGGTACACTTAACAATGTATTGAGTGGCTGTAACTTTCTGCACACCTTTTTCTGTATCTGTTTGCTATTCTTTCTCACCCTCGCTTTCAGTGGGTGGGAGGTGGAATACTGACACCAGTGAATGGATGTTTCCTGCGTTATAAATCTCTCTCGCAGTCCGTTGCAGGGCCAGTGTTCAGGAGATGTTAGTGTGATGCTTTCTATTGCCTTGTTCCGTTCAATAATAAATGTGTTCAGTTGCAGTTGGCAAATTCTGGATAAGAGAGGAGTGGTTTGAACACTAATTAATGTGAGGCTAGGCCACACTGCAGCCAAGCTGTTGCTTTGCGAGATCAGTGACTGCCTTTTCCTCGCCACCCCCAGTTACTGGTCGAACATTGTGCATGCAGCTACAAATCCCATTTAAATTGTTTGCTGTTAACTGTAATCTATAGAATGGAGTATAGCTCAGGGCTCTTTTGTACATCAGAGTTAAGCACGGTGGCTGAGCCTCTCAGCGCCAGGGACCTGGGTTCGATTCTCACCCTCGGGTGACTGAGTGGATTTTGCACATTCTCCCTGTGTCTGCGTGGGTTTCCTCCGGTTTCCTCCCACAGTCCAAAGATGTGCAGTATAGGTGGGTTGACAGTAGGAAATGCTAGGTTATGGGGATAGGGGCTGGTTCTGGGTGGGATATGTCTGAGCGTGGACTCGACGGGCTGAATGCCCTCTTTCCAACACTAGGGTTCCTGTGATTCTTCAGAATTTGTGAGGAGTGTGAGGCGAACAGGCACCAGTGCTTCCTTTCAGTTGCCAGAAAGTTGCCAATCTTGGCATCTGGTGATGCCAACAGCTCTTTGTTGCAGAGGGTTAAATCCATGAGTGAAGAGTTGCTATGACTCCCCGTTGTGCTGTTCGACCAGGGTGTGACTGCTCCAGTGGATAATGTGGCAGGCAGTCCGAGGGGAGTGTCTGTTACCACTTCCCCTGACTCGCCCTTGTCTCACTTATCGCAGAATGGCACATGGCGGCAGCTGCAGGCAGAAGTCCTTGTGGCTCAGGGAAAGTGATGGCCTATTGGTGACAACACCGAACTGGGGAATGTTCTGGGGACCTGGGTTCGAATCCTGCCGCAGCACAACTTGAATTCACTTAAAAATCTGGAATTAAGAATCTAATGATGACCATGAATTGATTGTTGGGGAAAACCCATCCGGTTCACTAATGTCCCTTAGGAAAGGAAACTGCCGTCCTTACGTGGTCAGGCCAACATGTGACTCCAGACCCACAGCAACGTGGTTGTCTCTTAACTGCCCAGTGGGCAATAAATGCTGGCCTAGCCAGTGACACCCTTGTTCTGTGAATAAATTAAAAACAAAGTCTGATGGGAATGTGAACAACTAAGTTTTTCTTCCAGCATGGTCGACCCTCGGAATAAATAGGGTTACCGACTCTCTGAATTAGGTCAACGTCCTTCAGGGATTGTTCCGGTCCTGGAATTTTTTCAAAAACCTGGAAAAGTGAGATTGTGCAGCCCCTTTAATGAGTTGCTCTTCCTACTACTCACTGGAGGCAGCCTAACTTCTCTCTGCATGGCTTTGTATTATTGTTAAACGCTACATTCTCTGAAGGCAGCTGGCGATCTCCTGTGAAAAGGAACTCGTAGGAGGACATCACAAAATGCTTTAATCAATAAAGTATTTTCTGAGGCGTTTAGTCATGTAGCCAACATGGTGGCCCTGTGATGCAGTGGGTCAAGTCCCTGTGTCTGATCCGGAAGGTCCAGGATCGATTCCAACACTAGGACCCGATGAGTGGGGCATTACCTGGCCAAAGTTAGTCGGCCAGTCAAACTGTGTGGTACTCCTGATGGCGAGCGCTGGGGAAAGATTCCTGGTCAGCAAGCCTTCAGAAGTTACTGCTTTTCTTTGGTAATGAGCCAACCCTCACCGTCAGTGATTGGAAAAAAGATGGACAAGGTAGCAAATGTGCCAGCCAATTTGTGCATATGAAGCTCCCACAATCAGTAAAGTGATGACAACTGTATTAGCTATATTCTGGTCTTGCTGAAGGATAGGTATTGGCCAAGAGACCAGAGGAGAACCTCTTGCTGCTGTCCTGGCATCTAGTACAATGAGTAGATGTGCTTTCAGCTGTCTGGGGCCTAACCTCTGGAATTCCATCTGTGAACCTCTTCCCCCTTAAAGACATTTCTTAATATCTTACTTGTCCTAACATCTCCTTCTGGTGCTCAGTGTCATGTTTTGCTTGAGAATGCTCCTGTGAACAATCTTGGGTTTTCTTTTGCCACATTTAGAGGTGCTATGTAAATGCAAGTTTTTTTTTCATGTATATGTTCTGTGGGGACTGACACCGTAGGGGAGCACTGTGATTCTCGACCCAACACTCCAACACAACTTAAAATTAGAATACTTTCCTAAGTTATGAAAATGGCCATTTCAATATCTGTAATATGTTCTAGACGAAGCAATCCATCTACCAGGTTTTTTTAAAATAAACATAATTATTAGTTTATTATCAGTAAAAGTTCAATAATTGGTGAGTGTACACAGTCAGTAATAAAGGAGTATAAATATTTATCCCTCTAAATATCCCCAAAACTTCTACCAACACCACCCACATACAGCCAGTCTTCAGGAACAAAGAACAAAGACTAATTTCTCTGCAGAGGCTGGCTTTCGAATGATGACCATGAATCGATTGTGGGGAAAATCCATCTGGTTCATTAATGTCCTTTAGGGTTCAAGCCAGCATTTTCTCGGGTTTTGTTGAGATTTTGTCTTTGAGGATGTAGTGGGCTCGGTGGGGGCGTGGCCTTAAAATAAGGAAGGTGGAGAGATGGACAGACGGATGGAGGGAGGGAGGGATTTCCAGGGGCTAAGATGGAGCTGGTGGTGGTATGAGGAGAGGAGGCAGACAGCACCCTGTCAGAGCGAGGAAGGTGCAGGGCTGGTGGATGTTATGGTGTGAGACCGGGCACAGTTATGATTGGCGTTGAATACTAAGATGGGAATTAATGGGGGTACTGGATGTTGTTTGATGTCAGCAAGGATGGGAGCGGTGGACGGGGTGGGGTGGAGCGGTTGGTGACTTGCTGCAGGGCATCACACTGGAGGAGCGAGCCCTTAAGTAAAAGAAGGGTCCAGACCCGAAACATCAGCTTTCCTGCTCCACTGATGCTGCCTGGCCTGCTGTGTTCATCCAGCTCTATGCCTTGTTTTCTCAGACTCCAGCATCGGCAGTTCCTACCACCTCACACTGGAGGAGCAGATGTTTGTGGAAGGTAGAGGTTTGGAATTCAGCCAGGACAGGGTTAAACATTTGAATCTGGAGGTGAAGACGACAAAGTGGGAGGCTTTCAGCAGCTGCTGAGCCAAGGCAAAGGTGAAAGTGGTGGGTCTTTGAGTGGCAGACTGAGGTCTGGGTCAATACAGAATTGAAGTGTAAGACAGCATGGGTTTGTTTATTTTGTATCTTCACGCTCACTTTCTTGTCATAAGGGAATACTGGAGAAGTGTTGGAAGGATTAGCAGGCTAATTATTGACCTATCTGAACTGTGACATGAGCATTTCTTCCCTGGCCATAAAATCCTGGAGTGGGATTTGAACCTGGTGCTTCTCGGTCAGAGGCTTATTACCCGCTGCGCCACAAGACCTCGCTCAGTAGTGTGGTCCATGTGGTGGAAATGAACCCTAGTGAGAGTCGTTGCCTTTAACAGAGAAAAGGAACACATTGAGAATGTTCCTCATGGTATGATTTTTGTGAACAGTTCACTTCTTACTCCTGATGCTGGTGAAGAGGTGACTCTAACCTCCAAAGTGTCTGCAGCAGATAACCTGCAGCAATTTAACACCCACTGCGGTTTTGGGAGTCACTGTCAGGACAAGCTGGTAGCAAGCTGCCTTCTTGAACTGCTGCACACCATTCAGTTGATTCACATTGCTTCAGGAAAGGAGTTCCGGGATTTTGACCCAGTGACACTGAAGGAACGGCGATATGATTCCAAGTCGGGATGGTGTGTGCTTCGAGGGAAACTTGCTTGTGGTGGTGCTCCTCTATTTGTGATGTTCAGATGCTTTGTAACTTAGCGCAAAGTAATTTGATTTCAGAAAGAAGTCTGATAAAGATTTGTAGACACACCCAAACTTGTTGGGTAAACTTTAAGAGGAAATAGGAATATTGAAACAGAATCCACACTTCCAAACTGCCGTGCCTGTGTGTGCCATAGACACGGTGAGTGTGTTATTGTGCATGCACAAGTATGACAAGTCTATAATTGCACACACAGGCACAGCAAGTGTGTAATTGTGTGCACGTGCGGGCATGGCAAGTGTGCAATAGAGTGCACGCATGGGCACGGCAAGTTTGTAATTCTGTGCACAATCATGTAAAGTATAACTGTGCAAATTTTTGCTTGCACGAGTAGTGTTGGTATTTTCACATGCGTGTGTGTTGATAATTTTACACGTGTATGTGGGCCTGCATGTGGGTGTATACGTGTGGGTTGATATTTTCTCTCACACGTGTGTGTGTGTGTGGAATTTCTGTGTGCGTGTTGTTATTTTCACATATGTATTACTTTCAGATTTGTGTTGGTATCTTTGCATGTGTGAGATTGACTCTGTGGTCTCAAGGATCAGCATTGAGCGTGTATAATTGGAGAAGGGAGAGGCTGAAGGAGGATTAGAGAGTGCTGCATGGCAGCTGCTCTGTAACACAGTGAGCTCAAGCCTGCCTTCAGTAAAGAACAGGAGAGACTGATCAGAGGGTGATATTCACAGACTGCTATCTGAGTCAGAACAAGAAACATAAGAGTGGAGCATATTAATGGACTTGTTTGTCTGGTGTTCCTTGATGAGTAATTTTCCAGTACATCATCCGCAGACGAATGGGCAAACATCGCTGGCTAAACCAGTGTTTAGCTATGGCTGGTCAATAGAATTTTATCCCAGATGATCAATCTAACAATCCCTGTCTTTAACTTCCTCCTCCCTGGACCCAGCTCCGGCTCAAGGCTAGAAACCACAAAGTCATTCTGTTCCCCACAGGGAAGCCTGGTAGTTGATCCTCTGATCAACCTGCCAACCCAACCCCAACATTTTTAAAACTGGCATGAAGTGGTTGCCATTCACTGGATGAGAGCATCACAGGCCAGGCAGCATTTATTGCCCATCCCTAATCACCCAGAGGGCAGTTAAGCGTCAGCCACATTGCTGTGGGTCTGGAGTCACATGTAGGCCAGACCAGGTAAGGATGGCAGTTTCCTTCCTTAAAGGATGAACTGGCGTTTTTTTTGTTGCGTGCCCCCCCAATTGTTTAATGGATTCATGGTCATCATTAGATTTTTATTTCCAGAATTTTTTTTCCCCCTCCCATTGAATTCAAATTCCACCATCTGCCGTGGCTGGATTCGAACCTGGATTCCCAGAACATATCTGAGTTTCTGAATTAATAGTCCAGTGATAATACCATAAGGCCATCGCCTTGCCTGGGCTTGGTTAATGAGTATTGAGGATAATAGCAGGAACCTGTACAAATGACCATCAGCTTGATTGGCAGGAGTGATGGGGCACAGACAGGGGTATTGGACTGGGGTTACATGTGTGTTTGTGTGTGTTTAAGGGAAAGTTTTTCATGGGGTTTTCATGGTTAAGCACAGGGCTTCATCTCCCAGAGCGGGTGAGGGGGTCGGTGAGTGACCTTGTGCAATATTGAGGTTGAGGGCAAGCAACACTGACCATTGATGAACCGGCGGTGGGGGGGGTATTCTCTCGTGCTTTCCTTTTAAAACACTTCACTTCACAAACACTGCAGGCGTGCGTTTGCCTGACTGGTGCAACTGTGTTTGTGCATACTGGCAGTTTGCAAACTAACCTTCAAGCTGCCTGTGCAGTAAGAGTGTATGTGCAAGAGGAACCTGGTAAGTTCTGGCAAAAGCCATTTTGAGCACAGAGTGCACCTGGTTGCACGTTTCAGACAGAGCGAAGGTGCAACTGCTCCACTTGCAAGGTGGTGAATCTGCGGGATGCTTTACAGCAGAGGGCTGTCGAGGCTGGGTCATTTAAGTATATTTAAGGCTGAGACCGATAGATTTTTATTCAACAAGAGAATCAGGGGCTATGGGGTAAGGGCAGAGAAGTGAAGTTGAGGATTATCAGATCAGCCATGACATCATTGAATGGCATAGCAGACTCAGTGAGCTGAATGGCCTGCTTCTCCTCCTACTTGTGGCCCATGCCTGACCTTTGTATGTCTTGTCGTGGCACTGAGTCTTGGCCAGTGTTCCCAATGAGATGGAGATCACTGCAGGGCGGAAGGGAACATTTGAAGGTAAATGCTGATAGTCTTGGTTTTGGGCCCATTAAAATGGAACTTTTTTACTGACAAAAGAAAACCGTGACTACTTGTGGGAAGGATAATCTTGCATTGTTCAAACACGTAATTAAAAATTCCTTGATCCATATTTGAATGTTTAATCCTGTTATGCTGGTTGGAAGCTTTGCTTCCTGTGTGTTGCTAAGTAGGTAGAGATTGGCCCTGTTCAAATGGGACAATGGTAAGTATTGAAATTTGACCCATGTAAAAGGAGGCTTTTGAAACTGTTTTGACTCTACTGGGCCTAAAGCAGAGCTATTTCACTCCTCCCCAACACCTTCCAACCTTTTCACCCCATTCTTCATCCATTCCCTCCACCATTGAACACTTCATAGCAGCAGTGTGTACCGTTTACAAGATCCTCTGCAGAAATTCACCAAGCCCCCTTGGACACCACCTTCTGAATCCGAAACCAATTCCACCTGGAAGGACAAGGGCAGCAGATACATGGGAAAGCCACCACGTCCAAGTTCCCCTGCATCCTGACGTGGAAATATATCACAGTTCCTTTCACTGTTGCTAACTCCTTGCTTTAAGAGATTTCTGGTTCTACCCATAGCGCATGGACTGCAGTGGTTCAGGAAGTCAGCTCACTACCACCTACTCAAGGGGGAACTAGGGACGGGCGACAAATGCTGGACGAGCCAGCGACATCCATGTACCATGAACGAATAGAAAGGAAAGCACAAAGAGCTCCTGGAAATTTTCTCCGCGCAACGTGGCTCAGTGGTAGCATTCCTGCTTCTGATGCCAGCAAGATGCCCCGTTTTCCTGGGAAATGTGTGGGGGTGCAACTTGTACCCAGTTGATGAAGCCACCCTGAAGGCGATGTCGCCACATCAACAGTGCAGCTCTCCAGTGCCGGAGTTCCAGCCTTCCTTTTGGTGTATCTGGCTGGGCCTTGAGCCCATGCCTTGCGGCTCACTGCGGTTCCTGTTGCTGCTGGAAGTCTGAGGGGTGACCCATCTTGCCATTTAGCCTTGGAGATGGTAGGAACTGCAGATGCTGGAGAATCTGAGATAACACAGTGTAGAGTTGGATGAACACAGCAGGCCAAGCAGCGTCAGAGGAGCAGGAAGGCTGGCGTTTCGGGCCTAGACCTTTCTTCTGAAGAAGGGTCTAGGCCCGAAACGCCAGCCTTCCTGCTCTTAAGATGCTGCTTGGCCTGCTGTGTTCATTCAGCTCTACACCTTGTTATCTTTTTGCAACTAGCCTTGCCCGTCTCTCACCGTGGCTCTGGGATGTGCGGTAAACCTTTGAGTAGCGCGGTGCGTTCAGACCAACGTGCGCACACATGAGAGAGAGAAAGAGAGACAAGGGCCGAGCTTCCGAGGGTGAAGACAGCCTGTTGACTACACGACAATTATCACACTGGTGAGGGAGGTGACAGCAGGCTCTGACGGGAGGGAAGGTCTTTGTAAAATTGTACAAAGCCTTTGTTTAAGGCTGAAGAGTGCACCTTCATGAGCAGCTGTGCTTCTAACCGAGCTCAGCACTAACTCTGCCATCCTCTGCCCCTCATGTCGAGCCAGATTAATCTTTTATCTCTGCATCTGCTTAGCCGTTACTGATTGCTGTCATGTGCAGAGGTGTTTTGGCTATGGTAACTGTGGCAACGTTATTTAATTAGGACGAATAATTACCCAGCGATAGCCATGATGCTGTTTGCTGCTTTTTTTTTGTTGCTTCAGGGGGTCTTCAAGACATTTTCTGAGGGCTTTTTGGACAATGTTATTTTTACTGAAAATTAAATTGGTTTCCAGTTCTGCAGACTGTGTTTTTGTTTCACTTCTGGACTTGAGAGACGAGCAGCAAATCAGCCCCGCAACACGCTCATGACAGTCGCAACCCCCTCCGTGGCCCACTCAAATTGTCAAACTTCTAGAACTTTCCAAATTACGGTGCTGGAATAGATCAGCACCAAGTTTTACAACCCTGCAGGATCTTGTCTAAATATCAGTCTTTACAATCGAGCATAAGCAGAGGTTAGTCAACTGCGTAGGGCATCACCACTAAGCCTAGTCGGATTATTGTTCAGTTCCAGCTGAGGTTACTATGAAGGACTCTCCTTCTCAACGTCCTCCCTTGCCTGAGCCATGGTGACCCTCTGGTTAAACCACCACCTGTCATCGCTCACTCTAGTGAGAGAGGGAGAGAGAGCATTATGGTCTAGTAAGACCATGGCTACTTTCCCTTTACTATGGGAGTACTGTTTGTTGGGAGCTGGCTGCCTGCAAATTGCTGGCTGAATTTCCGACCTTGCAACTGGGCCTACCTTGCAAAAACGTTCCATCATTGATCAAGGGCATTAGGATATCCTGAGGTTCTGAAAGGTGCTATGGAAATGCACATCTTCTTTTCACCTCTTCCTCTGCCTCCTGCAATGATGCCTTGGCACTGAGCAGGTTTCGCATGACAGGGAATGAGTATCACAGTGGGCTGTGGTTGTAAGCAGACTGCTGTTGTCCGATAACAGCAGACTCTGGGTGATGTTACTGTTTGCAAATGCAGTGTGTTCTCCTTCTGAAACCTCATGGCGACCATCCAACACACACTAACGAGGCTGGTCCAACAGTAAATGTGTTGGTGCTGTATTTGATGGGATGATCACTTCCCCTCCCTAACCCATTGTCTCACCACTTCCTGGACTTGTTCGTTAAGTACTCTTGTGCTCCTGCTGCTCAGTATGAGGGCTTTCAATCTGGTTCATGATATATTGCAATGTTTGACATCTGTGGTCTTCTGCTTGTCTCTCACTGGCTCATTCACAGCTGCTGCTGTAATTGTCTGGTGTTATTTTAGAATTCATCTCTCTCTCTCTCTCTCTCTCTCTCTCCCCCCCCTTCTCTCCTCACGATCTCTCTCTCTCTCTCACTCTTTCTACACATCCACCCCCCCCCTTCCCCCCACTCTCTCCTTCCTTCTTTCTTTCTCTGTCTCCCCCCACCTCGTTATTTTTTTCCTTTCTCCCTTCTGTCTTCTATTTTCTTCTTGCTTCTCTCTCCATTGCTGTCCTCCCTCTCTTTTTCTCTCTCTCACACACTCACTCTCTGCCCCAGTCTCTCTCTTTCTCTCTCCCCTTCCTCTCTGTCTTTCTATGTCCCCTCTCCTTAATTTTCTCTGACAAGAGGTTCAGGAGATGACCCTATAAAGGTGACAGATGTGGGTACGCTTTGTTTGAAAGACATCACTATTTCTCCTTGGCCTCAATTAACACTCCCTTTGCCTTTTTCCTTGGGCACCCCTGCGGTCTCTTCCACTCACTCTTCCCCCGTCAACAGCAAAATAAAACCATTTTCTAGCCACTTTCAGCTCTTGAAATAGAGTCAGACCGAAACATTAATTCTGTTTCTGTATCTACAGATGCTGCCAGTCCTGCTGAGTTTCTCCAGCAATTTCTGTTTAGATTTGAAGCAGTGTAAATGTTTTGAGTTTGGTTTGACATCTTCAGAATGGAAGAATCTTCTGCAGAGTCCTACTGGACACACAATGTTAACTCTGTTTCTCTTTCCACAGATGCTGCCAGACCCACTGAGATTCTGGATAACACAGTGTGGAGCTGGAGGAACACAGCAGGCCAGGCAGCATCAGAGGAGCAGGAAAGCTGACATTTCGGGTCGGGACCCTTCTTCAAAAACATCAGCTTTCCTGCTCCTCTGATGCTGCCTGACCTGCTGTGCTCCTCCAGCTTCACAATGTGTTATCTCTGACTCCAGCATCGGCAGCTCCTATGGTCTCCACTGAGATTCTGTTTCTGTTTCCAATGCCCAGCACCTGCAGTGTTTTGCTTTTATTTGAGGGTGAAAGTGATGGAGTCTGCAGGTGAACGATATTGTTTTGACGATATGAAAAGTGACGGAACGTGGGCACTCATTGTTCATGCCCAGTCTCCCCCTGCAGGTGGCAATGGCAGCCTTGAGAGTGCACCTCATATTAGGGGAATGGAGTTACTTAGGAAGTTCCCAGCCTGCTGCAGTGGGATTTGCACTGCGGATTCCTGGTTCTGGGATTGCGTGTCCAGTAATGAATGAATAAGTTTAACCCCAAAAGAATTGAAATTGAGCCATGAAGACCATTTGAGATATCAAAGCCATCAGTTTAACCTCTACTGGAATTACAGCAACAGAGTTAGGCATGGCAATGGGAGACATGATGGTACTGGCTGTGAGGTTTCACAGTGTACCTGATTGATATGATAACAGGAGGAGGCCTTACAAACATTCAGAACAGGAGTGGGCCACTTGGCTCTTTGAGCCTCTGTTCAATATGATCACGGCTGATCATCCAACTAGGTCCTGTTTTCCCACTTTCTCCTTCAATCCTTAGAATTATAGCTACCTCTGTCTTGCAAACATTCAATGTTTCGGCCTCAACTGCTTTCTGTGGCAGAGAAGTCCACAGGCCCACTAATCTCTGGTGAACAAAGTTCTCCGCATCTCAGCCCTAAATGGTCCACCCCATATCCATGGACTGTGATCCCCTGGTTCTGAACACCCCAGGGATCGGGAACATCCTTCCTGTGTTTATCCTGCTGAGAGCTTCTAGAATTTAATGTGTTTTGGTGAGGTTCGTCCCCCTTCCTCAGCCCCTTGAGACGGTCTCGTATTCTGTGAGATCCATAGAAACCCTCCGGTATGGAAGCAAGCCATTTGGCCCATCGAGTCCACAACGACACTCCTAAGAACAGCCCACTCAGATTATGGCTGATTTTCATGCCTTTCCTTTAGGGGAAGGCATCTTGCTTTCTGTCTGAGCAAATGATATACTCTGTGTGCTAATATCGTTAGCTGCCATTCTCCAGCCCATTGTGTCCCCCTCCAATCCCCATTGAGTCTGGAATGCTTCAGGACATTGCGACCTGCCTGTGATAGTGGGGTGTCAGGGTCCAGGTTGTTATGGCAACAAGCACTTTCACACGCATGTTGCAATCTGGATCCTGATGGTGGGAAACTGTGGTGTCATTGCATGGCAAAAGCTAGAATTTCTTCACCCTTACCTCCTGCCATTATGTTGGAAGCGTTTGCAGTTTGATCAACAAAATGTTGGGCTGTGTTGTGAGCACACCTCCCTTGGAGCCATACCCTGTAGTGGGACCCGAACCTGGAGCCCCTTGCTCAGAGGCAGGGACACTACCTGTTGAGCCATTAGACTCCCGAGTTGCAAGTATCGCTGGATTATTGGCTAAATTATTGTTTATCAATTTGTGACTTTGCATCTGAACGAATTGATTTTTGAGAGTCTGGGGTGTTGAGATAGAATCTGCATGGGATACTTTACTAGGCCAGTGATAATAACGGGAAACATTACAGTGCAGAAAGGCCTTTCAGCCCATTGTGACCATGCTAGCCCCTCAAAAAAGTACCCCTGTTTCTCTGATCATATCCCGAATAAGATGTTTGGACGTGTGGCCTGAGCAGTAGCTGTGTAACTAGAACGGAACTCATAGCTCACTCCATCCCTTGCCTGTTCAGCAAGCCGACACACCTCACTGATTTGTCCCATGAGGTGGCTCTGGGCTGTGAAAGCAGCTTTGAAAAAGGCCCAGTGTTTCAGGCCCAGACTAAGCACAGAGTCCCACTGTGTGTGTTTACACCACTGTGAGAATTGAATCAAATATTGCTGGGTGACCCTGCCCTGGTGCATTCTGCGTTATTACTTTGTAAATGGCCAGATTAACAGATGAATTACGCTGTATAATTAGCCTGTGAACTTTGTTTCAAAACAAGCCGTGGCTTTCTATTTACTGCTGATATTATACGCTTCCCAGGACTTTTTCAATAACACAATTAATGTAATTTCAAGAGTCAAACTGCAAAGTCTTTGTCACTGCCTTAATGCAAGTATGTGAATATATGCAATGTGCAAGTATTTATGTGTGTAAAAGTGGATTTGTGTGTGTGTGCACGCGTGTGTTTCTGTCTATTTTTATGTCTATTTACATCTATATTCTGAAGAAATGCTTGGAAGGCTAACATTCTGATTCCCTGTTACCATTTGGTAACAGAGTAAATAAACTGTTGACTGACCGGTTTCAAAGAATTGGGAGAAATAGCTGATGGAGGGGAATTGGTCTGAATTTGTGTGCAGACTGTGTGCAGTCTTTGATATAACGAGGCTGAGGGAGACAGTGTTTACACCAATTGGCCGCACGTATGCAATTGTTAAACCAGGGAAAAGGGAGCTGCTTTAGGACCAAGGCCAGGGGAGGCTGAATGCATCATCTGTCACAATTAATGTGACACGACAGTGAGAATATTGGAAGGAGGAGGTGAGTGTGCCTTGGGAATGGGATGGGAAGGGGGAACCAGTGGTTGCTGGGAGAATGATCAGCTCCAGTTCAATTAGGGTCAGCCAAGCCTTGGAGTATTAAAGGCCTCTCACCGGCTCTGTCAGGATCGATGTGGACCGGGCACAGCCACTGGATTATGATGACTATTCTAACAGAAGATGCCACAAGTTCCTTCCTGAATTTCAGAGCCCAGCAGCCTCTGTTCTCTAAAGACAGTGATGCCTACTTTTCTTGCTCGCATTCTCATTCTCTGTGAGTTGCGTTCAGAGAGCAGGGATCTGTCTGCTCCCCTCAATGGACATAAATGTGGCCACAGAAAATTGAAGGAGTTTTTTTTCCCAAGAGTCTTGGGCCACTGTTTATCCCTCAGCTGTCTAAAAATAAAAGTGCAGTATTTGGTCATGACCTCATCAAGTGTTTGTGGGAGCTTGCTGTGCGGGCGTTGGCCACTGTGTTTGGTAAACACTGGTGGGTGCGATTAGTAAGTGCTTCAGCAGCTGTAAAGCACTTTAGGGCCTTGTCGTGAAAGGAGCTATATAAATACAAAGTCTTTCATTATTTCATTAAAGCAGCCATACTCTGTTTTGCTCAATGGCTGAGGTGGAATGTGTTACCATGGCACTGAGACCCTGAGGCCAAGATGTCAAACTGCTTTTCATTGTCTGGCTGGTTAATATTTGGGACTGTGTTGGCAGTTTTCCTTTACACCCGCGCACAGTTGCTGTTAGACACATCTCCACACTAAAAGACCTGGAGGAATCTTTGCAGTTAAGGTGACGATATTTTCTGATTGCCTGCTGCCTCAGCTGGGCAAGCTCACATAAATCACTCTACTTGCCTCAGATCTCACCAACTGCTTTGGTGCCTTTATTGGTGAGACTATCCCAAGATGCATTGCGAGAGAGGGCACCAGTAGATTCCGCTTGTGTCTGTGGAATTGTCTGGCGTTGATGCCATGGCCCCTTAATCCAACCTGTCAACACCAGAGCGGCCTGCCTGAGGTGAGGGAGTGCTGTCATGAGATATGGGCACTATAGGTTGGCGGTTATGGTCCATCTCTCCTTGCCCTGGAGAAGGTGGTAGTGAGCAACGTTCCCATTAATTTTCCCTACCATTGTACAGACCAATCCCAGTGTGCACTGCATTTCTGTGCAATCTGGAGGGAATACTGATGTCGGGCTGCCTTCTTAAACCATCGCAGTCCATGGGATGTAAGTTATACCCACTGTGCTATGAGGATGGGAATTCCAAAGCTTTGTCCCAGCATCACTGTGAAGAAACAGCGATATAGTTCCAAGCTGGGACGGTGTGTGATTCGTGTGGGAAGGGGGTAGGGATGAGGGTGGGGATGGATCTTGTGGGCAGTGGTGTCCCTGGTAGCAAATGGGGAGAGCCACAAAGCAGAGGTGGATCTGACTGGATCACCCTTGTGGAATTCAACAGTGTCAGTGAGAAGTGATCAGTACGGCCTTTCATCTTTTGATAGAGCAAGGTTAATTCAGATGACCCCAGGGACTGAACTGAAACCAAAGCAGCCACTTCCAGCTCACCATGACTCCAGGCCACCAGGAGGTGGTTGGAGAAGGGCTAGTATTCTGTCTGTTCTGAGGAGAAATGAATGCCAACAGAATCTTGTACACCATAACTCTGTGTTTACTTGTCCTGCCACCAGTGCTATTGTTTCTCCTGTGTGCTTATCCTTCCTATATGGGAAAGGGAAGTTGTGAAACTTGAATGGGCTCAGAAAAGATTTATGAGGCTGTTGCCAGGGTTGGAGGGATTGAGCTACAGGGAGAGGCTGAATAGTCTGGGGCTGTTTTCCCTGGAGTGTGGGAGGCTGAGGGGTGACGTTATAAGAGTTTTATAAAATCATGAGGGGCACAGATAGGGTAAATAGACAAAGTCTTTTCCCCAGGGTAAGGGAGCCCAAAACTGGAGGGCACAGGTTTAAGGTGAGTGGGAAAAGATTTGAAAAGGACCTAAGGGGTAACTTTTCTGACGCACAGTGTGGTGTGTATGGAATGAACTGCCAGAGAAAGTGGTACAGTTAGAACATTTTAAAAGGCGTCTAGATGTGTATATGAATGGGAAAGGCTTTAGAAGGATATGGGCCAAAGGCTGGCAAATGGGACTAGATTAGTTTAGGATATTTGGTCAGCATGGGAGGAGTTGGACCGAAGGACTTGCTTCAGTGCTGTATATCTCTATGGCTGTGTGATCATGTTTTTTTCCCCTCACTGCCCTCAAGAATGTGATGTGCTGGGCCATTTCAGACAACAGTTTAGAATCAACCACTGTTGTTGCTGTGTTTGATCTTTGGGCTGATTCCAGCCTCAGACATTTGCCATCAGTGAAATTTATTGATGTTGACGGAAGCAGAAAGACAGAAACCATTTCCTGACTTGCTGAGCTCCATTTGATGGCACTGTTTTTGGGGGTTCGACACTGTGGGCAGGGGATGAATAGTCAGAGGGGGGAATGGGGCAGCCTGGAGTCTAGCTCAAGGTCAGGTTACAGAGAGCTGTTTGAGAGAGACCCTGACAAAGTGGGAAGGGGGACAGGCTGGGAGTTCAGCAAATGCTGGGAATACCTGGGTTAAGACACTGACAGACTGAGGCTGGGTGTGTACCTGTACTGGATGGGGAGCCTGTTGCTTCAAAGACCCTTCCCCAGTATCATAACAATTCTTAGACGTTGACCCTTCCCCATCCCAGCAGCACCTGATCACACAGAAGCTTTTAGCAAGTGTCTTTCAACACCTTATCTCATCACATGTGGGCTTCAGGAATGTTATTATTGACACTTTTACACCCATTCTCACACTCTCACTCGCACTCATCCTCTCACTTTCTCACACATGCCCATCCTCTCACTTTCTCACACTCGCCCATCCTCTCACTTTCTCACACTCGCCCATCCTCTCACTTTTATACACGCCTTCACTTTGGCACTCGTCCTCTCACTCTCACAGTCTCACACTCTCATTCATACTTGTACTTCCTCACTCGCACTTTCTCTCTCTCACCCTCGTTTTACCATTCTCAGACTTTTGCAGATTCACTCACTTACCCTCCCCTTCACACTTGCACACGCTCAGCCTTGCTGTCTCCCCCACCCCCCACCATTACTCACGCTTTCGCAGTGTCGTTTCACAGCTCTCACAGCCCCGCTTTCTCACTCCTGTGCTCTCACATGCAGCCTCAGTGAGATACACTCACATTGTCACAATCACACTCAGTAATGGAGACCCATTGCAGAAGGATCTGGGGTGGGGTTTGGGTTTGGGCAATCTGCCCTAGCCCCCTCCAGCAGCACTTGGACAGGCTATCAGACGGATAGTGGGGGAGACTGAGACTGTACCTTCCCTGGCCAGTGGGCTGGAAAGGAGCTGTGTGTTTGTTGACCTGCTTTCAACTTGAAGCCCACAACTAGGGTGAATTCAATAGGAGCGAAACTCAAAAACACAACACTGTAATCATTTCCAACCAATGGTTGGGTTCTCTGAAAGTGGGGAATCATTCCTGGTTTGACTGCAGTGTTTGATGGCAGGTTTTTTCATTAATAATTAACTTTGAAACTTAGAGCTTTGATTCTGTTTGCCCTCCCACCCTACCTGAATTGATTTTGTTTTTGTTTTATGCGGTTTTGTATTAATCAAGTAAACAGCACCTGATTCCCATTAGCAGAGCAGTGATTGCCTGGAGCTCTGTCCTTGCTCCCTGTACCCCTAGCGCTCTGATCCAGAGAGGTCTTAACCCTTACTCTGCTGGGTAACAAGAGCAGAGAGCTCTGGAGAGACTTAGCAGGTCTGTGAAGAGAGTAACTCAGTTAATGTTTCATGTCCAATGATCTCCTTCTGTTCTGTTAATGTTAACTCTGTTTCTCTCTCTACAGCCCTGCTGAGTTTCTCCAGCACTCTCTGTTTATGTTCATTTTAGCCATCCAGCATCCACAGTTTTTTGTTTTAGATAAAGGGTCCAGCCCACTGGGTTCCAGCCACAGAATCGTGACTTGTTATGTACTCGAGGAAGGGTCAACTATTTTGTTAGGCCTGATCATTTAATTTTGCTTTTACAGAGCTGCATTAATTGAATTCCTAACCACACCCCTCTGCAAAGCCCCTTTCCCCACCTCCCCCACCCCTGGTGGACTGTTCACCTTCATTCTGAAGAAGGGCCTCTGTGCTTGAAACATTAACTCTGCTTTCTGTCTCCACAGATGCTGCCTGACCTGCTGAGTTTCTCCAGCAGTTTCGGTTTTTCTTTCACGTTATGTCGTGTTCCTTCAGGACTCTGTGCTTGCCTGTGTGTTTAGGAAGGGAGTGAGTAGATGGGGTGAGCAAGGAGGTGCGTGTGAGTGTTCTATGGTGAGGAGGGAAGGGACAGACTGATGGATGAAATTAGGGTAAATATTTATTTATGACTCGAACAGATGATGATCCACCCCATCACCTCTTTATCGGACTCGATAGTACTGATGCATTTAAATTCAGAAATAGTAATGGGCTTGAAAATTGGACTGTGATTGCCTGCGAGCAGCCTTGGAGTCTCCATCAGAATGTTTTCATTTCTTTTGAGGATACTTTTAGCGTTGCCGTGGCAACACTTTGCCACTCTATATACTGACCGAGAATGCAATTTTTGCCCGGTGCATGCTAATCTCAGCAGCCAGATCGAAAGTGCCATGTGGCTGTGACCTATCAGCAGTGACCCTCACCTGAAGGATAAGCAAGGTCGGACCCTTCACGGACTGATGCTGCGGCCGGGCACAGGGAGACAGGACGTGCATTTGCATAGCGCCTCTCAGGACTTCGGGGTGACCCAAGGTGGCCCTGCTGCTGACAAACTCCGTAAGCACAGGAGAGGGAGAAGGGAACACAGTAAATACCGACCGAGGGGGCAAGAGGAGGCCGTTCTGGCCCCCTCCCCGAGCCTGCTTTGCCAGTTGATAACATAGTGGCCAATCTGACAGCAGCCAGCCTGATGGCCCAGATCGATCTAGCTCTTGTTTTCACAAAAAAAATTCAAGCAGCCCAGATACGTCTTGGGGAGCAGAGATCCCCACAGATCCTCGAATCTCGGACAGAGGAAAGAGAATGTGCTGCTTGCCTTCTGCCTCAAACAGGAGACCCTTTATTTTTAAACAGTGTGTTCGACCCCAGCTCGAGTCACTGTTATGAGGGGAGGCATCATCTCAGTCAAGCCCTCTTGCATATTGCAATCAGATCACCTCTCATTCATCTCAACTCTAATGGGCACAGGCTGCTCAACCATTCCTCCTAGGTTTGGCATGCACCAACCCCCTCAAAATTAAAAAAACTAACGTATTTATGGTTTGGAGTAAAACTCGAAGGGACCCATGACAAGTATAAACAGCAGTACAGACATGTTAGGCCGCATAGCCTGTTTTGATGCGGTGGGTACTTTGTGAGAGCAGCTTCTGAAGGTGACATCTTCCACGCATTGAGGCCCCACATACAGAGATGGGGTGCAGCGATCACCCCCTCATCCTGCTTTGTTGGCTGTGTTTCTTTGGAATCCATCTTGATTTGTGACTGCCTCACGGGTTGCTAGCGCAGATCCCAGAGAGAGCAGGACTGACCGGGTACTGACTGACTCTCATATATTCTGTGGAACTGCTCCTGCTTTATTGCCTAGCTGTCCGAGCCAGGTAGTTCGAAGGGGGCTTTGCTGTAATTATTGGTGCTGTCGTGACACTGCCACAGCTCACTAACCTCACTTAACACCACCCCCCCACCCCATGCTCTGCCAAAACCCAAGCCCCCTTTGCCAAAAGCAATTTGAATGAGTGAGTTTAATTTTAAATGTGATCATTTAAGGTTTTTATCAACCCAGATCTACAGGGGAATATCAAAGTTCGGCTTTTGAAACCTGCCCTAATTATTTGTTAGCGAGTATATTAAAAAAAAATCGATTCTGTACTGGCTTGGCACTTGCTGGGTTATCTTGCTCAGGAATTCGTCAAATTCTGTTTGTAAAATGCCGATTTTTTTTAAAAAAAATTCTGTGACTTAAAAATGCTGAAATGTTAGAAATACAAAGCGTATTGATTGGTATCTGAAAGAGAGGCATAATATATCACACTTGAAAATCCTTTTGACATGTTGTTGCTGGTTACTGTTTCAGAGATGGTTTGACATTTCCAACAGTATCTGCTCTTAGAAACAGAGAAAATAGGAACAGCAGTAGGCCATTCAGCCCTCCAAGTCTGCACCACCATTCAATATGATCATGGCTGATCATGCAACCTTAATATCCCATTCCCGTTTTCTCTCCTTATCTCTTTGATCCCTTTAGCCTCAGGGCCATATCCAGCTCCCTATTGAACATATTTAATGAACAGGCCCCAACAGCTTCTGGTGGGAGAGAGAATTCCTCATGTTCACATCTCTCCGAGTGAAGAAATTCTTCCTCACCTCAGCCCTGAATGGCTTATCCCTTTTGCTTAGACTGTGACCCCTAATTCTGGATTTCCCCAACATCCGGGAACATTCATCCTGCAACTAGTCTGTCCAGTCCCATCAGGCTTTTATAGGTTTCTGTGAGATTCCAGCCCCCCACCCCGCCAATCATGTCTTAAAATTCCAGCAAATACAAGCCCAATCGATCCAACCTTTCTTCTTCATTTCTGCAAGGAGCAAGTTTTCTAGCTGAGAAATAAGTAAGAACTGACATTGCTGGAGCCAGAGATAACAAGATGTGGAGCTTGAGGAACACAGCAGGCCAGGCAGCATTAGTGGAGCAGGAAAGCTGATGTTTTGGGTCAGGGCTAATTTTTAAGCAGAATCTTTTTTTTTCCACATCCAAAGGCTTGTGTGGGATTTCCAAGAGGTTGGAAACTTATTGACGGGTACCAGCTCATGCAGACTAAGTTCACTGTCAACTGAGTCAACTGACTTGTTTGTAAGACTGCTTCCCATCCTGATGTACAATGCTACAAGGATTTCTGCCTTGGATATGGAGGGAGGGATCGGACCTGAATTGGGAATGGGCTAAGTTCGTGCATTCCGAACTTTCTTCCCCGAGACCCCACTGTAATGCTTTAATGCAAATTGGATTTTGCCTACAATAGTTTTAAAGGCTGTTGGAGCTTTGGCTCCACTCCTGCCATTCACAACCCTCCATAGCGGGAGAATTCCAGGAAAGTCCGATACTGAGCTTAGTCAACCATTGGGACTTTCCATGCGTAAACAGCCCACAAAGTAAAAAGATACAGTATAAAGCTGCCAGACCTCCTCTTCGACAATTTCTGTTTTTGTGTCAGTAACATTAGAAAAGAATTATATAGGATATTAGATATACACAATGGGTTTGCAGAGCGTGTCGAGGTGTGACATATATTGGCCCTGTGTGGGTGGCTGTCTTGTGTTTGGGGTAAGTGTGTGTGTCACGTGTAATGGCCTTATGCATGTATATGTCCTGTTTATTGGCTCTGCCTCTCTCTCTGTACTGCGTATAGGCCTGACGTGTGTTTGTGTCCAATGTGTGGCCATGTGTTGATTCTGCCCCTCTGTGTGTGTGTGTGTGTGTGTGTGTGTGTGTGTGTGTGTGTCTTGCATATTGACTGCCTTTTTCTGCATGTGGCCTGCATATTAACTGTGTCTGTTTTCAAGAGGCCTGTATATGATTGTGCTTCTGCATGTGTGGCCTGTGTATTGATTGTCCATGAGTACATGTAGCTTGTGTATGGATTGTCCCTCTAATGTGTGTGTGTGGCCTGTGTATTGACTCTGTTGCTCTGTGTGTCCATCCTGTGTATTGACCTAGACTGTATTTTTGCCCTGTGTTTGGGCCTGTGTGTTGACCTGTGTGCGAGACCACAGTGAGTCAATGATCCCCTTGCCCTGTGCTTTGAGATTTTCTGGCATTTCTGCAACTCTGCTCAGAAGAATCTCTCTTAATTGGTGCCCGGAGAGTTAAGTCGCTGTTTTTGAAACTCTGATGCTCACAACAGATGTGTTTTTGATCTCTTTAATTCTCCTGTGGGCTCTTAAGTACGTGTCTGGGAAAGACAATGTTTCTAAGCCAGAAACAAAGCTACTTAGGAGAGCAGGTCAGTAAAGTGGGATGAATACACAACTCCTTAATTGTTGTATTTGCTCTATTCGAAAATTGAGTCTGGCCCCTAGTTTCATATTTAATGGGGGCCGTACAGAATTGTGCTTCTGCTGGAGGTTACAATCAGTTTCACTCACTGAGACACAAACTCAAGGCTACAACATTAATTGAAGGGATCTGTGTGTTGCTGGCTAGGTTAGCATTTGTTGCCCAAGCCTACTTGGCCAGAGGGCAGTTATGAGTCAGCCACATTGCTGTGGGTCTGGACATGCATGGAGGCCAGTGCAGGCAAGGTCCTTCCTCCTGCTCTCGTACCCCTGCAGTTCAGATCTCACAGCACAGCCCACTTAATATGCTGGGGTTTAAAGGGCTGTGTCTGCCCCCCAGAATCAGGGACATTCCCCTAATCAGGGAAATGGTGCCCCCTGTTTAAAGGATGCTTCTAATACAGTTTCATCACTGGGCCCACTTAGCCAGCTTGGCTTGGTTGTAGTGCTCCTGCCTAGTTAGCTGTAAGGTGGTGGGCTGTAATCACGTCCCGAGACTCCAGAATACGTGCCAAGCTGATACTTTGGTGGAGTCGTTGAAAACAGTCAGTATGGAGACATTATACTGAGGCTGGGAGAGAGGCTGGATCCCAGAGCATTGATGGGAATATTTTCTGGACACCCTTTCAAACACAATCACTAAAACAATTGAACCTCCCTTTTACCGCATTTTGGTGCATGACATCTTGTCACACATGAACATTTAATAAATTAATCCATTGGATGTGAAGCGATTTGGGGAGAGCTAGAAGGTGCTATTTGAACATAAGTGTTATTCTTCAGGTACTCGTACCATCCTGCATCACTGCTTCATTGTGAAAATCAAACTGAATCATTATTCCACTATGGTCTGGCCTCATTTGCCATTGTTTAGGGGATCACATTCTCCCATTTGGTCAATCTTCTGGGAGAACTGCCAACCCAGTGATTAGATGTGGGAACAGAAGCCAGCTGTTCAGCCCATCAGGTCTACTCTGCCATTCAGTGAGATGTATGGTGATGTTGATCCATGGCAGAGTTGAATCTGAGCTATGACAAAAGTTTTTGAGATAACGCGGTGTGGAGCTGGATGAACACAGCAGGCCAAGCAGCATCAGAGGAGCAGGAAGGCTGACGTTTCGGGCCGAGAGCCTTTTTCAAAAGAAGAGTCTAGGCCTGAAACGTCAGCCTTCCTGCTCCCCTAATGCTGCTTGGCCTGCTGTGTTCATCCACGTCTACACCTTGGTATCTCAGATTTTCCAGCATCTGCAGTTCCTACTATCTTTTGACAGTAGTTTTGTTGATTTATCCTGGCACCTCTTTCCTGTATCTACATCACCAGGGATAGATCCTTAAATACCAACACTTGATCGCAGTGGTGGCCGTCTCATAATTCTCTCAACTCAGCACCAGAATATTGTGGATTCTGTAATGATAATTGCCTTGTGCATTTATCCATTCAAGGCTACTATACAGACATTAAAGCAGCAGCAGAAGTCTTCCAGGGAGACGTAATAAAAATGATTCATGTGTCACAGTCTGGGCAGTTCTAATTCTGAGTGTATCTGGCTGGGTGTGTAAATGTTTTTGCCCTAAGAACGTTACAGTTTCAAGTCATGATGCAGTGACTTCCCCACGTAATCTCATCTGAAAGTCCCTTGTCAGCACAAAGGGAGTGCTGCTCTGTCAAAGGCGCGACTTTCTGCATGAGACATTAAACTGGATGGGGGAGATTGTGTTTTCCCAACATCCTGGTCACTATTTATCACTCAGTTACCGCAAAGAGATTATGCAGTCAGAATAATGCTGCTGTTTTGTGGAAACTGGTGTGCAGGTAGATGCAACGTTTGCTCCCTTAAGACTGCCTCTGCATATTTGCAAAATGAGCTGCGGCAACTTGGAAACTCCCTGCAAACGCACCTTCTGAAACCGCAATCTGTACCATCCAGAAGGCTCAGGGCAGCTGGTTCATGAGAGCACCACGCATGGCTGTAAGTTCTCCGAGCGAGTCACTACGCTGATGTAGAAGTACATTGACATTCTTTCAGTGTGGCGGTGTCAAAATCCTGGCATGTCCTTCCTGACAGCAGTGTGAGTGTGAGCATACCTTCTCCTGAATAATTGCAGTGATTTAAGAAGGCAGTTAGGAATGCGCAGTAAATGCTGGCCTTGCCCAAAGCCCATGTCCCCGGATTAAAGATCATTCCCTCACCTCAATCCAGGCAGGATGGGATAGGGAACTAGTGGAGGCTGGCCTGGTGTGGGCAGGTTGGACCAAGGGGCCTGTTCCCGTGGTGTCCACGCCAGACAATTCGACAGAGACAAGTGGCGTCCAGTTATGCCCTCTCTCACAATGCATCTTGGGATTGTTCACACCATTTACAGACACAAAAGGATTGCAAGCGGTGGGTGAAACACAAAGTCGAGATTTTTTAGTGCAGAGATGTGTCTAACAGCAACTGTGCGCGGGTGTAAAGGAAAACTGCCAACACAGTCCCAAATATTTACCAGACAGACCACAAGAAGCCATTTTACATCTTGGCCTCAGGCCTCAGCGCCATGGTAACACATTCCACCTCAGCCACTGAGCGAAACAATGCACAGCTGCTTTTGATGAAATAATGAAAGACTTTGTATTTATATAGCACTTTTCATGAACTGCCAAAGGATAAGGGCAGCTGAACACCACCACCTGAAAGCTCCTCTCAAAGTCACACACCAGTATTACTTAGAACTATGTTGCAGTTCCTTCACTGTTGCTGGGTCAAAATCCTGAAATTCCCTTCATTGCACTGCTGTGGGTAACACTCAATCCGCCCACAGCAAGCTCCTGCAAATAGCTGTTACAGAACCTGTTTTGGGGGAGACAATGGTCTAGTAGTATTATTGCTGGAATGTTAATCCAGAGACCCAGATAATGTTCTGGGTTTGAATCCCGCCACAACAGACGATGAAATTTGCATTCAATAAATATCTGGAATTAAGAATCCAGTGATGACCATGAATCTGTTACCGATTGTTGGAAAAATCCATCTGGTTAGATTAGATTCCGTACAGTGTGGAAACAGGCCCTTCGGCCCAGCAAGTCCACACTGCCCCTTGAAGCATCCCACCCAGAGCCATCCCCCTATAACCCACACACCCCTGAACACTGGGCAATTTATCATGGCCAATCCATCTAGCCTTCACATGTTTGGACTGTGGGAGGAAACTGGAGCACCCGGCGGAAACCCACGCAGACGCAGGGAGAATGTGCAAACTCTGCATGTGGAATCAAACCCAGGTCCCTGGCGCTGTGAGGCTGCAGTGCTAACCACTGAGCCACCGTGCCGCCCCATTACTAATGTCCTTTAGGAAAGGAAACTGGTCCTTACCTGGTCTGGCCTACATGTGACTACAGACCCAGTGCAACGTGGTTGGCTCTAAACTGCCCTCTGGGCAATTAGGGATGAACAATAAATGCTGCCTGGCCAGTGACATCCTCATCTCGTGAATGAGTAAAGATTTAGCGATAATTACTGGCTAGAATGTGAGGGATAACATCACTTCTCCTGTTTATGATGTTGCCAAAGAGCAGATAGGGCCTCAGCTTTGCATAACAACCACAAGGCTACACCTCTGACAGTGCAGCACTGCTCTGGAGTGTCAGCCTAGATTGATGTGCGCTATGTTATAGCGTGGGGCTGGAACTGAACACAGGCTACTGATTCAGAGTCAAAAACACTACACACTGAAGCCATGGCTAGAACTGAAAGAGTGGGTTACTCAGTGGAATTTCTCAGCGTTTTGTAAGTGCCACCCATATCCCCACAGAAGGGAGATCCCATACTGTGAATTGCTGCCTAAAGATTTGCAATAAATGTGTTTGAGTGTGTCCGTGAATGTTTGTGCGTGCGTGTGTGTGTGTGTGTTTGTGTGTCTGGAGGTTGGGGGAATGATGGTGGTGGATGATGCTAGATGGAGCCTCAGAGCTTCTAAAGCACAAGAGATTCTAGCTGGACTCTCTAACTGGCACCGCCATTGAGAATCCATCCCGTCTCCACCTGCCTGAAGCACAAATCTGATCCAACCCGGTCCTTTTACCGTCAGTTTCCTAACTCGAGGTGTCAACCCCTGGGTAGAAACCAAGTCTCTGGAGCTGGGATTACTAATGAGACAGTGGCATTCAGAAGCAAGCTGGTTTAAATAGGACTTGCTTTGAAATAAAAGCTTCTGCAAATTCAGTGGCTCACCAGCTCCTCATTTTGATTCCAGTCTTAGAAGCTCCTTCCTAAATATACTGTCAGCCTCCCTTGTCCTTTAGACTGAACTGAACTGCTGTGGGAAAAGCTATTTGAAGAAGTTTTTAAATGTGAGATGTGGTCATACTTGCCATTTGTAGATGGTGCTTTTTATTTGTTGTTAAGGCGATTGTTGCAGTGCAGTGGACTATTTACATGTGACCCGGTATTTTATTAAAACCTGGATTGCTGCGATAACAAAAGTTGTGTCTGAGGAATGTTTGGTTACAGCTGAGGGGCCTTTTGTATCACCACAATAGCCACAGTTAATATACTCGGCTTGAGGCTTGTGTAGTAATTTTGTGAAGCTGAACAAGAGGAGACTTTGTCTGGAGCCTGAATATAAAGGAGGAATTGTAACATGTAATCCTTTTTGAAATCAGATCATTCTGGTGCTGTATGGAGACTCGGTGCAGGTTAAGCTGTTGTTGCTGAGAGGTGAAGGCCTATTAAAATATGAAACCAACAGTACGCAGGCAGCCCCTGAGATCTCTGCTGTTCCGCAGTTGAATTCTGTTTCAGCAGCAAGAGCAGAAATTATTGGGAAAGCTCAGCAGGTCTGGCAGCATCTGCGCAGAGAAAGCAGTTAACATTTCGGTTTGAGTGACCCTTCCTCAGAATGGGTACTGTCTTTGGCTCTGCATTTGGGTAATTGAAAATACTCATCCTGTGTGCATATTCTTGGCTTCCCTGCTTTGTTTTCCCAAGTTCTCCAGTCATCCAAGGTCTCTGTCCTCCCTAATTCTGTGACTTCCCCCAGAGACCCCCTGCATGGCTCCAATTAGACCAGAAGACTGTAAGATTTAAGAGCAGCAAAAGGCCGTTCAGCCCATTGAGTCTGCCGTGCCATTCAGAGAGATCATGGCTAGTCTGATAAATTCTCAAGTCTATTTTCCTTCCTTAACCTTTTATTCCTTTACTGATTAAAAATTGGGACGGCACGGGGGCTCAGCGGTTAGCACTGCTGCCTCACAGCACCAGGGACCGCGTTCGATTCTACCCTCAGGCAACTGCCTGTGTGGAGTTTGCACATTCTCCCTGTGTCTGCGTGGGTTTCCTTCCACAGTCCAGACGTGCAGGCTAGGGTGGATTACCCATGGGAGTTGCAGGGTTACAGGGATAGGCTAGGGGTTGTTGGTGAGTCTGTGTGGCATGCTGTTTGGAGAGTGGGTGTCGACTAGGGCTAATGGCCTGTTCCCACGCTTGTAGGGACTCTCTTTAAAAAATCTAATGGCGAATCTAAATAAAATTCTGTTCGATCTGTCCCTGCAATTTTGAGACTGCATCATAGGAAGGACATTGAGATCATAAAGAGCATGTAATAGACTGACCAGGAGACTGCCCTGTATGAACAAATAAAGATTAATCCAATCTTGCTCAAGGCTTCTGCCTCTTCTGCTCCCAAGTTAATTAAGTTGCCCACTTAAACCACGTCTGTATCTTTGTTTTAAAGACCTGCATCATTTAAGAAGTCAAATGGTCACAACAAGCTTTGATGAACCTCTTAATTACATCTTAATTTGCATGCTCTTTGCAAGTATTTGTATGTCAAGTGCTGAGAGATGTTTCTGAGTGATGTGGCGAAGAATCTTGATGAATCCAGCGTGTTTTGAATGTCCTTTCCCCCCACCCCTGGCAGCCTTTTTTGATTGGAACTAAGAAGCACTTTGACAGCAAATTATTTAAGCAACAAGAGCAGATAACCTCATTGTAGACACTCACCCATGTCCAGGGGAGTGAACTGCTGTGGTTGTTAGGTGCAGATTGATGTCTGAATCCATCCTGTTGCAGATACCTCCACAGCTTCAGGCTTTTGCAGTCATGTTCTCCCCAGTTTTTTTCCCTATTTCCCATTCTTCCTGATGTACTTGTTTAACAGCGGGCTCCTGAGAACAGTGTCCACTCTTGAATTGTTTCTCTGTTAGATAAAAAGGAAAAGAATATTTTGTAATTATGTATCAACTTTAATGATCTCAGGACAACGTTGGAGGGCTTTACGTCCTCTGGATTGCTTTTGAGGCACAGTTATTTTGTAACAGAGGAAATATGACAGGCAATTTGTGCACCACAAGCTCCCACAAACTGCAGTATAACACCGTAAGACATGGGAACTGAAATTAGGCCATTCGGCCCATTGGGTCTGCTCCGCCATTCAATCATGGCTGGTAAATTCTTCAAACCCAGTCTCCTGCTTTCTCCCTGTAACCCTTGATCCCCTTGATAATCAAGAACCTATCTACCTCAGTCTTAAATGCACTCAATGATGTGGTCTCCACAGCCTTCTGTAGCACTAAGTTCCATAGATTCACCACTCTCTGGCTGAAGAAGTTTCTCCTTATCTGAGTTCTAAACACTCTTCCCTTTACTCTAAGGCTGTGCCCGCGGGTCCTAGTCTCTCCTACCAGTGGAAGCATCCCCAACATCCACACTGTCCGGGCCATTCAGTATTCGGTAAGTTTCAGTTAGATCCCCCGTCATCCTTCTAAACTCATGATAAGAACCAGATCATCTTTTTCAATACTTGGGCTTGATTGAGCCACATGTTGGCCAGAACCTTCAGAAATTGGAGTTTTGAAATTAATGAGAGCAGGATGTTCTTAACAACAAAATGGTGTTTCATTTTTGCACAGTGTGACAAAATCATGTTCTTTGTCTTAAAGGAAAAGTTACCTCTGATTCCGCTTCTTGAGATGTTTAGTTATGGATGTGGGAATATTCAATGAAATTTTAATGTCGAGGAAACCAACAGAGAGACTACTATAGCTCCTGGTCTATTCTCCAAGAGTCATGTTGCCTCACTGTCATGGTACCTCAGAGAGTTGCAATACCTCACGGCCTGTCTGCCTCACGGTCTGTCTGTCTCAGGGTCTGTAAACTAAATAAACAATTGAACATAAGTAGTAGGGAAAAAAATTCTTTGAGCACTGTTTGAAGCAAAATCACAGCCACATTCTTTATTGACCAGAATTAGTGTTTGTTAGAATAATGTTTGCAGAGGATTTTGTTCACTCCCTCCCACTGTTGACAAAGGGCATGCCATCACTTCGATAAGACAAGTTAGTTGTAGCTCCTCTCTGAGCTCTCGTTTTATCCTGCTCACACAGTGGTATCATGGAATTGTTATTAGGTTAGTAACCTAGAGGTCATTGCTAGTGCTTCGTGGACATGCGTTTGAATCCCACTAAGGTTAAATTTAGTTTCAGTTAACAAATCGTGAAGATAAAGCCAGCTTCAATGATGAAGCCATCACTGTTTGGTTGTAAAAAAAAAGTTGGTTCATTATTGTCATCTAGGAAAAGAAATCTGCCATCGTTACCTGCCTCCATGTTACTCCAGACTCTCAGCAATATGGTTGACTCTTAGCTGCCCTTGAGGATGGACAATAAATGATAGTCTTTTCATTAATGCTCTTGTCCTATTTTGTTCCAATGGCATGGAGTCTGTAGGTACCTTGAATCTGACCTATCCTGAGTGGTGTGGAGTTGAGAGAAAAGTTGCAGAAGGAACATCATTGGCCTGAACCCAAACTTGTTGACTGTTCTTCTGCAATAGTTGAGAATTGGACAGAGGCTGACAGGCTCTTGTGCTTCCTAAGACATCTGGGATATATTAGCTCAGGTTGAGTTGGCCTACACAAACTCAACGATGGATGGTTTTCACTGTGATCAACATCTTGTCTCTTAGTGGGAAATGGCGCTCCATAAATTCCAATCTTTAGTCGGTGCTTGCCCCTTTAGGAGGAAGCATTTGGAGCCTGGAGGGAGGTTGAATGAACTCAGCTTCTCCCAGTAAAAGGCTACAGGTGTGTTTGGAAATATTGATCCATTTTCTCAGATCAGGTTCTGTAACGGTGTTTTAAGTCTGATCGCTTCACGTGGTAGACGAGGCGGGAAGCCAAAACACAATTTTGGAAGTCACCTGGAACTGAGAGTAAGGGCTTGCAAAACTGTTGTGTTTATTGCATAATCTAGAAGGTAGAAATTATAAGCTTAAATTCTATTAATATGATAATGGGTCAGCTGGTGCTGGGGAAAAAGAAATGACCGAAGCAACAGAGGAACAGAAGCGGGCCAGTCAGCCCCTCAATCCTGTTCCACCATTCAGTGAAGGCAGGGTTGATCTGCGCCTAACTCCATATACCTGCCTTTTGGCCCTTAATACCTTCTTTTACAAAAATGTATTTCTCTCTGATTTAAAATTAGTAATTGATCTTGGACGAAACACTATTTGTGGAGGTGAGTTCAGGGGTTAGGTGCAGTATAAACTGACTGGTCTGTACACTGTCCCATCAAACACTGTATATGGGATGGAGACCTTCATAAATAGAATGATCTGAGGGCAGGATAAAGAAACTGTTTGAAAGACACGCTGAAGCTCTCCTTGAATCACGGCAGCTTTGACATTAGTGGCTGGGGGTAGGGCGAGGGCATTTGTTAATAACTGTTCAAAATGGCAGCAGTGTGAGCATCAAACTGCATCACTTTTTGCCTCACTGTTATGGCATTTGCACTTGGAATGGCAAGAGAAAAGAAAAGACACAGCAGCCCTGAAATCTGGACCTCACTACCCCAAGGGTCATCCCCACAAAGACTTTCCTACCCTACCCTACCAGTGACCTCCATCTTCCATATCCTTCACTCTTACTTTGGTGTTGCACAGGATATACAGCATGGAAGATCCAGCCTAACTCATCCTTCCTTATCTAACTCCCATCAGAGTAACCTTCTAGTCCCTTCTCCCTCATAGGTGTATCTGTACTGTCCTTGAGAGCATATTCACAATATTTGCCTTAGCCATTCCGGTAGTAATTATCACATCCTCACCGCTCTCTGGGAAAAAGATGCTTCTTCTGAATTCCCTGTTTGATTCCTTGGTGACTATCTATATATCGATGGGTTATAGTTGTGCCCTTCTGCACAGATGGAAACGATCTGTGCCTCTCTATTGTAACCTCGATTATATATGGATCCACAGGGCTCCTGACTGTGTTGCCTAGACACTGAGTTCTAAAAGGCTAACCAGTCATACAGGGTGTCACAGCTGGGATCGGTGATGACTTCATCCAATGATCCAGTCACATTTCGTTACCAGCACAGGTCAGTGGACAGTCATTCAGAGAAGGCACCCTGACTGATTCTGTTCCCTGTCAGCCCTTAATTATAACAGCCTTACCCTGCGATCAGCTAACTCAGCACAGGAGAGGTATTGATCCTGGGCACTACTGCTCTGCATTTCTATTCATCAAACAACGCATCTTATTGCTTGCAGTTTACTTGCCTTTTAAAAACCATGGGCCCATGTGAATTATCCACTGTCCTTATTATATAAATGAGAATGTGACGTCAGTATTTCAGAGGCTGAGAATGGTGGATGGGACATTTATTTCGATGAAGCTGCCATTCCAGTGGTGGTCAGGACATACGTACACTTCCTGCTCTGCTTTCTTGCTGCCTCTGACCTGAACTTTGGTTCCCACTTCCCTCCCACAGGATCCAGGCCTCTGTGTCTTCAGCTACAAACTCCTGCTTCTTGCTATCCTTCTCGTTACTGCCCACTTTCTTGCTTCTCTCCCTCTGCTTTCCATTTTCTGCCTGACTGTCTCATTTTCGCCCTCCGCCATCACTCCTGCTATCCTATAACCCCTCTCCTCTTCTTCACTGCTGTCTTCCTCTCAATCTTATGTTGCCTTCAGCTTCTTCTGTCTCCCTCCCGCTCCCCCCACTCTCTCCTGCTCTTCTTCCTCATTCCCACATTCCTGCTGTTCACTTTATCATTCCTACTCTGCTGATCCCTTCCCTGTCTGGTTCCCACTATCCTCACGTTCCTTATTCTCCATGCTCCACTCAACATGATGCCAACCTCAATCTGAGCCTATCGAGTGAAAGGAAACTGTACAGTTACTGAAAATAAATATGTTGCAGTTATTTTCTGAGGTTCTTTATGACCTATTTTGGGATACGGTGCCTGGTAATTTTTAAAAAAATGTATAGTTCCTATCTGTGTGGGTAAAATAAATTTTCCTCAAAGCCTGTTGGAATCAGTTCCTACAGAACCAAATAGTAGGGCCTGCAGTAATGATTTCATCAATTCATACATCAGGCTAAAATAAATCAGACGGTAAGCTGTTGTCCTGGCCCCAGGTCTGTGCAGTGAATATTGTCATCTTAAGGATGGATTTTTGAACAGATCTCAGGACCGTGAGTGAGAGGGTTTAATTTGTCACTTCTCAACTGGCTGCCCCTGATGATTCGGTTGGAGTTAATTTCTTCCCTGTAGCAGAAGTGCATATCTGATGCCTGGGACAGCGAGTGACCTCCCTCAGTCCTGCAACACCCTTGGGGTCTCTGCTCACCCTCAACTCCAACTTCATTTGCATCCCTGAACTGAAACTATTGCAGCTCTTGAGGCCATGTTCTCCCCATGAAGACTGGGCTGGAGGTGGAAGGCTGAATAAAGTAGGGATTGTACAGGAAGGCAGGATTGGGTTTATTGGGACAGGAGGGGAGGCCATTTGATCCATTACTCCAGGCCATTTGAGCCTGTTCCATTACTCCGGGAGGCCCTGACTAGCCACTGCCCAATGGCCCTTTATCTGTTTTGATTAAAAAATCGTTCAGACACTGACTTAAAATGAAGACTTGACCAGTTGTTGCTTTGCGAACTTCTTTCAGCTTTTGTATGGAGAAGTATTTCCTGATTCTACCCCGAAGCCTCAAGCTCAGTGCCTCCTAGGCCCTCAAACCAAGAGAAGTCATTTCTCTATCTAACCTCTCTGGTTATATTGAAAACACCAATTACGGTTAACTGACTAAACTTGATGGAATACAACTTTACATTTTGGAATTTCCCCACCATAATTTAACTCTTGGTGTTCAAGCACTATTCTGATGAGTTTGCCCTGTCCTTTTTTTTTGATTTGATTTATTATTGTCACATGTAGCTAAGTACAGTGAAAAGTTTTGTTTTGCGTGCTGCACAGTTAGATCATACCACACAAAGATTATAGGGTGATTGAACAGAGCGGGGATTACAAATTTACAGCTGCCAAGAAGTTGCACAAAAAGCAAGATCAACATTAGGCCTGAAGTCTGAGAGGCCCATTCAGATGTCTAATAACAGCGGGAAAGAAGCTGTTCCATAACTGGTTGGTGCCAGTGCTTAAGCTTTTGTATCTTCTGCCTACCAGGCTCGGAGGGGTCTTTGCTGTTGGCTGCCTTTCCAAGGCAGTGAGAAGTTTAGATGGAGTCAATGGATGGAAGGTTGGTTCGTGTGATGGACTGGGTTGTGTTCACAACTCTCTGTAGTTTCTTATGGTCCTGGGCAGAGCAGATACCATACCAAGCTATGATGTATCCAGATAGCATGCTTTCCATGGTGCAGCTGTAAATGTTGTTGAGGGCCTTTATGGACATGCTGAATTTACTTAGCCTCCTGAGGAAGAAGAGGTGTTGTTGTGCTTTCTTGACTGTCGCATCAATGTGGGAGGACCAAGACAGGTTGTTGGTTATTGTCACTCCTGGGAACTTGATGCTCTTGACCCCTTCCACCTCTGCTCCATTGATGTAGATATGGCCATGTCCTCCTCCTTGCTACCAGAAGTTGATGATCAGCTCTTTAGTTTTGCTGACGTCGAAGGAGAGATTGTTATCTTCGCACAACACCATTCTTTCTCTGCGGCCATTGGATCCTTCCTAAGGGGAGACCTGAGACTTACTCCTAGTGCTACAGGGTTGGTCTGACCAAGGGCTTGTGCCACTGAAGTATAATTTCTACCTCGTTAAATTCTTTTCTTGCACCCTGTTAAAACAAGTCACATTTTGCCAAAGCTTTTCATCTCTTACTCATCAGGACAATTCACAACAATACCAATCCAGGGGGAAAGTCAGAATTCATACTGCACGAGACGAGAGTGCTGATTAGTTGGCAAGTGGACTCTAATTGGTAGAGGCTTTGCAATGAGCACAGACTCATTAATGCTGATTGACAGTTAACTGCCAACTTTTATTTTAACTGTAAATCTGATGTTCCAGAGAAATTAACCTGCGAATGGCTGCCAACTATATTGTTGATTTGAGACATAATGCATGTGAATATTCTTTCTGTCTGCAAAGATAAGGGGCCTGTGTACTAATATGTAGCTTCCAGTCCGTACATATGTACCACACTGTCAGTGACTGGTAACCCTAACTTGGTTGGCAGCATAATCCTTTGTACATTGCCAATGTCAAAGCCAACATATCTAGGTAGGCAGGGTAGCTGTTTCTCCCACTTGTGGACTGTAGAATCAGAGGACACAGTTTCAAAAAGAGGGAAAGCCCACGTACAACTGAGTTGCAAAGAAATTCTTTTACTCTGAAGTTTGTGAATCTTTTACTCCAGAAGGGTGGAAAGCTCAGTCATTGAGTATCTGTAAGGGAGAGATTGACAATTTCACAATACCAAATATATAAAAGGAAATGGGGATTATTTAGGGAAAAGACACCGATGTGGATCAGCAGCCCTGGTGGCATTGAATGGCACAGCAGGCTTGATGGGCTGAGTGGTCTACTTCTGCTCCGATGCTCCTGTGGTCTTTTTGCTCACTCTTCTCTATCTTTTCAGGACATTTTAATGATATGCATTCTTAGACCCTGAAACTTCTCTGTACCTGTATCGACTCTAGATTTTCTACAAAGTACTTTCTTCTGTCTTATGTGCGTCGAAATTCGATGATGTCACAGTTTCCAACAATAAAATATGCTTGCTACAATTTTGCCCAATCACTGAAACTTTTTCTTTTGAATGCAGTTCTTCCAGTTACGTGGCATACGATCCTGTCCGTTGTGTCATTGGCAAATTTAGGTTTGTGGCTTCAATTGTTGAAGTCATTAATAAATATGGTGAACAGTTAAAGCCCAAACATGTCCTTGTGGAAACCGTTAGCCTGTTTGTATCAATCAGAGGACTTGCCCACTATCCTTACACTCTGTCAGCTGTCGTTCAGCCAGACTCTTATCCAGGTCAGTATTTTAACTTCAGTAACATGAGCCACAACTTTAGCACACTGTCTCCGACAAAGGATTTTATCAAATGCCTTCCAGAAGTCAATTTAGCTAACATTGAGAGACATTGACCAGCCTACCACTTCAGTCTCATTTTCTAAAGATTCATGGAAAGCCATCAGGCATGGCCAGTCCTTTGCATCTATCTTGCAACCAGCAGAAAGTGTTCTAGGTGTTCACTGGCCCTCTTGTGACAAAGTAGCAGTGCCCAGGCCTCTGGCCTAAGGGATTGGGTTCAAAGTCCCACCTAGCCCAGTGTGTAGTAACATTGTTGAGTGGGCTGGTTAGAACATATTTCTAGGTGTCCAGTCACACTCTCTTCAGTTAGAGACTGATGTAGTTGCGTGACAACAGATGTTGGGCAAACTGGTCTACAGTCCCCTCTTTCTTTAATAACAGTGTGTTTGGGGGGAATTGGGGGAATGGAGAATTTTCAGAGAGTTTTGTGGCCCGGTGGTTGGTAAGAGTAGGACAAGGTATTGACATATTATTCGAAGGGTAGAGCAACAATGATCAAATTGAGGAGTTGCTGGAATGGCAAGCATAATAATAGACGAGCACTGGGGCGATGGCAAATGGGACTTTGGGATGAGCTTGGATATGGGCAAGAGAGTTTCTGGAGTGCTGATATTTACCGGGGAAGAGAAGTGGATGGCTGAGAGATGGGAAGAGCCTGCTGTAGAAGGATGAATGGACAGCTGCTGAACAGAGGCAGGGGTGGAGATGGATGATGCTACGGAGGTGGAAATAGGTAGAGTTTTGGAATGAGGAGGATATGGGACCAGAAGCTCAGTGCAGGGTTTGATCCAGGTTTGAGCAGCAATCGGAGGGAGGGGTGACGTTGACACTGGGAAAGGCCAGTGCCCACTCTGAATGTAACAGAGAGAAAAGCGGCAAATCAGAGAGCTCCTCTTGATTTTACCGCTTCCAATGAATGGAGATATCTAATTAATTAGGAGCAGTGGTGTGTCTGCTGACAACAGGCAGAGCCGGGGGAATGATCTGGGAGCTCAGTAAGTTGTACCTTGGCAGCCGGAATGTGTTTGCTCAATTCAGATGTGTTCTCTCAACTCCTAATTCAAAGCACACCTTTTCAACTGTGTCATAGGATTAGGCTTACATTTATCCCTGAGGGAGTGCCGGTTCTTGAGTAACACACAAAGATCTTCTATTTAATTCTCAATCAGGGTGTTCAGCACATGGATCGGAGGGAGGTGTTCACCTGGTAGTGTGAGCTGGGAAGTGTTAACTTGGCAAATTGGGCAAGTGTCCCATCAGACCCAGTTCCCACACTCGACTAAATACGACAAGGGGCTTTGAAGCAGCAACAGGAGTACTCTTGACAGTGTGCTGAGGTGACTGGGGTAGACTCGCTCTTGTGTGAATGGTGCTACAAACAGACAAGAGGATTAAATCAGGCTGAGTTGCTGTGTGTGAGTGTTTTTAGTATGGGATCTGCACATTCCTGCATATATTACCCAGCAAACAGTTAAGAGTCAACCACGTTTGCTGTGGGTCTGGAGGGTCATTAGGGCAAAAGGTTTCCCCTCTGTGTAGGGCATTAAAGAAACAGAGGGGCTTTTTTATTTTAAAATGTGACAATGGTCACCAGCAGGCTAACTTTTCAATTCCAGGTTTTTATTGAATTCAGATTTCACCATCAGCTATGCTGTGATTTGAAGCCATGTCACCAGAACATTAGGCTGGGGTTCTGGATTACTGAGGCAGTGCCTTGTGCTGGTGTGCCACTTGTATTTCACAGCGCTCCAAAGCCCAGGTCACGGCAGAAGCACCAACATTGGGTAACTCTGAGCAGGTGGTATCTGTGGCCTCTTTTTGAGCCAGGCTGGAAGTTCTGGGAACATGCGGCTGCTCACTGGCACAGACCAGCTTCCTATTCGCAGGCCTGACTGGGTCCAATTGATGGGAATTTTATTGAGGTCAGGCAATTATTAGCTGGGAAGCAAACAGTCATTAAAACGTTTAGTCACATCTTTCATCAGCAAAGACATGATGGCTTTGTGAGGCACTGGGCTGGAAACCGTAGTATTCTTTGTGAGGATGAAGGCCTGAGGAATGCGTGAGAATTGTTAACCCTTTATTGCACGCTGCCCACTCACTGAACATTTAAGAGCTGGTAGGGGAAGCCAGTTCCTGTGAAAGCGTACAGGAGTAAGTGTTGAGAGTTTGGCACCTGACAGTGCTGAGTTACTGGATGGTCATCTCCAGTCTCTGTGAGAATTACATTAACCTGAAGGTAAGTGAATGTGGGCTGTCTCAAAATCCAAAAGCTGATGGATCCACAACACAATAAGACTCCAAAATGATTGGCACAGTGTTTCACAGATTTCATGGTATTTGCACAATAGGTCTAAATTAATGCTTCCAGTTCACAAGGCCTACTCTTAGCGAACTTCACCAATATGTCGTTTTATCTCTTTATTTACTTACACGGCTCTCCTAAAATGTTGTCTGTTATCACCACGTTGTAGATCAGCAAGTGCTACAGTCTCTCTCTGGTAAGGAGTGTTTATTCTAAGACAAACTAGTCTCTATTGCCTAGTTTTGAACTTCACTGCACCTTCGATGTCCCCCCTACTAAACCCCTTCATAATTTTTAATGCCTCTATCAAGATGCCAGTCTTTCCTCATGAGAGGAAAGAGATCAAGTCTCTTTATTCTCTCTCTCAATTGTTATATTCTTTTCAGCCTTAGTATCGCCCTCTCCCATGTCTCTGTACCATCCATTGCCCTTGGGAAGGTTTGCTGACTCATCTCAGAGAGTAGTTAACAGTTAACCACATTGCTGTAGGCATGAAGTCACACGTAGGCCAGACTGGATAAAGCTAGCAGATTTCTTTCCCTAAGAGGCTTTAGTGAACCAGATGTTCTGTGCAATAATCCTTATCCACCATCACTGAAACCAGCTGTTTTCTTCTCGAGAGATTTCTGAAGGGCGATCCCGACCTGAAACGTCAGCTTTCCTGCTCCTCTAATGCTGCCTGGCCTGCTGTGTTCCTCCAGCTCCACATTGTGTTATCTCTGTTTTCTTCTCAAGTCAAGGTTTAGAACATAGAACATAGAAAAGTACAGCACAGTACAGGCCCTTCGGCCCACGATGTTGTGCCGTGGAATATTCCTAATCCAAAAATAAAATAACCTAACTTACATTCACCTCAATTCACTGCTGTCCATGTGCATGCCCAGCAGTCGCTTAAATGTCACTAATGACTCGGCTTCCACGACTACCACTGGCAAACTATTCCATGCGCTCACAACTCTCTGGGTGAAGAACCTCCCTCTGACGTCTCCTCTATACCTTCCTCCTAACACCTTAAAACTTTTAAATTCCTCCTGCTGCATGTGTCAGGTTTGAAGCTCCTATTGCCAGAACATTCATCCAGACCTTTGGATTACTAGTCTCGTCTTATCACCGCTACACTGACGTTCCCATCAAACAAGCTGGTTCCTGACCTGGAGCAACTTGTTGCTGTCAGTGTCTGAAGTTCACAGAACTTGACCAGGTGTTTTTTCCCCAAGTAAAAAACGTACATGAATAAAGTTTAGAGGGATATGGGCCAGACACAGGCAAGTGGGGCTAGTTCAGTTTGGGAAACCATGGATGAGTTGGACCTGGGTGCTGTTTCCAGGCTGTTTGACTCTATGAATGAAATTTTAATAAAGTCTGTTTTTGAGCACTGAAAGAAAGGAGTGGTGACATCTTCTATGGCAATTCTTGGGAAAGTGGGAGTCATGGTTCCCTTGTCCTGTAAGGAGGCAGTGATAACGTTCTGGTTTCCCTTGTTTACTGTGGCTGGAGGGTTACCTGAATGAAGACACCACTGATCTTCTGGAGTAGGACAATAACTTTCAAATAACTCGGGGAGGTATTGGCCTAGTGGCATTATCGTTGGACTGTTAGTCCAGAGTTCTGGGTAACAGTCTGGAGACCTGGGTTTGAATCCTGCCACGGCAGTTGGTGGAACACAAAAGCTGACGTTTCAGGCCTAGACCCTTCATCAGAAAAGCATCTAGGCCCGCACCATCAGCTTTTGTGCTCCTAAGATGCTGCTTGGCCTGCTGTGTTCATCCAGCTCCACACCTTGTTATCCTGGATTCTCCAGCATCTGCAGTTCCCATTATCTCTGACGGCAGTTGGTGGAATTTGAATTCAATAAAAATATCTGGAATTAAGAATCTAATATTAGATTCTTAATGATTCTTTGAGGGGGGAAATCCATCTGGTTCACTAATGTCCTTTAGGGAAGGAAACTGCCATCCTTACCTGGTCTGGCTTACATGTGACTCCAGACCCACAGCAATGTGGTTGACTCTGAACTGCCCTCTGGGCAATTAGGGATGGGTAGTAAACGCTGGCCTAGCCAATGACGCCCTTGTCCCGTGAATGAATGAGGGAAACAGCCCTTTCTAGTTTCTCGTCCACCCCACCCCTTCAATCTACCAGGACAGACGAAGAGAAGCTGCAGAACACATAACCCCCTTCCCTTCTGGACGTGTGATCCATTCCGGGGTTCAGCAGTGTAGTTTCCCGAGCCCACTGTGCTTTCTAGAAGGCTGATCCTACCAAATATCTGCACTGTAGCATTACATGGAGCACAGCAGGGTCATTGCTGTTGAGTGTTTGACACGCAAAAAAACTATTTAATAACCACCATCAGCATTTTCCATCCTCTTGACCAAGCTGCAGGGAATGTCACTGCTCCGCTGATCTACTCCTGACAGAACAATTAGAAAATTTGCCTTGTTTTCATTTCAAGACTTCACCCTACCATCTCAGCTTTGCAAATTTGCATCAACACCAACCACAGAATTAATTTTGTATATCTGTCTTGCTGAGTCCTCTTTCAGCATGGCATGCCGAGGGAAGCATGGTACAGGACGATAGAATGGCTTCGCTTGAGCCCAGGCACACAAGTGCCTGTGATTGTAAATGGATGTTTGTCGGTACCTAACGGCCTAACAAAAGTTCAGTGAGTTGTTCAATCCTATGGGTCCCACGACTCAGTTATAATGGGAGACAGCAGAAATATTACAATGCAATAGAATGATTATGTTCATAGAATCCCTACAGATAGGCAGTTGGAGGCCACTCAGCCCATCAAGCCTGTAATGACCCTCCAAAGAGCATCCCATCCAGACCCAGCCCCCTAATTCCCAAGGCTAACCTACCTAGCCTGCACATCCCTGGACACCAAGGGCAATTTAGCACGGCCAATCCACCCTAAGCTGCTCATCTCTCTGGACTGTGGGTGGAAACTGGAACACCTCGAGGAAACCCATGCAGACACGGGGAGAACGTGCAAACTCTGACAGTTGAACATGATCAGCTATTACATTGAAGAAGAAGAAGGAGCATTTTCCAGGGCTTTGGGAGAGTGTGATTAGAAAGTTGTGAGCTGGACCTAAAGGTGCAGGCCCGAGTCAGTGGGTGAGTGACGGTGCAGTTCCACTTGGCATTCTCCAGTCAACAGCACCATTATGGGTGTGCAGGTGATAGTTAGCACTATCTGGGGCTCAGCACTGTAGAACCATGCCAAGACAAAGTAAGGCTTTCGTTATTCGTTCCATCGGATGTGAGCATCATTGGCAAGGCCAGCATTAATTACCCATCACTGAGCAGCTTTGAGCAGCCAATGGGGACCACCAGCTGAGCTCACCCTGACGGACTCTCCTTCTCAACCTCTCCCCTTGCCTAAGGCACGGTGACCCTCTGGTTAAACCAAGCTTCCCACCCCATCACCTCGCTCTGTAATGAGAGGGCAGCCTTATAGCACTCTGGGCTATGGCTACTCATGGGAGGCTTGCTGGACAGTTAAGAGTTAAACGCATTGGCGTGGGCTGGAGTCACAGAGAGGCCAGTCTTGGTAAGGGACAGTAGATTTCTTCTTGTGAATGACAGGTTTTTTTTCAACAATCTGGAAGTTATACGAGGGTTAGTGATGAGTAGAATTGTGTACTGTTCTAGTTTTGTTAATGAACTGCATTGAGATTCCTGCAGCCACCATGGGAGAACTTGTGTATGGGTTACCAGCTCAGTAACATTACCCTTGTGTTGTTACTGCTGATGTGTACTGTGCTGTGTGCCATGGACCTGCATCATTTCAGCATCAGCTGGAGACCTCTGCAACTGAGAGTGAGAGGAGATGTTCAGTTTGATACCAGTGACAGCTAATTTAATGAAAGATTTCTTTATCAGTTGACTTTATTTCTGACTGCAATTCCCGAGATATGGCCTCTCATTCTTCTTCTGTCTGTCTGTATTGCCCTCAGCTTGCCACTTGTCATCAAGTCTCCCTGTCTCTCCATAGATCCGTTTCTTGCTTGATCCTGTCTGTCTCTCTATCTGTCCGTGCGTATATCCCTTTGGCTGATTACTATTCCCTGCGCAGCCAATGTCATTCGTATTTGGAGCTGGGTGCCTGAGCAGCTTTCAAACTAACAATCTTCCACGCCTCCCCACTTCTCTATCCCACTGTCCTCGCCTTCCCGGTGCTTTGGTCCTTATTTATTGGATTTTTCTTTTCATTGCATAAGGGATTTCCCGAAGTGGCTGTACATTTCTGGCTGGGTGCTTTGCAACAGCTGCAGAGGAATGCCCTGCCTGGGAGGCTATTTGAGGCAGGGGACCTCACAATTTTAAGCATACGTGGATGAGCACTAGAAATGGCCTAACGTTCAAGGCTGAGGGCCAGGTGTGAGGGAGGGTGGGACTAGTGTAGGTTCAGAGCAGTTATTTCCAGTGCAGACTTGATGGGCTGAATGGCCTCACCTGTACTGTATGACTCCATTCTATACAATGCTGACCCTGCACAGTCCAGGTAGGCTAACAGAAACTGACTGTGTAAGGGGGTTGGGGGGCTACGTTTGCATCAGTTATGAGTCAGAACCATGCAGTATTGAGCAGGAGAGAGTGTGAGTCTGTTGTCCCCCTGCCATCCCAGCATTGGGGGCCTACCTACAGCATGTGGACTGCAGCTGTTTAACAAGGCAGCTCACCACCACCTTCTCCAGGGCATCTAGAGATGGGCAATAAATGCTGGCCAGCCAGCGACACTGCATCCCTGACTATATGAAATAAATTGCTGTGGATTGGACAGATATTGATGAGGTAAAGTGGGGTGGTTGGGTGTATAGTAGGGATGTGCTGGGAACCAACATCAGACCTCTAGACTGACACTTTTGGATATTTCTGATGTGAACTTTGGAAACCAGGCTTGCATTTCTCGTTAATCAAGTCTCATATTAGCCAGAGGCTTGGGCAGCTGAGGGTTTGTGTCAATGCAGGTGAGGCTGTCTCCCGTTTAATAATGTCAGGCTCAGTAAGAATAGAGTTGGCTGGAGAGTAGTCCTCTTAATCCACCCTGGTTATTGACAGCTCAGTAACCTGGGACAAGATTCGGAAGATGCTGGGAGACATTGGGATGCAGACAGCAGCTGACAGAGTCGGACTGCAGGTGCGCGCTTGGGATTAAGCATTTGGCAATCCATTATTGCCTCAGTCAGTCAGCAGTGAGATACGGCATTTCAAGATAAAATAGGATTCAGGTTGCAAACCATTGAAGTGAATAGAAATTGAGTTGTTATTTCACAGTGAGGCTCACAGAAAGAATTGGATTTTTTTTATCTTGAAAGGTATTCTGTGTTGGTTTAAATAAGAGGACCTGCAGATGAACTGTGGGTAGAATTTGACATGTGATTTGTGCTCTTGTTTTTTGGTCAAGTGTCGTCATTTGGGCTGGGGTCTGTGAGCACCTGCTACCCTCTTGCCATAAGTGTCTATACTGTGAGAGTGAATATTCCACCCGATGATTTTAACTGCGACAGCCCCCTTCCAGTAACGGATAATGTAGAATGGTCAGTTGGGATGATTGACCTGCCCTAACCTGAGGCACTGAGGTCAAGCATAGCTCCTTTCCCCTCCCCTACTCCTCCACGCACTCCTGTACAAATCCATATTCCCAGAGGGCCGTTGGGAAGGTGTTTCATCAGGAGAGAGTTGACTGACAGTGAGTTTAATCTGAGGCTCACTGTGCCTCAGTTGAGGGGTGAGTTTGAGAAGATGGGACCCGAGCTGATGGGGTCACTCTGCGTAGTCACAAACCGGCTGTCCAGCCAACTGAGCTAACCGACCGTGCAATGCCATCAGCCAGATGAACTGCAGCCAGTTTGACTGGGATGGCTGTGTGGCAGGACAGTGGCTGATCAGTGAAAGCACTGCCTTTTCGCTGGGAGCAGCATCTATCCTTCTTAAAATCATTGGTTTGGGTCCCATTTTGAGCAGCTTGGGTTAATCCATTCGACTGTAGTCTTGCACACAGAGCAAAAACTAGACCCTATCAATGTAAGATAGTCACTTAGAATTTGAAGAGGAGACTCAAGAAAATTCCTTTCCCAAAGAATGGTGAGAATGTGGAACTTGCTATCACTGGATCCATGGATAATTGAGAAGGGAGCGTACGTAGTGTTTGCTGATACTGTTACATGGGGAAGGATAGAGGGTGCTCATGTGTTGGTATGGTTCTGAAGAAAGGTCACCGGACCTGAAACATTAACTCTGATTCTTTTTCTTCAGAAGCTGCCAGACCTGCTGAGCTTTTCCAGCAACTTCTGTTTTTGTTCCTGATTCACAGCATCTGCATTTCTTTTGGTTTTTATTTTGTTGGTACGGATTGGTTGGACAGGGTGACCTGTTTCTATGCATTAAAACCTCTGTAGTTCTGTAAAACTACACAAAGATGTTGCGACACCTGTACAGAGACAATTCAAGACATTTGTTATCAGTTTGACTTCCTCCTGTGGTGTTATCTATCTCTGCTATGCCAGTTATAAAAGGAGGTTTGAATTGACCCTGACACAGGCTCAAAACAGTTGAGTATTCTCTTGCGTCACTTGGGAAGTAGTTGTCTTCCACCCAAAATCCTTGACTGATCAAGTTGAACAGAATCCAGAACTTATAGAGAACATTGCATGTGTGCTGATAGTTGTCTACAGCCCTGAGTTAACCCACTGACGTTACAGAGCCAGCAGGGGCTAGTGAAACTGTAGTTTCTCCAAATAACGGAGAGAATATCCCACTGCACCACAACACATTGAGTGATTTTTGGAGCTGTGTCACCCACTGAAAGGCCTGAGTAAAATCTGCCTCCTGTTGGCAAGATGTTGGCTATACTCCATGGTAGCAGGAGCTGGATGAGAACAAATAGAATTGTTATAGCAATGCCAAGCAGACAATGCCCTGTCAAGGCTGTACTCAATCCCCCTTATTTAGACCTCTACTGTTCAACTTGATGAAATTTTGTACAAGTCCAGTATCCATCATTGATGATTGCATAGTTAGTTGGGTGACTGAGTTGAAAAACAGTTGGAATATTAACCACAGATGCTGAACTTTCCCATCAATTTCTGTTTTTATTTCTGATTTGCAACATATGCAGTTCTTTTGGTTTTTATTAAGAATATTCTTTTGTATTGTTCCAACTGTTGAATTGGTTTGGGGTTATTATTGGTGCAATGTGGTATCTGACTTCTTGGGGACAGTGGGAATGTGAAACAAGAAACAGCTCTGTAGCCATCAATACAACACCATTGCATGATTCAGTGATGGTTTGTAAGGCTTCCCATGAACTAGCCACCCTATTTGTTTGAGCACTGAACCTTCTGATGATCGAACATTAATGGATCTAATCTGAGCTGCCTTTTTGTCTTGCAGGTAGAAGATGCCATGCTAATGTTTGATAAGACAACCAACAGGCATCGAGGTAAGTGAGAGCTCCCAGAACAAAGCCTAAGCTCAGTTAAAAGTGAGGCCAGATCCCACATTGTGCTACAGCACAGCCACTGATGGCTGTTCACTGCAGTCTTACTGGGTGTCAGTCTTTGATGTTGAGCTACTTGCATTCAATAACCCCTTTTAGCATAACGCCCGTATGCTACGCCCTGTAAGCCTGAAACTCAGTGTGTGAAGCAAACTTTGTTGCAAAGTTGTTATGGTAGTAGAGGCAGGTCAGCAGTTAGAGAGTTGCATGTGGGCAGCTCTCTGATTCAACTTTGGTAACTGAGAGCCAGCAAGACAACTGCAGAATGGCACAAGTTCAAATCGAGAGCCCACCATGAATAAAGGTGCTTGTACAATTGAGAGGAAATTAAATCTGCAATGAGCACAAAATATTCTTCAAAGTATTGTGACATATTTAAAACCTCCTAAGTCCACCTTTAAGGATGGCACAATATGACAAAGGCAAAATACTTTTTAACGTTGGAAATCTGAACCAGTCAAAGGGAGCACTGGTGATGCTCAGCAGGCTTGTCAGCGTCTGTGGAGAGAGAAACAGATTTAACATTTTGAATCAAATTGGAACATCGTGTTGAGGTGAGAGAAATGCAGTTAATGTTTTCAGTCCAGTACAACTGTTGGTACAGATTGGTTGGACAGGGTGACCTGTTTCTATGCATTAAAACCTCTGTAGTTCCGTACAACTGCACAAAGATGTTGCGACACCTGTACAGAGACAACAGTGACTGGTGAGGCCTCTTCTGGAGTGTCGTGTGTAGTTCTGGTCGCTCTGTTATAGGAAGGATGTTATTATATTAGAAAGGGTTCAGAAAAGATTTACCAGGATGTTGCCAGGACTGGGGAGTTTGAGTTATAAGGATAGGCTGGGACTGTTTTCACTGGAGCATCGGAAGTTGAAGAGTGACCTGATAGAGGTTTATAAAATAATGAGGGTCACTGATGAGGTGAACAGCAAGAGTCTTGTCCCTCGGGTGGGGAATTCAAACATAGAGTGGCATATTTTAAAGTGGGAGGAGAAAGATTTAAAAATGGGGCACCTCATTCCATACAGAGAGTGGTTTGTGTGTGGAATGAGCAGCTGGAGGAAGTGGGAGAGTTGGGTACAGTTACACCATTTAAAAGACATCAAACAGGTACATGAGTAGAAAAGGTTCACAGGGACATGGACAAATGCAGGCATGTGGGACTAGTCTAGGAAACTTGACATGGACTAGTTGGACCAAAGGGTCTGTTTCTGTGCTGTATGCCTCTGTGAACTGAAAGGTTTTGAAGAACAGTTGTACTGGACTGAAAACATTAACTGTGTTTCTCTCTCCACAAATGCTGCCTGACTGCTGAGTTTCTCCAGCAATCTCTGTGTATTTTAGTAATCCGGACGCCCAGGCCAATGGTTTGGGGACATGGGATCAAATCCCACCACGACAGTTGGTAAAAGTAAAATACAATGAATGGACTGGGAATCGAAAGCTGGCCTCGGTAATAGGGAGAATGAAACTATCTTCAACTATTGGGAAATCCAGCCTGATGTGCTTTTGGGCAGGAAATCTGCCTTTCTTCTCTGGTCTGCCCTCTGATATGGTGCAGCAAACCACTTGACTCGAGGGCGATTAGAGATAAGCACCAAATGAAGATCTTGCCAGCAGCAGCTACATGCCAAATAAAAAATAAATTTGTGTTTCAAACTGCTGCCCATCTTGGAGCGCAGGATCTATTGCCCTGAGACCTGGGCTCTGCTGCCTTCAGTACCCGGGATCTACTGTCCCCAGATTTTGTGATTTCCTTCCGTTGTCACCCAGCATCTGTTGTCCTCAAAGCCTGGGATCTGTTTCCTTCAGAGTCCGGGATCTACTGCTCTTGGATCCTGAGATCTTCCACCCCTGGAGCCCAGGACCTCCAGAACCTGGAATCTGCTGGTTGACCCTCTGCGATCTGCTGTTCTTGGAACCTAGGATTTCCTGCCTGAGCCTATGGGATTTGCTATCCTCAGAACCTGGAATCTGCTGGCTGAACCTCTGGGATCTGCTACTCCTGGAGCCCAGGTTTTCCTGTCTGAACCTCTGGGATCTGCTACTTTCGGAACCCAGGATTTCCGGCCTGAGCCTATGAGATCTGCTACTTTCGGAACCCAGGGATCTGCTGCCTGGGATCTGCATTGTACATTGTCCAGGGCAGTTGTTCACAAAGGAGCCTTGGTTATAATTGGGCTACATGCCTCATCTGGAGCACTCTGCACAGATCCCCTTGATTTCCTTGAAGCAAAGGAACCTTTGAATCAACAATTGGTTCTACCCAACCTGATTTCATTTACCACCACTCAAAACATTATAAATCGTTTGCTTTCTTGGCTACTCAAGTAATAAAACTATTTATTAGTTTTTGACTCAAATTAAGTTATGGATTCGTGCCAACAACAGAAGTATGGGCATTTTCACATTATAAATATGAACACTGCCTATTAAATGGCAGTACAGGCTCAAGGGGCAAAATGGCCTAATCTTACCCTGATTTCTTATAGTCTTATAGAAGATGGTTGTCTGAAATGTCCTAATTTTTAAAACTTATTCCTTTCATGAGATGGGTGGCACCGTGGCTCAGTGGTTAGCACTGCTGCCTCACGGCGCCAGGGTCTTGGCGTTCGATTCCACCCCCGGGCGACTGTCTGTCTGCGTGGAGTTTGCACATTCTCCCCGTGTCTGTGTGGGTTTCCTCCGGGTGCTCTGGATTCCTCCTACAGCCCAGAAATGTGCAGGTTAGGGTGGATTGGCTGTGCTAAATTACCCATAGTGCCCAGGGATGTGCAGACTCGGTGCATTCACCATGGGAAAGATAGGGGAGGGGGTGGGGGCTTGGATCTGGTTGGGATGCTCCTTGGAGTATCTGTGTGGACTTGATGGCCTGCTTCCACACTCTAGCGATTCTATGAGATGCAGGCAGCATTGTTTCCCATCCCGAGTTGCATTGGACAGGGTGATTTTCCAGGACATTATAGAATTGCTGTACAGTTTTAGCCTCCTCCTCTGAGGAAGGATGTTCTGGCTTTAGAGGGAGTGCAACAAAGGTTTAACCAGACTGCTTCTCAAGGCTGGCAGGACTGAGGAATGAATTGGGCAGGATAGACACAGGAAGGGTGCTCCTGATGACTGGGGAGTTCAGAACCAGGGGTCACAGTCGAATGATATTGGCTGAGCCATTTAGGACTGAGATGTGGAGAAATTAGTTCACCCAGAGAGTAGTGAGCCTGTGCCACAGAAGGCTGTTGAGGTCTAACCTTTGAATGTTTTCAATGTGTTAAAGGTAGTACTTAGGGCTAAAGGGATCGAAATGGACAGGAGAGGAAGTGGGACAGGGGACCGAGTTGGATGATCAGCCAAGATCATACTGGATGGAGGAGCAGACTCAAAGGGCTGAATGCCGTACCCCGCTCCCGTTTTCTTTGCTTCTGTATTTCTGCGGGTTTCGGGTATGGGCCAGATTGCTCAAAGATGGCATATTTTAGCTTCCAAGGGGATGAGTGAACCAGATAGATTTTTACAACAATCGCTGATGGATGTGTAATAAAGTCATCACAATGAACACCTTCTGTGGAACCAACTGTTATCTTACATCATCTACATCAACCAGGCAATGTCAACAGGAGCATAAATTTTGTCTGGAAAGCTGCCTTGGTTTTGCTTTTGCTTATAACGACTTGTGCACGCCTAGGGGCACTGGTCTGGTTGTGTAACTTCACCAGGGTGGTGGAGATGCGTGCTTATGGCCTGTTCTCCCTGAACTGTCCACCTCATGTGATGTAAAGTGTCTTTGCACATTAGCGACTTGTGCATCAGCTTGTGAACCACCTAAAAGGACTGTTGAGGACCGTCAGTTATCCCCAGGCCACACTTTGCGATCAATTACTGTGATGTATCTATCTTTTACAATATTGATTGTATTCACCAGAGAGTTTAGGTCCACAAGCAGCTTGGGCAAACTACATGAGGTTCTCAGACGAGACCATCAGATTGCTGTGGACAGTGACAATGTTTTTGTGAGGAGGGCAGTGATTTGAGGACACAGTGAGTAGGTTAGAGCTGGGATCATTCAGAAAAGAATGTCTGTGATGAATCTTTGCTCTTGACTGCTTTTCCTACTTTCTGTTTCATTTGTTCATGGGATTGTTGCAAGCTATGTCAGCATTTATAGCCCGTCCCTAGTTGCCCTTGAGAGGCTGGTGGTGAACTGCCTGTTGAACTGCTGCAGCCCTTGTCGAGGCACCCACAGTTCTGTTAGGAAGGAGTTTCCAAGATGCTGACCCAAGAGCACTGATGGAAAGTCTGGATGGTGCGTGACTATGGGGGGATCTTGCAGGGATGTGGTGTACCCTTATGTCTACTGACCATGATGATAAATGCCATGAGTTTCGAAGATGCTGTCAAAGGAACCTTGGTGAGTTACTTCAATGAACCTTGTAGATGGTAGACACTGCTGCATCTATGTATTGGTGCCAAAGGGTGTACTTGTGGCAGGTGGTATATAGTGCCAGCGAAACAAGTTGCTTTGTCCTGGATGATGTTGAGCTTCTTGAGTGTTGTTGGAACTGCAACTGACCAGGTAAGTAGGGAGTATTCCATCACACTTCTAAATATAGTACCTTGTGGATGGTGGACAGGCTGTGGAGTGACAAGATGTGAATTCTGTGCAGAATTCCCACTCTCTCACTTACTTTTATGGCCACAGTATTGATACGTCTGGTCCACTTGAGTTTTTGGCAAACGGAAACCCCCAGGATGTTGACATTCGGTGATGGTAATGGCATTACCTGTCAAGGGGAAATGGTTAGATGCTCTTTTGTTGGAGATGACTATTTTCTGGTGTAAATCACAGTTACTACTTTTCAGCCCAGGCCTGGATGTGGTCCAGGTCTTGCGGCATTTGCACATGGACTGTTTCAGTACCTGAATAGTTACAAACTCTGCAGTCATCAGTAAACATCCCACTTCTGACCTTATGATGGAGGAAATGTCGTTACAGAAGCAGCTGACGATGATTGGGTGTAGGACACTGAGGAGCTCCTGCAGACACGTCCTGGAGCTGAGATTATTGACTTCAGCGATGACAACCACTTCCCTTTGACTCCAAACAGCAAAGCATTTTCCCTGATTCCCATTGATTCCAGTTTTGTTTATGTGTGATTTTCACTGAAACTTGAATTGAAAGTGAGTTTGAGACCTTCAACCAGAGCAGTTGTTTTCCTGGATGGAGCATTTATCAATCACAAATGAGTGTGAACTCAGGTTGGACAGGACTGGAAAATGCTTAAGAAGTGGATTGGATTTTAATATACTCTTTTTGGTGAGATCAAGAGGTCTTATTCCTTTGGGCCAGATCATGAGAAGATCACCAGATAAGGAGTATTACTGGATAGGGGAGAAAAAGAGGGCAAATGAGAGTTGAAATGCGTATTAACCATGATTAAAATGAATGAAAGAACACCCCAGATGGACTGAACGGCCTCTTCCTGTATCTAATGTCATAATCAGATAATGTTACTCGGGTCATTGCAGTTCTGAATCATGAGTTGGGGCTGAGTGATATTGATATCACTTGATACCATTGATTTCATATTGATGTTGGAAAGACTTTGATAATGAGTTGGAGTTCTTTCTGTTACTGCCTCCCTTTTTGCTGGGATGGGGGTCAAGAATTTTAGGATCCAGGACCACCGGCTCACCTAAAGCTGAGTCATGAGTGCTTTTCCCCCATTGGGTTTGAAACTCTAGGGTCTTTCACAAGGAGAGCTGTGTTTACTGATAAATCTGTATCTGCCTGGATTACGGTTACAGACTTCAGTGCTTGGACATTCCTGCTTTGAGGAAAAGATTTGTTCTTTTTGAAGGCGTTTATCTCTCCTGTCCCTTCTCCATCTTTCCATGCCATCTCTAGATGAGATTGACCAATTTGTTGACGTTTCTCAAAAGCTGCCAAAAGGATAGTGACCTCAGATCTTCCTTCTCTAGCTTGGCTTTCCTCAGAACCTCATTATGGCACCTCGAGGACTGTCACCCGGTGCTGTTTTGTAAATCGGGGAATCACATTAAAATATAACATAGGCTGAGGCATTGAGATCTGCGATGAACGAGGAAGGTTGCTGAATTCCCCAGAGGACTTTTATCTCACTTAACACCTGACTATGTCTTTGGAAAAAAAGACCAAGGAATTTGGAATCCATTAAACACTTATCCTCGCTCAGGCCTTGAGAGTAGCGTTTGGGTCATGAGCAACCATTGCCAACCATCCCAGCTGGAAACCTGTAGTTTTGCATCTCTGCCTCCCCTCAGCACTCCCTCCCCCAGCACCTCCAAACTATGGGGAAGGCTGAAGGGACACCTTGGGAGATTTCTCCATGTAGCATTGGGAGCTGCCCTCTCAAACCACTGCTCATATTGTAGTGCTACACCTCCCCCAAACCCCTCAAATGCCCCTAGGATGCCTAGATGTCAGGTCTTATCCCTCTGATCAGGCTATCCAAGAACACAGCATAGTTGGCCAAGTCTGTTTTTGAGTCATACACGACGCAGATTGGAACCTCACTCTCTATCTTCACATGCTTTCAACCCACCATTCATAACTGTGACCTCTGACATTCTTATTCTATAACCTTAATAACAATTCCAAATCTGGCTGAGCTGAATTCTTGATGAGGTCAGCATCCTCTGGGCTGTGTCTAACCCTCTGGGAGAGTTGCCAATGGTGAAAAGTCTTTTACTGCCTTTGGAAACAGATATAGATGATTAATGGAAATTCCCACATAACAGCTAAATTAGCAGCATGTTGTGTGGCTATCCATGAGCAGTTTTCGTTCATGTATCTAAGGAAGGATGCGCTGGCGTTGAAGGGAGTCCAGAATGATCCCAGGGATGAAGAGCTTATCATATGACGGGTGGTTAAGGACTTTGGATGTATGCTTGATGGAGGTTAGAAGGATGGGTGGGGGGAGGTATCTGATAGCACTTACACTGTACTGAGAGGCGTAGATAGAGAGGACATGGAGAAGATGTTTCTACTTTTGGAGAGACTAGGACCCAAGAGCACAGCCTCAGAGCGAAGAGACAACCCTTTGGAACTGAGACGAGGAAGACTTTCTTTAGCTAGAGGTGGTCAATCGGTGGAACTCATTGCTGCAGAGGACTGTGGAATGAGTGTATTTAAGACAGACAGATAGGTTCTTGATTAGTAGGGGGATCAAAAGTTATGGGGACAGGCAGGAGAATGGGTTGATTGACTGTTTCATGTACCAAAGTACAGTGAACAGCTTTGTTTACTGGCAGAACAGGCAGATCATAATATGCAAGGTTATACAGATGAAGAAGATTGAGACAGAGGCATATAGGTTACATTGCACAGGGTATGCACTAGGCAAGAGCAGCGTTATTTGAGGCGAGAGAGTCCATTCATCAGTCTGATAACAGCCATGAAGAAGCCGTTCCTGTAGCAGCTGGTGTGTGTGTTCAAGCTACTGTATCCTCTGCCTGATGGAAGAGATTGTAGGAGGCCATTACTGGAGTGTGATGGGTCTTTGATGATGTTGGCCGCCTTTCCATGGCAGCGAGCCACGTGGATGGAGTCCGTGGGTAGAAGGTTGGCTTTCGTGATCGTTTGGGCTGTGCACACCCCCTTCTATAGTTTCTTACAGCCCATCAGAGACACCTCAGCCATGATGAAATGGTGCAGCAGACATGATGGGCTGAATGGCCTAATTCCACTCCTATGTCTTATGCTCTTAAGGGCTCCTCTCTGGAGTGTTAGTCCCAAGAGGTTGAATAACATCAAGTCACAACCGTGCATCAGGTGACAACAATGGCAGCATCAAAAGCCCCACCCCACCCCCAACACTGTTGAAAGGCTTGGCTTGACCACCCCCTACTCATTGTGGAAGAACCATCAGAAGCCATTCGCAAGAGCTGTTGGTGCTGAGAATGACGCTTCATATTGATAGCACCAATCAACACCATCCAAATTTGGCTAGCACAGTTTAGTAGATAAATTCTGTCCTTTTATTTTTGGTCTCTGCTTAACGGAACAACATTATCATTCCATTCTCACGGAGGAAGAACTACTTAAAATGTGAGAATCAAGTGGCAGTGATTTGGTGTTAATATCTGTTTAGTCAGAGGAGCGAGCTAAAGTGGTGCAACTGGGAATAACCTGGGCCAAGGTTTGCACTTAAAAAATGCCCGCAAAGCTTAGTCATGGCATCAAGTGGAGGTTTACGTGGGCACTGCATGATGCATTTCTCTTACATTTACATTAATTAGGCTAAAAGGGAACAAGCAATTGCCCAGGTTAAAAAAAAAAGTTTGAGCCCATTTGCTGATACTCAAAGATGAGAAGCAGAGAGTTTGCATTGTGAAATCGATTGTTTACTTAGATTGCTTCTAATGCAAAGAGTTAATGCAGTGGGTGAAATTGTGAGTTGAAATCTGTTCTATAATAGTACACACTATTCAGCCTGTCTGCCTGGCACTGTCTCTCTGAATGACCAGTTCACTGAGTGCCCATTCCCACTCGACCTGCACGTTCTTCCTTTTCAGAAAGTACTCCAAGTTGTGTTTGAAGGCTTTGATCAAATCAGCCTGTTTCAGATCCTCAGGCAGGTCATTCCAGACCTTAACTGCACAAGGAAGATTTCCCCCATGTCACTCTTGCTTCTTTTACCATTACTTTACGTCTGTGCATCTCAATCTTTCCATGAGTCAGAACAATTCCTCTCTACTTTTCCAAACTCTTGAGGATTTTTGAAGCTCCCTATTGATTCTCCACATAGCTTTCTCTTTTCCAAGGAAAACCAGCCCAGCCTTTCACAGCCTGAGGATAAATCGAAGTGTTTCACACAAGGGGGGAGAGCCCATTTTAAAAGTGTAATTACTAGAGCAGTTTAGGAGTGTACGGGATCTTTGATGCTCACCAGGGGAGAGTAGACAGATTTAACCTCTCGTAGGAAAAGGTCTTTAAAAACGGGGATGTTTTCATTTGTTAATTCCAGTTGATTGCTGACAGATTTACTTATTCAGGAGATTCACATTGGATCAATGACAGGTTTAATCAGTGAGTTTACTGCACTTGGTCCCAAGGTCAGTGATTAGGGGCTTGATGCAAAGGGGGGAAATAGTGAGAGATGTGATTCAGATTGACAATGCAACCGTGAATCAAGAGGTTTTTTCAATCAAGTTTTTTCTGACGAAGTTTCTAGACCCAAAACGTCAACTTTTGTGCTCCTAAGATGCTGCTTGGCCTGCTGTGTTCATCCAGCCCCACACTTTGTTATCTCGGATTCTCCAGCATCTGCAGTTCCCATTATCTCCATTGTGTTTCACGTCTATCTCCTGCCTGTGTATTGTTAGCTTCTGCACAGTGGTGTACTACGTTTGTCTCTTATCACATTGTGGACCTCCTGAGATCCATGCGTGGCTGTGGTGTCTGGAACCAGAAGTCAGTGTGTCCGGGTGCCAATTGTCATGCACAGATCACCCAAGTGACTGCATAACTGTGCAGGTTTGAGGAAACAGTGATGCGCTTTAATATGCAGAGACTCCCTTAAATGGCCCCCTCATGCCTTCCAATTGATTAAAAGTAGAAATAATAGAAATTCACCATGGGTCTGGTAGCATCTGTGTGGAGAGACTGAGTCAATGTTTCAGGGAACAGAAAACACCTCCATTTCCAGGCTCCCATTGCTTGTTGTGAGCTTCAGGACATGCTAAAATTTGACATCTGAATTGTGACAGAAGGTAAGCGTGACATTATATGCCAGATTTTGAAAAAAATTAATTGGCTGCATTTTCCTCCAAAATGAATGTCCGTACAGTCACAAACAGAAACAGCATGTTCTAAACCAGTGCTGACATTTCAGATGATTGAAATGCAGATTAAAGATTGTTTTGCATTAAAACAATATCATTTTATTTTTAGAATATGTTTGATAGCCCGCAGAAGCAGAATTGGCTGAGGTAATTTTGCCATCCATTTTACAAAGGGAAACCTCACTTTAAGCACTGAAGGAGCAGGCTATAATCAGCCTGCTGTATTATTAAATAGAGTCATTTTCCAACTTTGTACTCACAGAGCAAGAGCTTTGTACATTTGGGAGCGCTTGTTGGCAAAATGACATAGAAGTTATTTTTCCAGAGCGAGTTGATGCCTGATACATAACAGTACCGAACCGAGAGCTTGGGTTCAGCCATTACCTGAAACTTCCTGATGCAGAGAGTATGGAGAGCAACGAATGGGCATGAGATTCAACACGATTGCTTACTCTCATTCTCATAAATGTATCCCGAAAGAGTCAACTGGTTTAAAGGGAAGGGGTAGGAGAGGGCTCGGGCCAGGAGATGAAAGTCTGGTTCATTCCCACACCACCTTTTCGGTATTGTGTGACAGTGTAAAGGCATCCCTCCCCCATTACCGTGTCATTGCATAGCAGACGTCCCCAAGCCCTTGAAGAGTATCGCTAGTGACTCCCTCCCCTTTAGTGGCCGCTCCAGTATCCGTATACTCTGTCTTGTGCCACCAGCCCCAGTATTGATTGGGCCATATCGTGAGCCCCGCCCCCAAAACCAGAGAAGAAACACTTTTTTAAAAACTCATTCACAGGATGTGGACGTTGTTGGCCAGTACTTAATGCTTATCCCTAATAGCAGTTGAGAGTCAACCACATTGCTGTGGGTCTGGAGTCACTTGTGGCCGAGGGATGTTAGTGATACCGTAGGGATCTTTCCCCAACAATCAGCAATGGTTTAATGGTCATCATTACACTCTTCATTCCAGATTTTTATTGAATTCAAATTCCACCATCTTCCATTGGTGGGATTTGAACCTGATTACTGGACTAATAGTCATGTGATAATACCATCAGGCAGTTGCCTCCCCTATCTGCGATGCTGCTAATGGTTTTGATAATATCTGACAGACTCAAGCACAGACAATGGCGGATTTTATATCACACATCTGGTGCGCAATGGTACCTTTTAGATTCATGCTCACCATGATATCTGTTGTTTTAAAATTGTCAGTCTCCATCTTACTGGGGTCACTTACTGCATTGCTCAGTGCTAGCCCATGCACAACAGTGTCTGTGATTGTAATGTGTTTAAATACCAGGAGGTATGGTATCTTTGAGTACCACGTTACCTGTATCTAGTCTAATATTAAGGGAACTAATATATGCACTGCCTCATCAGGTACCGGTAACCTCCTGGAGGTAATAAAGCTCTTTGCTGCACCTGTGGCATATCTAGGGGTGTGTGAAAACTTGAGTCCACTATCCACATGCCCCACCAATGGCTGGAGGTTTGGACCCAGTATTGTATTGCGTTGTTCAGTCACCTCGGACCCAACAGCCCTGGTTTCGTAACTCCAGAGGGATTGTCTAAGATTAAGAGGAGTTTTTTTTTCTCTCAACTTCCCATGGCCTCCTGGTGACATAGAGCCTTGACACTCGCTTAAACGACACTTGGAGTAAAGTGCACAGTTCTGTATTCTCCATTCACACAGGGGGCGTGGAGGTGTGGACGATGTGGTGCTAACAAAAAATTTTATGAAGATAATACCAGAATGTAGAGAGGTTTAAATTTCAAGAATGATTGTTTGGGGGCACTTCTTCCTGGGGGCGGGGGTTAAAAAAAAGACGGAAGATGATTTGAAGTCTTCAAATCTCTGAAGGGATTTGATCAGGTAGAGAAGAAACAGGGAATGCGGACAATTTGTGGGTGAGTTGACATAGCTGTTGCTGGTAGTAACTGCTTGAGCCTTTGGCCCTGTTTGTGGGGTGTCACATGTGTTTTTTATTTCACACCCTCGCACTCCATGGTAGCTCGCCTGTAACCTGCTCTCATCCAGATCTGACCCACCTTCCCGCTACTCTCTGCTTTGCCCTCTGCAAAGGATCTCTGTATCTCTTACTAGTCAACTAGGCTGAAACACTGACGGAAAATTCTGATCTAGTCATCACTTATTTTTTAGTTTTTTTTGCAATTTCAAGTACCTTCTGGTTTGCTCGTGATAGGGCTTGTAGATATAGCGTAGTCACTAATAAATCAAACTGGGAATTCAGGGAGAACTGCAGTCAGGATGGAAGTGGGTATTGCAGGGAATAGTTGGTTAATAGCGTCAATGTATTTAAGGGGAAGCTGAATAAACACTGAAAGGAGAGAGGAATAGAAAGCAGATTGGGAAAAAACCCCTATCACTGCCCTGTTGGGTGAAATGGACAGTTTTTACAGGTATATTCTGTGTAATTTTAAGTGGTTTGTGTTCGCAGTTGGGTCTAATGCTGAACATGTGGAGGTAGATTGATCCGTGTGAGGCCGGCGACAGTAAACAGGACATTTACAAACCAGGACTGACACTACAGATGATCTAAATGTAGATGAGCAATCGTTTTGCATTTAAATAATAAAAGTTTATTTTTAGACAGGCCAGCAGCTCGGGAGGAAAAAATTGGCAGAAATCACTTTAATGTATCTGGCAAAAACACTCGCACTCAACACACTGGCAAGATTATAATCATGGCTTTTCTTTTTAAATGAAAATGTTCTTTATTGCTATTGAATATGAAGTTACAAATTAAATAGAATAGTGGGCCCGGAAGACCCAAAGCTGTTTCTGTCAAATTATGTGTTTGTTGAAATGTTCATCCGCTATTATTCACAGCTTTAGAGCAGATTCCTTGGTGCTAAATTTAGAATCGCTCCCGCTTTGTCAGTTTAAAGGAACACTGTTATTTGCAGCGTAGGTGAGCACTCCAAATAGAACTGTACATTTCAATATGTGACGAATTTTGAAACTCGTGTGAGAAGTTTTTTTGTGGAAAAATATACTTTTCTCTCCACGAGGAAAGCGTCAGATCCTTTCAGGGGGAGTGGACTGGGGTCACAGTGCCCTATGCCTGAGATAACTGCAACCCCTTAATACCCCTGCTATCTGTCCAAATTCATGTACCTCTATTGCCTATTCCACATACCTTATCTCTGCACCAAATGGTGTGGACTGCTAAAGGAAAAGCCTCCAAATGGGGGAAGGTTTCCCAGAATAACTAGGTCCTGAGGTCAGTTATGATGCAGTGTTTTGTGGATAGTGGAGCCTGACACAAAGCAGATAAAAGCACAGGTCTTCATTAATTTAGCGCCTTCAGGAGGTCCCAAAGACCTTTACAACCCATGTGGTACTCATTGAAATGAAAACAAAAAAGTGCTGGAGATCACTGGATTAGGCAGCACCCATAGAGGGAAAGCAAGCCAATGTTTCGAGTCTAGATGATTCTTTCATCAGAGCTGCGTTTTCAGTTCAAATTCCAGCATCTCCAGTAACTTGCTAGGACTCTTTGAAACACAGTTTCTTAGGCTCCTTTTCTCGAATTCACTCACAGGACATGGGCATCAGCGGCCAGGCCATTTGAAAGGGCAGTTAAGAGTCAACCAGATTGCCGTGGATTGGAGTCACATGTAGACCAGACCAGGTAAAAGCATGAGTGGAACCAGTGGGTTCCTTGCTGCAGAGAGCCTTGTGAGCATAGTCCTTGTGCATATTTAAGGCTGAACTAGATAGGCTCTCCTCAGGCCGGTTTCCCATACATTGGTTGGAGTCCCATCACGGTGAAATTTGGATTCAGTAAAATAACGATTGGAATTGAAAAGCTAGCCCAGTGGTGAGCATGTAAACTGATTGCCATAAAAATAAAACACCATCTGGCTCATTTTAGAGAAGGAAGTCTGCTATCCTCACCTGGTCTGGCCTACATGTGACTCCAGATCTACAGAAATGCTCTGAGGAAGGGTCACCAGCCCCAAAACGCTAACTCTGTTTTTTCCTTCGCAGATGCTGCTAGGCCCTGCTGAGCTTTTCCAGCAACTTTGTTTTTGTCTCTACAGAAATGTGATTGACTTTTAATTGCCTTCTGGGCAATTAGGGACGGGCAATAAATGCTGGCCCAGCCACAGGCATTGAATGAATGAATGAAGAAGTAGGGGAAATCAAGGATTACAGGGAAAGGGCAGGAAAGTGGACATGAAGAATATCAGATCAGTCATGAACCTACTGAGTTGGGGGGAGCAGGCTAAAATAGCCTACTGCTGTACCTATGCCTTCTGGAGAGTAGTTACTTACATGGTCACCATTCCAGATTTTCACTGAATTCGAATTGCCCTATGTAGCACGATGGGTTTGAACCCGTGTCCCCAGAACATTAACCTGGTGGTGTCCAGTGAAATTGTCACTGTGCCACCCTACTTTGTTCAGAAGGGAGCCAAGGATTTGAGGTCAGACAGGAAAGTGAATTTCGGGCCATAATTAGATCAGCAAAGATCTCACGGAATGGCACAGCAGACTCGAAGGGCTGAATGGCCTACGCCTGCCCCCATCTCTTTTCCATTGTGGGAGAACACGGCTACCAGCCTGCATCAAGAGCTCTGTGATAATGTCTGTTTCTTCTGTGCATGATAGAAGAGCCCAAGTACAAAGAACAGGAATAGGCCATTCAGCTCCTCAAGCCTATCACCATTTAACGTGATCATGGCTGATCTCATCTCAGCCTCAACCCCACTTTCCTGCCTGCTCTCTATGATGCTTCAACCCAGAAACTGATTGGGAGATAAAGACTGGCCAAGCCACAAGGGCAAACTTGCTTTTTGTTCATCAAATGATTCGGGATCCTTCACATTTCAACTGAGATGCCAGTCAAGGCCCCTGTTTAACATCTCATCTCAAAGATGGTACCTCTGACAATGCAGCACTCCCTTGATACTGTCTTTGGAAGTGTCAGCCAAGATTTAGTGCTCAGATCCCTGGAGCAGGATGTGGGCTCCAGCCTCTGAGTCTGAGGAAAGAGTGTGGTCCACTGAGAGAAAGTCAGTACTGGCTCGCAGTATCATACTGAAGGCATGGGCTGTGCACACTCTGATATTTATAAGACACTTGTTAGACCTCAGCTGGGATGTGGAGGTGTTGGACTGGGGTGGACAAAGTCAGAAGTCACACCACACCAGGTTATAGCTCAACAGGTTTATTTGGAATCAGAAGCTTTGGAGTGCAGCCCCTTCGTCATCTGATCAAGGGGTTCAATGGAAGCATTGAATGCTTATTTGGAGAGCAATGGTGTGGAGGGAAATGGGAAACAGACAGCATATTGGCACTAGGGGATAGAACCAGTGCAGGCATGATGGACTGAATGGTCTATTTGTACACCATAACAATTCTATGATTCTGTGATAACAAGGTGTAGAGCTGGATGAACTCGGCAGGCCAAGCAGCATCTTAGGAGCAGGAAAGCTGATGTTTCGGGACTAGACCCTTTATCAGCTGATGAAGAGTCTAGGCCCAAAACGTCAGCTTTCCTGCTCCTAAGATGCAGCTTGGCCTGCTGTGTTCATCCAGCTCCACACCTTGTTATCTCGGATTCTCCAGCATCTGCAGTTCCTAATATCTATGATTCTGTGACTTAATCACGAGGAAATCAAAAGTGAGGAGATGCACATGAACCCTGCTTGTGTAGGAGATAACTCCAATGTTTTATTTTAAAGGCTCTCAAAATAAGCAGGTGAATGAGCCTCTGCAGAAGCACTGAACAGAGTTCTCAAAATCTACAATATATTTGATCCCAATGAAAATACATCATGACCTGACCCCTTAAGCCTGTTGACTGTTGGATATTATAGTTAGTGGAGTGAGGTGTGCACTTCTCAAATCGTCATTGCTCTGGGTTACAGTAGAAACCCAGAGGTAAACAAAAGAAAGGAACGTGCAATCTTATTGACAGAGAAGGGGAATTATTCCTCTGCTCTTTTCGAGTGGCCAAACCCGCTGTTTATTCAGCACTAGTAAATCCAGCTGTTGGCCTGTTAAAGATAACACGCAGTCACTGTCAGACACTCCAAGCTTAAAGAGGTATTGTACCTTTAAGACTCATTGATCCGTTTTGTTTAATTGCAAGACTCAGCTACCCTGCAAAGGGAAACCCTTTCCTGTGTGATGGGGCCCTCACTACAAACCTTCAGGTTAACCTCATTGGAAGTAGAACCCTTCCAACTAATCAGCTGATTGCAGCATTTTTTTTAAAGAATATGTTTTTGGAGCAGTCTGCATATTGGGGTCAAGGCCACACTATTGACTGAACTCCATTGTTCCTCGCTCGACGATCGATGGACTCCTCACAGTGTCAACACCAAAATGCACCAAATAAGCGGACCACCATCAGCTAGGGAAGTCTCCACCCCACCCCACCCCCACCCCCACCAACAGGGAGGGTCAATAGTGGAGCTTGTTGTGTTGTGGATCTGGAACTCAGCCAGAAGCCCTCACGGTTGATTCCTATCGCAAGAAGGGTGTAAAAACAGTATGGGGACAAAGTTGAGAAGGAGACACCTTTCTGGGGCTTGAACGTGTGCTGTTGAGTTACTCAAACAGGGCTGGACAAGATAAATGCAGAGAATTGCATAAATGCTCCCAATGAGTCCAGAACCAGAGGTCACAGTCTAATGAGACAGAGCAGGCCCTTTAGGACTGAGATGAGGAGAAGTGTCTTCACCCAGAGAGCGATGAGGCTGTGGAATTCACTGCCACAGAGAGCAGTTGAGGACAAAACCTGCTGGTTTTCAAGAAGGAGTTAGGTACAGTTCTTAGGGCCGAAGGGGAGGAAGTTGGAATGTCATTCTGATGTGGACAATCAGGCCTGATCACATTAAAAGACAGAGCAGGTGCAAACAGCTGGATGACCTTCTGCTCCTGGTGTCAATGTTTCCGCCTCCAGGAGGCAGCACTGCTCCTCCTCCGCGCTGTTCACTCTAGCAAAGCCTGCGACACAGTGAGGCACTTTCAATCCTGTCACTCTGACATGGATAGGGATGGCCGAGTGCGAAAGACGTTGCCCTCTCCCACGCGGCACAAAATAAGACCCCTGGGGTAAGCTAGCTTGACCTTAGCTGAGATACCTGACTCACTGAACTGGGGAGGGTGTAGTCCAACTTGGTGGCTGTTTGGTGACACCGTTACCCCCACTCTATCCCCCCTGGGTAGTCCATGTGTTGAATTACTGGTTGTGGACAGGATTGGAAGTTGACTGTGATGCAGTGTGTACAGTTGAATAGCACATTGTTGAGGTTCATGCAGAAAGTCATTTGATGGAACCACGCTGTCGGCAGGTCCCAGGATCTAGGGAGAAAGGAACCATGTTGTTTCCCAACTTGTAAGTTCTGAAGTTAGTCAATAAGAGGTTAGGGTAGGTCTGCCTTTGTTAAGCTCATTGGAGATCTTGGGGCCTGCAGCTCTGGGGTGTGGGAGAGGTTGAGGGGTTCCTTTGTCCCGCGTGGAAAGACCCTGAGATGAGAAACTTCATTTGCCTGGAGAAATTGAAGAAGCCGCGGTTTTCCACCTTACACAGCAAGGAAGGTGAGGAGCAGACAAAGTAAAGGTATTCAACTTTACGTAGGGTTTCAATGAAGTGAATGAAGAGAAACTGAAGAAGGCTCATGAATCCAGGAACACAGTTGACTCGCAAAGGAATGAGAGGTGAAATGGGGAAGTGTTTCTTTATTTTTAATTCTGTGAAGAATTGTCTAAAGCTAGAAATCAAAAGCGCTTTTGATGGGATGAAGTTTGTTCACTGTACAGGATATCCCCCTCTTTTGTTTGGGAGAAAGCTTCATCAGTTGCCTCTTGCCTGGTGAATTCCCACGATCCAATCTGTGTTCTCTGTTCTCACTCCGTTCTACTCTCTTCCCTTTCCAAAACCACGCCTCTCTCAGACTTGTGGTTCCCGTTCCCTGTTCTCCTGATATCTTGTTGTCTCTCAGATACTCAGATACATAAGATGGTGGAGATGTGGGAGAGTCCAGAACAAGGGGCACAACCTACAAACTGAAGGGCTATTCAGGAGGAAGCTGAGGACACACCTCCTGACACGAAGGCTAGTGGAAATCTGGAACTCCTCCTCTCTTCCTCATCCTCCTCCCCCACCCAGTCAACAAAGACTAAGACTGTATTGATCAAATGAGAAAATCCACACGGTAGTTTCTAGAATATTGTTCTGCAAGTATGTGCTGAGTGCGTTGACCTCAATGCAAGTAGAAGGGTTCAAGATCCAGATCGAGCTGGACCTAATGGAATTGTAAAACAGGATTGAGGAGCTGAATGGCCTTTTCCCTTATTAGCATCCTGACACAGAGTTAACATCAGGAAAAGGATCTCTGTAGGAGCCGCACTAAAATCAAAGGTTTTTGTTTGCAGAGCAATTTGGAAAACATTTGGAAATCATAACGAGCTGAAATATTTGATGATCTCACATTGTCCTGCACAGCACTCATTGAAGCGAGTGAGATTACAGGTACAAAGTACCTGCCAGCTCTATGATTGTGTTCTTGGGGCATGCGGCAGCAGCGTGGGACTTGGTATGAAACAAGCTAATCAATACTAGCAAGCAGCCACTGCACTGAGAAATGGCCAACTCACACTTTAACAGGGCTGCCCATATCCATCACCTTTGTTTCACAGACACTTTGGCAGTGCTGCACCTCAGGCTATCTCTGATCCAGAGATTTATCATGACGCACGTACTCTGCCTCGGTTCAAGGACTAACTCAGACCTCTATCAAATCAGCCTGCACCTTTCTATCCAGTTTTCAAGATTGTGATCTCACTTTATCACAGACAGTTACAATTTCCTCAAAATGGGATTTTTTTTTCATTTATTCATTATGGGATGATAGCATCCCTGGCTAGGTGGCATTTATTACCCATCCTTAATTGCCCAGGGAGCGTTTCAAAAACCACATTGCTGTGGGTTTGGAGTCACATGTAGGCCAAATCAGGAGATGATGGCAGTTTCCTTCCCTAAAGGTTATTAGTGAGCCAGATGCGTTTTCCCAACAATTGACAATGGATTCATGGTCATCATTAGACTCTTAATTCCAGATATTTTTATTGAATTAAAATTCCACCACCTGCTATGATGGGATTCAAACCTGAGTCTCCAGAACATTACCTGGGTCTCTGAATGAACAGTCCAGAGACAATACCACTCGGCTATAGCCGTCCCTATTGGCAGCAAGGCTCTGCATGCACAGCTTGACTGAATAACCAGCACAGTGACTCATGAACATGAGAAATAAGGTCTGGAGTAGGCCTATCAGCTTCTCCAACCTGTCAGTGAGTGATCTGCTGCATTTCTCAGGGAAGTGTTCCCACAGATAATCCTTGCACACAGCGACCTGAATGGTGTGTGTGTAGGGTAGTGCTGAGGGCAGGGGGTTATCTAGGTCATCGATGTGAGGGAGTTCTTTAACGTCCTAATGGGGTAACACTTTAGGGTGGGATTTATCTCGCATTTGAAGTTAAGGGTCTTTTCCCGAAAGTGGAAGAGTTCAAAACTAGGGGGACTATTTTTAAGGTGAGAGGGGAAAGATTTTAAAAGGACACGAGGGCATCGTTTTTACACAGAGAGTGGTTTGTGTGTGGAATGAACTGCCAGAAGGAAGTGGTGGACACAGGTACAGCTACAACATCTAAAAGAAATTTGGATAAGTACATGAATAGGAAAGGTTTGGAGGGATATGGAACAAATGCAGGCAGGTGGAACTAGTTTAGTTTGGGAACATGGTCAGCATGGAATAGTTGGACTGAAGGTGCTGTATGACTCTATAACCTGATGTACCCATCAATAAGATCATAGCAGATCAAATTATAACCTTAACTCCACTTTCCAGCCTTCATCTACATAATCTTTAATCAATCCAAACTCTGTATAAATCAGCCTCAAAGACGTGCAATGTCTTCCGCTGCTCCCTGTGGACGAGAATTCTGCAGACCCACTGGAAAAAAGACATTTGTTTTCATTTCAGTCTTAAATGGAAGAGCCTATATTTTTAAAGCCCTGTGCCCTAGTGTAGACTCCTTGAGGGGTAACACCCTCTTAACACCTGCTCTGTCAAGCCTCTTACATGTTTCAATAAGATCACCTACTGTTTTTCTAAATTTCAGTGATTCTCAGCTCAAACTGCCCTACTTCTCATAAAACAACTCCTTCATCCCCGGAAACAGCGAAATGGATCTTTCCTGAAGGACTTCCAATACAGTTCTATCCTTTCTTAAGTAAGGAAGTCAAAACTGCTAACAACACTCCAGGTGCAATCTCATTCACAGTCACACTAAGAATCACAGAATTGTCATGGCTCAGAGGGAGGCCATTCGTCCCAACATGACTATTCCAGCTTGGGAAAAAAGCATTATAGCCTAGTGCCAGCCTCCTGCTTTCTTCCCCCGGCCTTGCACGCTATTTCTATCCAAATAATCATGCAGTGCTATGCAAGTTGCAACAACATTTCCCTATTTTTATTCTTGGTCTCTTTCAGAATCCCTTTTGCCTCCCAAATTGCTTGCGAAACAGAATTTTAATGGTTGCATAACAAGTTGGTGAGTGTCAGAAGTAGACTTCTCCTCCAATCCTTTGGGGAGCAAGCACCTGAATGTTACAGTTATTGGTGTCTCTTGTCCTAAGCTCCATCTCTTTCCTTAAGCTGGTTCTTTCCATGGCCTGATCAATTCCCTGAGCCAGCCAGTGCTTCCATTGGTTTCCTCCCTGACTCCTTTTCACCCACACACATGGCACAGGTCCATGTAGAATCACCCTGGCAACCATTCCTCTTTTATCAGGTCACATGATGAATGCCAAATGAGGAAGCTGATTTCCATGTGAATGAATTCCCTTCTCCCGCACTGGTTAAGGTTATAGCCTGCTGTCCTTCAGATGATTCCAGTTTTTTTTTGCCTTCTACCTCAAGAGATCTTTTCCAGCCGTGAATCACACTTTGAATCAAAATAGGCAATATTTTGCACATGTATCGAGTCGTCAATGTCAGAAAGATGTCATAGAGTGATACAGCAAGGAAACAGACCCTTCGGTCCAACCAGTCCATGCCGAACATAATCGCAAAATAAACTAGTCCCACCTGTCTGCCCCTGGCCCATATACTTGCGTAACTTTCCTATTCATGTATCTATGCAAATATATTTTTAATTGTGCTTGCATCCACCACTTCATCAGGAAGTTCATTCCAATGTGAACCACCCTCTGTGTAAAAATTTGCCACCAATGTCTTATTTAAAACTCTCTCCCCTCACCTTAAAAATGTGCCCCCTACTCTTGAAATCCCCATCCTAGGGACAAGACAACTACCATTAACTCTATCTATACCTCTCGTAATTTCATAAACTTCTACCAGGTCACTTCTCGACCTCCTACACACCAGTGGAAAAATGTCCCAGCCATTTCTTATAACTCAAACCCTCCTTTTAGAGCTTCCCTGTAACACTGGCAAGTAACATTTGCATCAAGCCTTATTGTTAAATGAGTGACTGAAAAGAGTTCAAAGAAACTAGTTTCAAAGGCACTTCAAAGAGGAAGGGAGAGTTTATCACCTGGAAGGGACATCATAATCACCAATGGTGGCATGATGAAAATTGGGAATGCCAAGTGCCGGAGTTGGCAGAGCGCTCTGGAGACCCTGGAATGCGTAGCAGCTGACAAATGGTTACCAAAATCGTCCTGCTGGTTTGGACCTCTAGGCCCCACCAACGACCCTCTCCCAGCTTCTCCTAAAGCAAACTATTCCACATCTTCTAAATAGCAAGGACTGCCGGGGCTGGAGTCAGAGATAACACAGTGTGGAGCTGGAGGAACACAGCAGGCCAGGCAGCATCAGAGGAGCAGGAAAGCTGAAAGGAAATTTCAGAAGAAGGGCCCCGACCCAAAACGTCAATTTTCCCGCTCCTCTGATGCTGCCTGGCTTGGTGTGTTTCACACATTGTTATTCAAATCTTCTGTTTGTATGCTATCCTCTGACTTCATTGCCATCCCCAGGCTGTTAGCTAAGCAGCTTTCTCAGGGAAGACTTCACCAGCCAGCTCCAGTCTGGAAGCTCGTTGGGTGGGCCTGCGAACAAATGGCAGGTAGGCTGTGGGCAGCTATAGGAAGCAGACGAAATCGGAAAAGGAAGGGTGGATATTAATAGGACGTTTCTCATGGGTGGTGACACTCGAAGCAGAGGCCATAGATAAGGGGCCATTTAAAACTAGGATCAGTAGGAATTTCTTTCCTCAGAGGGAGGTGAATCATTAGAATTCCCTATATGAGAGGGACACAGAAGCTCCATCATTGTGCAGGTTGCAAACAAAAATTGATAAGTTTCTGGAGACTGTTGATGTTGAGGGATATGGAGATAGTGCAGGAAAGTGACATCAAGGTAATGATCAGCGGTGATCCAGGATAGAAGGGCAGGTTTGAAGGACTGAATGGCCTCCTCCTGTTCCCGTGTTCCTGCTCTACAGTAAAAGGAAAACTCACATATCTTCCACACACGAAGGGTGCTAGATGCCTAGATTTTTCTTCCACAAATAGGTGCTGGATCAGCTGTTTGTTTTAAACTTTTGTTCAGCAAAGACATTAAGGGATATGGGTCAAAGGTGGGTATATAGATTTAGGCCACCAATCAGCCATGATCTCATTAAATGGCTGAACAGGTTAGAGAGGCTGAATGGCCTACTGCTGTTCCTATGTTCCCACATTTTCAAAAGAAACACTAATTTAATTGATAACTTGTCAGATGTATTGTAGCAAACTTAGTATTTATGACCTCCTCCTCCTCTGTAATAGGTATGCTGGTTAATCATTACATCAATTTAATTAACTCAGTATATAAACTTGCCCACTGATCGAGCAGGAATGCACAGTCAAACCACAAATATCCAGACTGAGTAATTCTGTATGTTTGCCAGCTTGGTTCGTGGCCAATGACATCGCACCCTGTGTATGGGAAGAAAAATGTGATAGAGACACAGACCAGTGGGGAGTTGTCATTGACTCTTAAATGTTGAGGATAATTAATAAGAAAATAGCTTCAAAGGTTTGTTGGAAGACCATTGAGGAAGTTACAGAATTGGTCCTTGGATCTCATTGAAATGCTTTTTTGTCAAGAGATTTTTTAAAAATTGGTTCATGGGATGTGGGTGTAATTTGCTAGGCCAGCATTTATTGCCCATTCTTATTGCTTGGAGTGCAATCCCACACTGCAGTGACCAGATCACGTCTAACTCTCCTTCACTCTCTGTGCCCTCCTGCTGCTCCTCATTCATGTAACTCTGTAATCTACTGCGAGGTGCCAAAGAAACAAACAGGAAGAGCCCAGGGCCAAAACTATCCCAGGAGATACAAGGGGACGCACATAGTTATATACATAATTTTGACAGGATGTCATGTCTCTATCAGTCAAGGACTGGTCCAGATCCCTCTTGAAGGTAGACAGAAGGAGCCAGTGCTTATCGCACTGATGATTACAATGACCCGGGACCTCCCTGGTGCTCGATATTTTCCTGAAGATATACAGGGAGCTTTCAGTTTTCACTCTCAGCATCTTCATTCAGCCCTTGTTTCTCCTGATGTCCAGGCGCATTGTATGATGTAGCATGGAGACAGTCAGTTCAGCTCATTCCTAGGTTCAACCCCTCATCTTTGGTGCCAAATACACTGCCCCTTTATGAGGTACTGTGGGGGGGGGGGGGGGCACGTAGTGGGAAGGGAGAGGCATGGGAGGGCGTGGGGACAAATAACACTGTCTGACTGTATAAGGACAGCTGCTACAAAGAGTCCAAGACAAGCAGGACAGGTTAAACACCTCCTTCCATGTTGCCTCATTCCACACAAGAAGCCATTAGCAGTTTCTTAAAAACCCTTTCATGAAATTTTGGGTGTTACTGGCAAGATTGGTATTTGTTGTCCATCCCTCATCTCCCTTGAATGAGACCACATGTGGAAAACCCCCAGCATGAAGCAAATGCAGGCTGTAGAAGAACTGTAAAGTCTATATTTAACTTTATTTCCTAATTTATACTATGAAGAGCTGTAGTGTAGAACTTCTAGCTTTCTTCTTTATTGCTCTTTTTGTTTTTACCTAATCTATTTTAATACCTAAGATTCGTAACTAGGTACTTGGTACCTAAGGTGGTGCTATGTGGGTGACATTGTACACTTTTCATTGCATCTTTGTACATGTGACAATAAAACTAATTCTAATTCGGAACTGACTGATGCACTCAGCCATTTTCAGAGTGTAGTTCAGAGTCAGTCTCATTCTTGTAGATCTGGAGTCATGTGTAGGCCGCTCTGGGTAAAGACATGGTGGAGCTGGAGGAACGCAGCAGGCCAGGCAGCGTCAGAGGACCAGGAAAGCTGACGTTTTGGGTCCTTCTGAAGAAGGGTCCTGACCCGAAACGTCAGCTTCGCTGCTCCTCTGACACTGCACGGCCTGCTGTGTTCCTCCAGCTCCACGCTGTGTTGTCTCTGACTCCAGCATCTGCAGTTCATGCTGTCTCCGGATACGGTCAGCAGTTTTTGTCCCTAAGGGGGATTTTTGTGACAGTCAGTTTTGTTCCCGTTTACCTTCCGGGGGGCATCTGGTTCACGTCTTGACTGGGGGCAGAGATGGCATCCTGTGAAATTTTATGGCCGCCTTTAACGTTCAGCTTCAGTTTTGATCAATTGATGGGATTTAAATCCAGCTGCCCGTGTTGAGATTTGAACCGGTGTCCACAGGGCATTAACCCCTGGATAGCCGGTCCGTTGACTTGGCAGCTGTGTCACCAGCTTCCTCTGTAAGGTACCGTTCCAGCTGCAACCAGGGGTTAACTGCAAACAAAAAAGGTGCCCTGTGTTTCATCGTTATTACATTTAGTGGCATATTGTTTCGAGGGTGGGAATCGCTGAGGCGATGCAGAATGTAGACAGTTCTGCTTGAAAGAAAATTATATATCTAAATGCAGATTGGGGAAAAAAAAAGTTATGGGATCGATCTCATTACCACTGCACTTCTTGGAGAAATCAAAGGTTGTTTGTTCCTTTGTGTTGTCCCTATGAAAGACTAGAACCTCTCACTCAGTCAGGTATAAAAATTGACGTGGGCTAGAGAGCACAGTGGGATAGACAAGCTCAAGATCCCCCTGGCTGTCTGAGTGAACATGCCAGGTAGAGGAGGCTGGCGGATGTTTATCACAGATTCATACAGTGCACAAAAGGCCCTTCAGCCCATCGAGTCTGCAGTGATGTTGCTCCCACTAAGAGTGCACACATCCCAATTTCCTGCACTTGTCCCATTTCCTTGACTGTTATGATATCTGAAGTGTTCATCCAAATGTTTTTTAAAGGTGGTAAGATTTCCGGCCCCCTCAGGCAGTGCATTCCAGATTCCCACCACAAGCTGAGTGAAGAAGTTTTCTTCCCAAATCCCCTCTGAATCTCCTCTCCCTTACCCTAAAACCATGCCCTCTTGTGATTGACCCCTCAACTAAGGGGGACAGCTGCTCTGTTCACTCTTATCCCTCATAATCTTATACACCTCAGTCATGTCCTTACTCCGTATTCTCTGCTCAAAAGAAAACAATCCAAGCCTCCTTAAAGTTCAGTTGTTCCAGCCCAGACAGCATCCTGGTGAGCTTCCTCTGTACTCCCTCCAGTCTATCACATCCTTCCTGTAGTGAGGTGACCAGAACTGCACACAGTACTCCAGCTGTGGCATGATCAATGCTCTGTACAACTCCAACATTACCTCCTTACTCTTATACTCCATGGCACGACTGATGTTGAGGGGAAATTCCTTTAAGTATGAAACAAAAACAGAAATTGTTAAAAAGCTCAGCAAATCTGGCAGCATCTGTGGAGAGAAATCCATGTTAACATTTTGGGCTGAATGACTCTTCCTCAGACAGTCAGAGAGACAGAGGGAGTGACAGAGATGGACAGACCTCTGATTTCTATCCACAGATGCCTCCAGACTTGCTGAGCTTTTCAAGCAATATCTGTTTTTGTTTCAGATTTTCAGCGTCTGCAGGTCTGTTGGTTTTCCTTTACATGCGTGTATGTGTGTATTTGTGTGTGAGTGTGTGTTTGTGCGTGTGTGTAGGTGAGTTTGTGTGTGCATGTGTGTGTGCACGCGTTTTTGTGTGAGTGACAGAGTGTGTGTGTATGTGAGTGTGCATGCGCGTGTGTGTTTGTGAGAGAGAGTGTGTGTCTATGTGTGTGTGTGTGTGTGTGTGTGTGTGTGTGTGTGTGTGTGTGTGTGTGAATAGATTAGATAACTAATGAATTGGGGATAATAATCAGCTGCATGGGATGGGGTGCGGAGTGCCAGCTCCAGGGAGAGAGCTGGTCAGTGAGGGTCAGTCTGCAGGACCCTGTTGAGACAAGAGGAGCAATGTGACCTGATGGTTTCTCTGTCACCTCCCTGCCTCTGTCCCCAGCCTCATTTCCCTTTCCCATCAGGGGAGGGACAGGGACGACAGAGGAAACAGTTTTGAGTCTGGTGGATTCTCACCTGATAAGCATACACAGTGATCTGGATCTTTATAACGTCCAGCAGAGATTGTCAAAAACAAACTGAGAACGGCAATGTTTGCACTTTACATACAGAGAATGTGAGATGAAGTTTGATAATGCAACACAGCCATTCAAGGTGTGCTGTGTAATATCACAAACATCGAGAGCTTGCCCTCCTCCTCACTGCAGACCCTGCGATTATTGATTTAAAAATCAATATTTACCCAGGAACAACTCACATTCACATAGCCTCTCATTAGATCCCCAGGGCATGCTTCATTTCTCTAAGATTCAGCAACTCCTGTTACATTGGTAAATACTCACCAAAAAATCAATCAGATGGAGGACCGTTTCATCTGTTTCATGCTGAGAGGAATATTGCCCAAGATTCTGGGGTATCTCCTGCATCATCTCAGTCCTGAGACCCCTCACTGGCAGATTGATGGTTTAACATCTCATCCAATTGTTGACAGCTCTAGTAATCCACCAATAGATCAGAACTGTACAAAGTGTCAACCTCCCAGTCTCTCTCTGTTTCACTCTATGTGTCTCCCTGTCTGTCTCACTCAGTCTGTGTCTCCCTGTCTGTCCCTTTTACTCTATATCTCCCTGTCTGTTTATCCATCTCACTCTCCCTACTTCCCTGTCCTTGGAATTCTCTCCCTCTCTTCTGTCTGTCCCTCCTCGCTATCTCTGAATCTCTCTCTCTCTCACTCTCCATCCTCCCTCCCTGTCTCCAGTCCTTCTCCAGTCTCCAGCACCTCTCCCCTCTCTCCAGGCCCTTTCCCTGTTTTTAGACCCTCTCCCTCTCTTCAGCCTCTCTCCCTGTCTCCAGCACCTCTCCCTCTCTCCAGTCCCTATCTCTAGCCCCTCTGTCTCCAAAACCTCTCCCCGTCTGCAGTCCCTCTCCCTATCTCTAGCCCCTCTCCCTCCACTCCCTCTCTCTCTCACTAGCCCCTCTCCCCATCATCCGGTCCCTCTCCGTCTCTCCAGCCCCTCTCCCTCCCTCCAGTCCCTCTCACTATTTCTAGCCCCTCTCCCTCTACTCCCTCTGCCTATCTGCAGCCCCTCTCCCTCTCTTCATTCCCTCTCCCCTTCTCCAGACCCTCTCCCTGTCTCCAATCCCTCTGCTTATCTCTCGCCCCTCTCCCTCCACTCCCTCTGCCTACCTCTACTCCGTCTCCCTCTCTCCAATCCCTCTCCGCTTCTCCAGGCCCTCTCCCTGTCTCCAATCCCTCTGCTTATCTCTCGCCCCTCTCCCTCCACTCCCTCTGCCTACCTCTACTCCGTCTCCCTCTCTCCAATCCCTCTCCGCTTCTCCAGGCCCTCTCCCTGTCTCCAGTCCCTCTCCCTATCTCGAACTCCTCTCCTTCCCTCTAGTTCCCCTCCCGCTCGCTAGTCCTTCTCCCTCTCTCCAGACTCTCTCCCTGTCTCCAGCCCCTCTCCCTCTCACCAGCAGCTCTCTCTCTCTCTGTCTCTTCACCCTCCCTCCTTCTGTCTTCCCCTTCTTTCCACCCTCAATCTCTCTCACACTCAGTCTCTTACACCTCCTCGTTCTTTCCAGTTTGTAGGCCTCAGTTTGTACAACTTCAGATGTGATTTTCTCTTTCCTTTTTTCACACAGTGGGCTCTGTAGCTGGCATCTCCTCAACAGAAAATTCACAGGCACCTGGTAAACTGCAAACTGAGTTCAGGAATTTATAGAAATTAAACCTGGAGCCCTTAAAGAGATTGGCATCTGGGGAGATGTGGAGCATCTTAGATTAAACACATTGTGTGCTCACAGCAGAACATACATTGAGCACTGCCTGTTGGCCGTTTGGCCCCTCAGACCCGTGACAGCCATTCGAACCTCCATAAGAATGTATTTTGTATCTTATAAGTTGTATGGTTCTAGTTTGCCTCAATTACATTTATGCACATGAAGTTCTGCTCCTCTCCACCCAACTCTCCACCCTGGCTGCTGACGGCACGCACAATGCATCCGTTGATGCCCAGCACAGGCAGAGGTCCATGCATACTGTCACCCACTGAGTGACTGCGGAGATGTAGCAGCCTCGGCACTCCCTGCGGTGTCAGGAGGGGTGGCTCCAGAGAGCTGGAGGTGCAGCAGACAGCAGGGGGACAAGCTGTCTCATCACTTGTCGCATTCTCTTCCCGTTTGGACATGCAATCAAAATGCAAATCGCACAGGGAGCGAGGGAGTGATATTATTGTAATAAGAAGTTAGCAGATAAGAGGAACAACACAGCACAGAGTCAGTGCAATGAACCTCATCTCACTTTAATTACCCTGACAACTCTTGCTCTCAGAAGCAGGCAATTTATTGATGGTTTCTGCAGGAATGCTTACACTGTTTTGTTCTCTCTGCCAAGAAGGGGAGAAAAAAATTACCAGTGCCAAGGTTTCTATATAAATATATTAATAAAAATAGGTAATAAACTTGTTATAATATAAATGGTCTATTATCATAATCTTTTCTAAAATGGTTATTAACGTGTCATGATATGATTTTTTTTAAAAAGAAAAGATTGAGTTTGTCAGGTCGTGAGTAGAATGATTAGTTGGTTATTTTCGTCACTTTGTACTTTTTCTTGCAAAGCTTGTGTCTCACTGTGGCCCTTCTGCTTTGCTGCCCGTTTGTTGTCACCATTGTGTGTGTATGTTTGTCTGTGTGTGTGTGTCTCTGTGCATGTGTTTGTATATGTGTCTGTGTGTGTGTGTGTGTCTGTGAGTATATGTGCCTGTATGTGTACATTTATGCATGTGTCTGCGTATATGTGTCTGTATGTGTGTATATGTGTGTCTGCGTACATGTGTCTGTGTGTATATATGTGCGGGGGTCTGCGTACATGTGTCTGTGTGTATATTTATATATGTGTGTGTGTCTGCATACATGTGTCTGTGTGTGTGTATATATATATGTGTGTGTCTGCACACATGTGTCTGTGTGTATATATGTGTGTGTCTGCATACATGTGTCTGTGTGTATATATGTGTGTGTGTGTCTGTGTACATATTATATATGTGTGTGTGTCTGCATACATGTGTCTGTGTACATATTATATATGTGTGTGTGTGTCTGCGTACATGTGTCTGTGTGTATATATATATATATATATGTGTGTGTGTGTCTGCATATACGTGTCTTTGTGTGTATATATGTATATGCGTCTGCATGTATATAAGTGAATATGTATCTGCGTATATGCCGTGTGTGTATATTTTGTCTGTGTATATGTCTCTCTCTGAGTTATATATGTGCATGTGTCTGTGTATATGCCTCGGTGTGTGTATATTGTGTCTGCGTATATGTCCCTCTGTGCTGTATATATTTGCATATGGCTGTGTATATGTGTCTGTATGGGTGTATATGTGTATGTTTTTCTGTGTGTGTATGTATGTGTGTATGTTTGTCTGCATATATGTGTGTGCCTGTGTATATATGTGTTTGTGGGTCTGCCTATATATGTCTGTGTGTGTATAAATGCGTATGTGTCTGGGTGTATGTGCCCAGGTGTGTGTGCATACGTGTCTGTGTTTTCATACACATATATACCCATACAGACACATGTATACCCATACAGACACATGCACATATATACAACACAGAGAGACATATACACAGACACAATATACACACACAGTGGAGTATATGTGTATATGTGTGTGTCTATGTGTCAATGTGTATGTACAGCTCTGTGTGTGTGTTTTTTTATTCACTTGTGGGACTTCTGGGCTAGTGTTTATTGCCTCTTCCTAGTTGCCCTTGAGGAGGTGATAGTCTCAAGAATAAAAACAGGAGTTCCTGGAAAAGCTCAGCAGGCCTGGTAGCATCTGTGAAGGAAAAAACAGAGTTAACATTTCGGGTCCAGTGGCCCTTCCTCAGAACTGATTTAGAGCATCCGCAGTTCTTTTGGTTTTTACTTAGGAGGTGATAGCCAGTTGCCTTCTTGAACCACTGCAGTCCACTTGTGTGTGTATGCGTGTGTGTGTGTGTGTGTATGCGTGTGCGTGTGTGTCTGTGTGTGTGTGTGTGTGTGTGTGTGTGTGTGTGGATAGCCACTGGATAATGACAGAGTTGAGCTGGCCTCTGAGTCTGCTTCCTCCCCCCTCCCCCACCTATCCCATTGCCAATCTCAGCACTCCTTCTGTCCCTAACCACCGCCCCCCCAACCACCGCCACCGTCCATTATTGTCTAGCCCCCACCTTTTTTAATAGACATTTATCTGAGTGCGCCATGACTTATTTCCATTGTACCACCATTGGTGGACTTAACCTTTACCCTTAGTCTGAAGTATTCATGCTGTATTAATTCTATTGTTCAGATGAAGGGTATACAAGTGAGGGGCATTGATTGTTTGAGTACCTTGAGCACATATAAAAAGAGACTGATGGGACACTGGATGTTGGGTAGGGATGACGCCAACATACACAATGTTGTATTCTGTAAATAAATCAAAGTACATAAATCAGTCTAAAAATATTGGCCATGGTATGGAGGTGCGGTGTTGTACTGGGGTGGACAAATTCAGAAGTCACACGACATAAGGTTATAATCCAACAAAAGTTTATTTGAAATCACAAGCTTTCAGCCTGCTGATCCTTCATCAGGTGAAGTCAAAGAAAAAGATTGGTGTCTTTTTTTCCTATATTACTATCTATCTAACTCAGATACTAATTCAAGACGCAAACCTCTGAAGTTCTCTTAGTCATAGTCAGTACCTCTCAGCTTGTCTTTCTCCCTTTAAATCACAACAATAAACCTTGTCTGTTTCACTCAGCCTTTGGTCATTTGTCCTGATACGTTATGGGCCATGGAATCAGATTCCACAGAGAGTTACATTCCATCATTTGGGTAAACCAGTTTGTGCCATTGTGACCCATAGTGGACTTTCCGCCATTTCATTGGTATCCTGCCAGCCCTCTGGCATATGTTCCTATCCATTTTTCTTCCTGTTCCTCGTCTTTTGATTGTATCCAAACTGTTTGTTTCCACCAAATGCTCTAGTAGTAGCTTCCAATTCTAACCACCTTTTCTTTGTGGAAATAAAAGGATTTCCCATCAGATTTATCAGTAACTGCATTGTGTTTATGGACGCAGAAATATCTACAGCCTGGAGCCCAGGCTTTTCCAATAACTGACAGAGGATTGTAATAACTTGGTGTCCTGCAGCACAGATGAGACCTACAGCACCGAGAAAAGGCCATTTGGTCCATCAAATCAGCACTGGTAAAAAAATAACCACCAAATTATCCTCATCCCATTTCTCAGCACAAGGCCCATAGGCTTGTATGCCTTGGCATCACATGTTCACTTGACCACATAACTGGCTAAAATGAAAAGAAAACTTGTCTGCTCGCCTCTCTGGTGAAGTGCAAATGGACAAGCTATGAGTGAAGATTGAAATGGGGGCTTTAGGAGTGAGGTTCCTAGAGGACAGAGAAGCATACCATGTAGTGGGGAGATGAGCTGAGCAAGCCATGCAACGTAAGAAACAGGAGCAGGAGGAGGCCATTCAGCCCCTTGAGCCTGTTTCACCATTCTGTAAGATCACGATCAGTCTGATTGTTGTCTTAATTCCACCATACGGACAGAAATACACCCTGTGGAGCTTTGAATGCCCAAACAGTGGGAATATTCTACCAAAAAGTTGCATTATTGGCTCTGAAAACGAATGCACCGGACTCTACGATAATGATTGGTAACTAAACAAAGTTTCCTTTCTGGAGAGCTGTTTGTAAGCCTGCTGGGCAACTCTGCTCCATCTGTTTTATCACATCTTAACCGCTATTATCTGATTTGTACTGTTGTATTGGGTGTTGATTCTGAAAGAGTGAAATGTACTGATTGCAATCACACAGTAAACCGTGCCTTGTGTAACATAGGTTGCTAGGACCCTCTCCAGGTCTTTTATCTACCATTCATAATTTGAAAGGATTTTTGGGTGCGGGGCTTGCTTGGTGCATTGAGAGTGTCCCTACCTCTGAGGATGCCTAGCCTGACATGGAGCAAGGGGGGAATACTTCTCCAATTATTACTGAGCCTTGTGACTCAGACACAGGTTCTGTGAGCAAAGGCCACTTGGTTCAGACCAGCAGGTGGTGTGTCAGGCGCTACATGAAGTCAGTCTGTAGCCCACTTTGGTCAGTCTCCTTGCCTACCAGACAAAGCAGTCCCTGGTCTCACAGCGACCGCTTGTGCCTTTACCGCTGGAATCCAAATCAAACCAGATTCCTTCACATCAATAAATCTCACTCTCAACTGCCAACGTGACAGGTTTTCCATTTTGAACCATGACCCAGGCCTCGGAGGAATAGGCTGACCCCTGCACATTTCTGATTATTCTAGTCTGAATTGCCCCTCCCAACCCCAGGAGCTGGAGAATGGTAATTAATAGGCTGGAAGTTATTTTGTGTGGTGTCAGTATTTTTGTCAGGATGATAAGTGGGGATCTGCAGTAGCTGTTGGAGCCTGAGGGACATTTCCATCTTGTTATCTTGTCTGACAGGATTCTGTGCTTGATGGGACTGATGTGGAAGTGCCGGTGTCAGACTGAGCTGGACAAGGTCAAACACCACACAGCATTGAGTTATAGAGATAGGAGGAACTGCAGATGCTGGAGAGTCTGAGATAACAAGGTGTAGAGCTGGATGAACACAGCAGGCCAAGCAGGAAAGCTGACGTTTGGGGCCTAGACCCTTCTTCTGAAGGAGGGTCTAGGCCCAAAACGCCAGCTTTCCTGCTCCTCTGATGCTGCTTGGCCTGCTGTGTTCATCCAGCTCTACACCCTGTTATCTGGTTATAGTCCAGCAGACTTATTTGAAACCGCAAGCTTTCGGAGTGAGACTCGTGTGATTTTTGACCATGAGCAGGTGGTCAGCCTAATTCCTGGGCCACGGAGCTGAAGATCGTAGCCTCACTGTATCAGTGACCAGCTGCTTGAGTGAAAGTTCACTCATTGCCACCAACCACTTTAAACATTCACTCCCTCTACCTACCACTGTGCAGTGGCTTCAGTTTATGCCAAACTCTGCACCAACTCTCCTCCTCAGACGGCACCCAAATCCCTGATGCACCCCCCCCCCCCCCACCAATCACCTAGAAGGATAAGGACAGCAGATACATGGGAACTGCCTCCATGAAAGCTCCCCTCCGAGCCGCTCATTGTCCTGACTTGGAAATGTATCGCTGTTCCTTCGCTGCCACTGGGTCAGAATCCTGGAATTCCTTCTCTGACAGCACTGTGGGTGTTCCTGCAGCAGCTGATGAAGGCAGTTCACCACGGCCTTGATGGGCAATAAATCAGCGGTATTCAGCTGATGATGAATAGGTTAAAAACTGTAAGAGAGTGGTCGTCAACTTGCTTTTTGTGTGAGGTGCAGAGAAAGGCATAGCTAACTTTCTATCGTTTGCTGCATTACTGGACCCTGTGTTGCATCCAATAAAGACTCCACTTTATCATTTCAAATTCCCCACCATAACTTTCTCAAGGCAAAGTCTAAGCTGACGTGCCAGCTCATTACCATTTCTTACATTGAATTTGCAGCTCAGAAACAGGCCAACCTGTCAATGCTGGTGTACATCTTTCAAACAAGCTTCCTTTGACTCGCTCATCTCGCTAGCCTCTCTGAAATATATCCACATTCGTCACCACAGTTATTCTGCATGGGAGTGAGTTCCACATTCTCAGCATACTCAGGGTCAACAGGATTTCAAAGGTCCCCACCCCCCACCACGTTTCTCAGCATGCATAACCTCGACATAATTTTGTGTCACCTCCTCCATTCACTGGCCCATTGGGTCTTTGTTGATAGTTGTCCCTCTCTGATCAGGTATCAGCCTCATAAATGTTCATTGCCCTTTCACCAGTGCATCTCTGTCTTGTTTGGAATGCAGCTGGCTCCTATATTGAGTCTATACAGTGTGGAGCTGGAAGAACACAGCATCAGGCTAGACCTGAAATGTCAACTCTCTTACTCCTCTGATGCTGCCTAACCTGCTGTGTTCCTCCAGCTCTACACTGTATAGACTCTGACTCCAGCATCTGCAGCTCTTGCTATCTCCAAGTGACTTATAACTCTACTGTAAAGCTTCTTCCAAGGATGCCCACTTTGAGGAAGTTGCTCTTCACTCTCCAGAGAGAACTCGCTCCCACTGCAACCCTTTGGTAATCTCCTCTGTCCTGAAACTCCTTGACCATATACTGAAACAAACCCGGTACTACAGCCACATCTCCTTTCTCAGTGCCTGCCTACGCTGTTGGATCATCCCCAGTGGACTCCAAACAACATTTAGATCATCTCAATTTGGCCCTAACCATGACAACCACTCCCTCCAGAGCCTCCAAAAACGGTTTTCCCTGTGGATCCTCAAGCACAAGCTCACAGCCATGCGTCGGCACCTTCTGGCCCTACAGTCGGCCATACCCCAGCTCAGAGTCTCCCTCTCCCAGACCTGCAAGGGACCTCTTCCATTTTCCATTCTGCGCAGGATCCACACCCTCAACCAACGCTTTTTCTCCACCCTTTCGGACATTAAAAACCATAAGTACACTAACCTTTGCTTGTGCTTACAACCAGACACAGGCCTCTTCGACCACCCCAAATCCCAACCCTGTCCATCTCAATGTGCCTAGCGCCATTAACTATGCAGTCACCCAGGGCTCTCCCACTGATGCTGTTGACTATGTCACTTCTGCCGATGCCTTCCATGTCACTTCCTCTGCTGTCGTGGTGACATCACTTCCTCTGCTGATGCCACTTTCACTTCCACCTCCACAACCACCCCCACTCCCAAGATGGTCTCTACCCCCACTCTCAGCTCCAGCTCTGCATCCAACCCCAGCCCCAAGCCCTGCTAGGTATTCACCATCTCCACCCCTCCCCCTCACTGAGGGCGCATGGTCAGTCCTCAGCAAAGGATTCACCTTCATTCCCCTCCAACCACATATCGATGAATTCCGTCCACTTTTAGTTGTTGAAACCTTCTTCCGCACCTGAGTCCTGATGAAGGGTTTAGGCCGAAACGTCAACTTTCCTGTTCCTCCAATGCTGCCTGACCTACCGTGTTCCTCCAGCTCCATGCTGCTATCGACTCTTGACTCCAGCACCTGCAGTTCTTGCCGTCTTCCAGTTGCTCCTATAGTGGTTCTTGCAGGACCCTATATGGCAACAGTATTCACCATTTACCATTAAGCACTGTGAGGGGGGATTGCACTCACTCCCTCTCCCCCCACAAACAGGGAGGAATGATAATAGCTTCATGACAATTCCATTTGAACCACATAGTCCTGGCCCAGCCCGTTGACATGGATTGTCAAGCTGGTCATTCCCTGTTGCGCGTTTCTGCATCACCCAAAGACAATCAATCCTTGGAAAGGGAACAATGATGAAGACTGGTGAACGGGACAAACTGGTCCCACTTGTCTTGCATACTTCAGAAAGTAGGACCAGTTATGTCCGTTGCTGTCTGTATTTAAAGGTTATTTCCCCCCCGGCTTCTCACAATGTGCAAACCACATTGGAATAAGATGTTTTGCAAACTTGGAGAATTAGCAAGTGTGGAAAACTGCAATGGTCCTGGTTAGCGACTAGCTGCCTCTGAAGTGAAGATGGATCTATGTGTTGGTGTTCTCGTGAAGGAGCTCTGAAGGGTTAATTTAGCAGATTTGCTGAGTTGACTGCAGAATGATTTGCTAGAGCAAGCCCTACCTACGAGCTAGAGGATAGTGTACCCACCCCAAACCATCCACTACAGCCTGGGAAACAGGCTGACTGGAGACTGGGGAAACTTAATCTACACACACTTGGACAGAGAGGAAAGAAAGGCAGTCACATTGAGGGCTGCCAGACCATCAGTGCTTGAACTGACTCTTATTAAAAGAGATGTCCTGATTACTGAGGAGAGATACCAGAGGGAGAAGAGACATATTGTATTCACTGTGATATCAGTTGGTGACACACTGATAGATTGTGACAGAAATTGCATCTATATATTTTTCGGGCAGCACTCAGCCAGGATAGCATCCGAGCAAAGGACTAGACAGTAACAGACAGGCAGGAGATCCTGTGTCTCACCCATCCTCCAGGCTGACGCACCCTTCTATCTCCGCCTCTACACCTTCACCTCCTGCACGTGTGCAGGCTTTTCTTTACATCCAATCTCCTTTAAAAACCGAATTAGCCGACAGAGGGTGTAAACACCCTGCCCATCCCAGACCCCGGCCTACCCACCTGTTGGTTACACGGTGAGCCTCCTCCAGGCCCCTCCTACCCCAGTGTTCTGTCTTTGCTGAGTGACTCCAGATCCGCGAAGGACTACATGTTTAACAAAACATCACTCCTAGACGCTTGCTGTTCGCCCACACGTTGGAATGTCGGGATTGTATCCCTGATTCCTTATCACTTACACGCCCAGGTTCCTCATTCATACTGTCAGTGGAGGGGGCTTCAGACTTGTCTTTTAAAATAGCCGCCAAGAGCCAGCGGGCACTGCAGCTGATCTCAATCTAGATTTTTACCGAGTGATGATCATGGAATTTCTGGCAGCAGTTCACAAGTAGCAATCAGGATTGGGATGGTTTTCCATCTGCACTTCCTCATTCTGAGGTGCTGCCTCTTTTCGGGAGTTTAATTCCACCCAAACCAGAGACAGACCTGAACCAGTTGAGAGCAATTCTTGTCCATTAGGCTCCGAGTATGGACCAGGACCGTTTCCAGGTCATGACCCCAATCTGATGGTTGGAAGGTCATCATTTTAGTCCCCTAGTCCACCCTCCATTTGTACGTAGGCTTCACTCCCAGTCACGGAGAGGTGATGGTCCATGGTATTATTGCTGGACCTGTTAATCCACAGACACAGGTAAGGTCCTGGGGTCTCAGGCTCAAATCCTGTCACAGCAGATGGTGTGGATGCAAGAGAGATGTGGAATTGAGAATCTAATGATGACTGTAAATCCATTGTCAATTTTGCTGAAAAAAACCCCATAATGTCCTTTAGGGAGGGAAGTTCCCGCCCTTACCTGGTCTGGCCTACATATGACTGTAGACCCACAGTGATGTGGTTGAGTCTTAATTGCCCTCTGCCACTCTGGGGAGATTGATAGGAGATGAGATTGCATTGGGTTGCTCAGTTGACGTGTTTTTTTAGATACTTTGCGAAGGCCCCCACCTCCCTGTGGGACCAGGGAAACTCCATCCTTTGACCTGGTTGATATGTTTTATGATGTCGTGGCTGGTCGGGTGACTAGTGGAAGCTCTCACCTATATCCACCCACATTGCATGATGGTCAAATGCTGCTACAGACTCTGACACCCGTGTCCGGTTTGGATCTCCGCTTCTTGCTTCCATTTGAAGCTTCCTGTCAGCTTGGCTCAGTAAGGAGGAAGTGGAGAGCAGCATGGTGGCACAGTGGTTAGTACTGCTGCCTGACAAAGCCATGGATCCAGGTTCAGTTCCAGCCTTGGACATAGTAGAGTTTATACATTCTCCCCATGCTCCTGTTTCCTCCCACAGTTCAAAAACATATGGGTTTGATGGATTGGCCATAGTAAATGGTGGGTGGGGGTTGAATTTGATTGGGAAGCTCTTCAGATGTTGAATGCAGACTCGAGTGGCTGCACTATAAGGGCTCAATGAACTCTCCCCTACTTTGTGTCATATCCAGCAGAAGCAGTTGTAGTCATCTCAGCTCGAAGCAGTGTCCAAAACTAAACCATTGTCAGCTGCTTTGTCAATGTGAGAATGTTTGCTGATGAAGCAGCTTGTATTCATGTGCACCAAGAAGTGGGGGAATAGATCATTGAGGAATGGTACTGTCCTGATCACTTTAATGTTTTTCATTTTCAACGTGCGGAAAGCAGTTTGAGACATATCTAACGGGCCGGATAAAGTGTTTGTCATGACTGAGAGTCTCTCTTTCTATTTCAGACAAAATAACATGCAGCTCCTTGAGTCAAACCTGTATCTCTGTAAGATCCTGTTGGTTTGTCCCCATAGCAATATGGGAATCGTGTAGCCTAGACATCCAGCAGGCCTGTTTATTATCTCTGTATTTCCACTTTGAATTTCCACGTCACTTTAGCAGATAGTGAATATCAGTTGCACCAGGCACTTTCAGAATAGCTTAACTGAGAAGTTCACAGCCTGAAGGACAAGGGAGAACAGAATATAGACTGACGCTGCAGTGCAGGATTAGGGAATGCAACACTGTCAGAGGTGCTACCTTTCAGATAAGACCTGAATCCCTATGACAGGATCCTATGGCAGGATTTTAAAGAAGATCAGGAATGTTCTCCCTGTCTTCCTGATCAATATTTGCCCTTCGATCATCGTCACAGAAACAGATCACTGGGGCACCATTACTGTCTGTTTGTGGAAAGTTGCTGGGCAAATTGTGTTTTCTACATTGCAACAGTGCCTTCACTTGAGATATATATACTACCCTGGCTGTAAAGTAATTAGGGGCATTTGGCAATGGTCGAAGATGCTATATCAATGCAGGTCTTGTTAATTTACTGACAGTAATTTAAAAAAACAAACAGTAATAGCAAGTTGTTAAAGTTTTTTCTGACTAACACGACAGCGTTGTCATGGTTCGTGAGAGAGTTCATGTAATAAAGCAGTTTGTATCCCTGAATAGGTTTGGGCCAATGGATTTAACGCTGGAAAAGCTGGTCTTTGTGAGTTGGATCAATTTGTTGAAATGATGGCAAACAAATAAAGTTCCTGAGGTTTTACAATCATGAAAGAGCAGGTTTGAAGGGAGCAAGCGCCCTGTCCTGTTCCACATTCATTGCATGTTAAAGGGAAAACGCCCACCTTGCGATGCTGATGGCCATCTGTCACGTTGTGGGACATAGTTTTTATTTATAGAATCCCTACAGTGTGGAAACAAGCCCTTCGGCCCAACAAGTCCACACCGACCCTCAGAGCATCCCACCCAGACCCATCCCCCTATAACCCACCTAACCTACACAACCCTGAACACTATGGGCAATTTCCCATGGCCAATCCACACAGCCTGCACATCTTTGGACCATGGGAGGAAACCGGAGCACCCAAAGGAAAGCCACGCAGACACGGGGAGAATGTGCAAACTCCACACAGACAGTCACCTGAGGCTGGTATCGAACCCAAGTCCCTGGGGCTGTGTGGCAGCAGTGCTAACCACCGAGCTACTGTTCCGCCTTGGATGGGGGCTTTCCTGAAATAAAATAAATAACTGCAGATGTTGAAGACCTGAAACGAAAACAATAATTGCTGGAGAAACTCAGCAGGTCTGGCAGCATCAGTGTGAAAAGCGAAAGAGAGTTAATGTTTCAAATCTAGTTACTTCGCTTCAGGAAATATGTTCATTGGACCTGAAATATTAACTCTGCTTTCTGTCCACAGATGCTGCCAGACCTGCTGGGTTTCTGCAGCAATTTCCATTTGTGTTTGAGGCCTTTCCTAACTCTCTTGTATTTCTGCTTAATATTTTAAGGACGCAGATGAATGGATTTTAGCATCTGCTTCCAAGATGTGAGCTGATAAAGTGATATTTTCGTGGATAGTTTGCAACACTGAGAGTATATGCTTGGGTATATGTCACTGCCTTCCTGTGGTAAAGTCAATGGCAGTGCAGAAGGAGACTGTTTGGCCCATTGGATTTATGTTAGCCCTCCATGAAACAATCTAGCTAGTCTCGTTCCCTCTCCTGATCTGTGTAGCCCTACAGCTTTCATTCCTTCATGTTTCCATCCATTTTCCTTATGGAATGGTTGACTCTTCTACTTTTGCCGCGCTCCTGGGTTCCAGGTCATGACTCCAGGTCAGAAAACTGGGGAGGCGATAGCCTGGTGATATTATCACTGAATGGTTAATCCAGAGACCCATATAACATTCCCAGGGACCTGGGTTCGAATCCTGCCAAGGCAAATGGTGGAATTTGAATTCAATGAATATCTGGAATTAACAATCTAATGATGACCATGAATCTGTTGTTGATTGTTGGGAAAAACCCACCTGGTTCACTAATGTCCTTTAGGGAAAGAAACTGCCATCCTCACTTGGTCTGGCCTACATGTGACTCCAGATCCACAACAATGTAGCCTCTGAACTGCCTTCTGGACAATTAGGGATGGGCAATAAATGCTGCCTAGCCAGCGATGCTGTCATCCCCTGAATGAATTTTGAAAAAAACCATCCTGGAGTAGCCAGGAGTATGCCCATGGAGCAGGAGGGGCTGATGAAGCGGCAGGGTGCAATTTACTCATGTGGTTGAAAGACCTGATGAGAAGACAGTCTTCCTGAGCTGACCTGGGAGAACAAGGAGGGACCAAGGTCTCGGATCTTGTCTGGGTGTCCATCCAGCAGCAGGTCTCTGCACAGGAACATCCAAATAATGGCAGACAGAAGCCATTACTTCGCAGCCCAGCAGAAAGGACATGGACTGGTCGAAGATTACACAGCACTTGTAAATGCTTTCCTTCCTAAGACTGTGAAAAGAAAATGATGTATCCATTTGGTGCTATAATAAATTTTTGTTCATAAACTGAGGTACTAAGGTACTGAGGTACTGATGTCAAGGTTAATGCGAATAAATTTCCCAAGTGGCTGCTTTTGAAGCTTCGCCTCATTGCTTTAAGTCTGTAGAAATGAACGGAATCTGAACAGAAGGTAATAGGTAACCTCAGCAGTAAAGATGTACTCAAAGGAAGAAAGTAGCACCGACAGAAAGATTATAGATCAATATAAACACAGCACGTAAGTTAAAAATGTAATTATTATATTCAGGAAGTTACTTCTGGAGGTCAGAGAGCCAGACCAGCATCACCTTTGACTTGGATTTGCAACTGATGTGGAAAGCATTTTGTTGTATGCTGTTTGCATCGTGTAAGCCAGCAATCTATGGAGATGGTAACAATCAAGCAGCCGAGCTCCCAGCAATGCTACATTCACTGTTCCAAAATATCAGCTGCTTTAATACCAGGAACACAGGTTCAGCGTTGCTGCAAGGTTTTCTATAGGTCTCTCAGAGCAGTTCAAGGGTTACTGATGGCTCAGTTTAGTCAGTTAGGTGGATGCAGTTGAAGGAGAAGTTCTTCACCTCATTTTTGTTAGCCTTTCAGAAGTTAGAAGCAGGTAGAAGAGACTCTGTCCTAAAAAAGGACTGCTATCATGGACTCTGAGCTGTTAGGACTCGAGCTGAAGTCCAAGGAGATGCTTATTGTGACTTAAGTGTTGCAAATAAGCTTAAGAAAAGCCCTGGGAGCTGTGGAGGCTCAAAAGAAGCCATATGCCAGTAATTGTCTCATGAGAAAAAAGGTGAAGGAAGCTCTCAAGCAGCATTTACTCCATGCAGCTGAACATGCTGAGGCTTGGAGAAATGCAGGGTCAGTATCAGCTTGGTAAAGCTAGCTGTCTGTGAAAAGCTGATGTTGTGCCTGTCGTTAGGTGCTAGATACTGTTTCCACGAAAGCACAGTCCCAGTTTGGAGACAGCTATGAGAAAGTTAGCAGTCATTGACACAATCCATGTCATTGAGTGGCTTTTGATGGAGTTCACAGCTAGGTCGTCAGCAGTGGAGAATTGAAAGCTCTAGTAAAGTTTACTGAGACTTAGTGACCCAAAGAGTAGAGTGCAGTGGACATGGCTGAGAAATCCATGGGGTCTGACGACTTACATTTGCTATTTGGTGTGCTGTGTAGCATGTTACCGACATGCACATTGGGTTAAATCAAATTGGATGTTAGGATATAAGCTGTGTAGGTAGTAAATTACTGCCTTTGTACAGTCAGATTCATTGATATTTTTTGTTATTTCTTCAAAATGTTGGAATCATGTGGATCTTTTTCCCTTAGTGAATACCTGGATCTCTCACTTTGCTTGTGTGTGACAATAGAAGTCATTGGTCCCTAGTCACATCGTGACGTTATTTTGGTGCTGTGGTGTGGGATTGTAGCGCAGTGTTGCCCAGCTGTTAACATAAAGCACTCTATCTACTTTCCCACTGTCTCTCTCTCAAGCTTCATGACTCTGAGACCGACAGATTTTTGTTAGGTTAACAGTATCAGGGGCTTTTGAATCAAGACAGCTCAATGGAGATGAGATACCCATCAGCCATGCTCTAATTGATCAGCGTCATCCTGCTCCTGATGTCTCTCCAGAACATCTGAAAGCATCTTTCATGTGCAACAGTGTTGTTGTGCAGGCAAACACCGCAGCCTTCCTTTGCTCAGCTACACGCTATGGGATCTTTTATTTGCATAAGTGGTTCCTGAGCTGCAATGATTGAGAAATAAATGCCAGCTTGGAAAAATAATCGAAATGCTGGCAGTTACATGCACCAGAAGAGGAGAAATGAATGGCCTGCGAGCGCCCTCTCAGGGCTTTGCCTTGTCTTACCTGCTTTGGTAGAGAGCAATGGCATTATTATCCCGTACTAAAGGATCAGTCAGAGCCAGCGCTGTTCACTGTGAACCCTGTGCTGATGGAAGATTGCAGAGAGGAAGACAGGATTTTACAATGTGTGGTGTGTGATTGCACCCCTTCCCTGAACAGTCAGCGCTGTAATGCTTCACCTTCAGTGTGGTAGAGATGCCCTCAAGGTGCTTCACACCGTGCCCCATCAGGAGGTATCAGGACAGGTGACCAAAAGCTGGGTGAAAGGATTTGGGATTTTAAGGAGCGTTTTGAGAGAGGAACAGAATCTCAAGCCCAGGCAGCTAAAGTTAACCATCACCACCAACATCGGACAGGACTACGTCAAGGATGGTCAAGTGACCAAAACTGGAGATTTAGTCATAGAAACTTAGAATCCATACAGTGTGGAAGCAGGCCATTCGGCCTGTCAAGTCCACAATGACCCTCCAAAGAGTATCCCACCCAGACCCACCCCACTCTGTATAACTCTGCATTTCTCATGTCTAATCCACTTAGCCTGCATATCCCTGGACACTATGGGGCAATTTAACATTGGCCAATTCATTTAACCTGCACATCTTTGGACTCTGGGAGGAACTGGAGCACCCAGACAAAACCCATGCAGATACGGGGAGAACATTGCAAACACCACACAGACAGTTGCCCGAAGGTGGAATCAAAGTCGGGTCCCTGGAGCCGTGAGGCAGCGGTGCTGACTACTGAGCCGCTATTCCACCCCTAGTCATTTGGTGGAGTTGTGGATAGTGACGAAGGATGCTGTAGATTGCAGAGAGACATAGATAAGCTGCAGAGCTGGGCTGAGAGGTGGCAAATGGAGTTTAATGCAGACAAGTGTGAGGTGGTGCACTTTGGTAGGAGTAACTGGAAGGCAAAGTACTGGGCTAATGGTAAGATTCTTAGTAGTGTAGATGAGCAGAGAGATCTCCGTGTCCATGTGCACAGATCCTTGAAAGTTGCCACCCAGGTTGACAGGGCTGTTAAGAAGGCACACAGTGTTTTAGCTTTTATTAATAGAGGGATCGAGTTCCGGAACCAAGAGGTTATGCTGCAGCTGTACAAAACTCTGGTGCAGCCGCACATGGAGTATTGTGTACAGTTCTGGTCACCGCATTATAAGAAGGATGTGGAAGCTTTGGAAAGGGTGCAGAGGAGATTTACTAGAATGTTGCCTGGTATGGAGGGAAGGTCTTAGGAGGAAAGGCTGAGGGACTTGAGGCTGTTTTCATTGGAGAGAAGAAGATTGAGAGGTGACTTAATTGAAACATATAAAATAATCAGAGGGTTAGATAGGGTGGATAGGGAGAGCCTTTTTCCTAGGATGGTGACGGCGAGCACGAGGGGGCATAGCTTTAAATTTGAGGGGTGAAAGATATAGGACAGATGTCAGAGGTAGTTTCTTTACTCAGAGCGTAGTAAGGGAATGGAACGCTTTGCCTGCAACGGTAGTAGATTTGCCAACTTTAGGTACATTTAAGTCGTCATTGGATAAGCATATGGACGTACATGGAATAGTGTAGGTTAGATGGGCTTGAGATCGGTATGACAGGTCGGCACAACATCGAGGGCCGAAGGGCCTGTACTGTGCTGTAATGTTCTATGTTCTATCTTGGTTTATTGTCTCAGCTGTAAGATGACCAGTCTAGCACTGTCAGTGTTACTCAAATGCAAACCTTATTTTCCATTGCCGCACGGATATCTTCATTTGTGCTGCCGGTCAGTACGTTAACAAAAGTTCACTGATGAAGTTTTGTTGGAGTGGTGAGGGTGACAGAGTATAATGTGCAGCAGGCAGCTTCTTCCTTGGATAACCAGCTCCCGGGAGCTGATCGAAGGCTCCCACAATCAGAAAGGTGGCTGATGCGGTAAAATGATGAGCGGTGCTATCAGGCAGGAGTCCAATCCCCGTGGCCTCAGAGGTTGCATAAGGAAAGATTCTTCAAACAGAATGTGGGGTCATCCTCCACAAGCTGCTTTCAAGGCTTTCGGCAGGGACTTCCAACAAGAAATTGGGGAAACGAATTCTGCAAGGTGTTGAGAGAGAGCTGAACGGCGGGAATCAGATCAAATGGGATCATATGGAGAAAAATATCAGAGTACAGGCTCGGTGGGCCGAATGGTATGTCACTGTTGCCGGAACAATCTATGATTATGTACCGACAACTGGGGCTGTTTGTACAGGAAGCCTTGGTGGATGTTACTAATGAATGCTCCTGTTTGGTGATGAATTATTGGCCTGCCCAATCACTTTTCTTTAAAAGCTGATCTGCGTATTATTACAGTAATCAATTTACTGATTATCTCGGCTTTGAATGACTAGGTGCAGCGATGCTATTGAAATTAAGTCTGAAGACAGTACAATTTACTACAATTAGGGGCAGACAGCTGCAAGTCGGTTCATTGCTGATGGTGAGCGACACATCGGTTTGTAGCTCTGTCGCTGCTCTGAAGATCTCTAGGTTTCTCTTCGCTGTTCACTCCCCCCCCCCCACCCCCCACCCCCACCCCCACCCAGGTCTGAGGTGATTTCTGAACTTCTTCCCATTTCTCAGCAGGCTACACTTATTATGGCAGCTCAGAAACAGGCTGTTCAGCCCAAATGGTCCAATCTGCTTCACATCATCTTTCGATTTCGGTCTTGCTCGTGTGTTGTTTATTGATTCCTCAGCAAAAAATGAGAGGTGCTACATTTTGGTACAGTAAATCAGGGCAGGAATTGTACGCTTAATGGAGAGAGTTGCTGAATAAGAGACCTAGGGGTGCAGGCTCATAGTTCCTTGAAAGTGGAGCCACAGTTAGACAGGGTAGTGAAGAAGGTGTTTGGTATGCTTGCCTTTATTGGTCAGTGCATTGACTGTAGGATTTGGGAGGTCATGTTGTGGCTGTGCAGGATATTGGTTAGATCACTTTTGGAACACTGCATTCAGTTCTTGTTACCTCTCTATAGGAAAGATGTTGTTAAGCTTGAAAGTGTTCAGACAAGAATTACAAGGATGTTGCCAGGGTTGGAGAGTTTGAGCTACAGGGAGAGACTGGGGCTATTTTCCCCGGAGCATCGGGGGCTGCGGAGTGATCTTACCGAGGTTTATAAAATCATGAGGGGCACAGATAGGGTGAATAGGCAAGGTCTTTTCCCCGGGATGAGGGAGTCCAAAACTAGTTTTAAAGTGAGTGGGGAAAGATATAAAAGGACCTGAGGAGCAACATTTTCACGCAGCGGATGGTGTGTGTATGCAGTGAGCTCCTGGAGGAAGTGATGGAGGCTGGTACAATAATAACATTTACAAATCACCTGGGTGGGTATATGACTAGGAAGGGTTTAGAGGGATATGGGCCATATGCTAGCAGATGGGACTAGAATAATTTAGGGTATTTGGTCAGCGTGGCTGCCTTGGACAGAAGGGTCTGTTTCCATGCGATACGTCTCTATGAGAAAGGGGATTTGAGTTGAAATGGGTGAAAGATCATCTAGGATTGAGACCAGGCAATTCCCCTTCATACTGACAGTGCTTAACACATGTGGCTAAAACATAGCAGCCTGATTGGATACTGCTTTGGACAATGCATGTGGGTCTGTGGACAAATAAAGTATGATGGCCCAAAGAGACTCCTTCTTCCCTGATTGGAGACTTTTAAGCGTCTCTTGGATAGGCACATGGAGGACAGTAAAATGCAGGGTATGCAGGGTAGATTGATCTTGGTAGGATTATAGATCAGCACAACATTGTGGGCCAAAGGGCCTGTACTGTGCTGTACAGTTCTATATTCTATGTTCTATCTCTGGCAATGTTGTGTACTGCTCAGTCATCCTGAATTTCAGGCTTGACAATTTTCAGGGACTGCGAAGGGACTGTAGCTCCACTAAGCCGTTCACAGGACAAAGTGTGTCTCTGACCTGCAATGGCCAATGTCCTCCAGTGTTAACATAAATCAGCTGGAAAATTGAAGCAGGATTAAATTCAGGTTGCACTATCACAGATTTTATGAATCTTATAGCAGTGAAAGAGCCCATTTTGTTCAATATGTCTGCTGTTTAAATGACCCCACTGTGATGTTTCTTCCCTGTAATCCTGTAGATTTTTCCTTGCCATTCCCTCATTTTAAGTCATTATTCAGTCTGCTTCCAGCCATTCTTAACAACTGGCTGCTAAAGAGGAGCTCTGAATGAAAATTGAATCAAGTTTCTCGTGCTTGGTGTAATGATTTTCCACGTCCTAACCCCACATCTTCTGTAGGTTCCACTGCGTGCAGAGCCATGCTCATTAGTGAGGTTGATATTGACCCTTCCAGCTGGCCCTCACTTCTCTCTCCTTGGCCATTGATCAGGTGGTCACACATGGAACTGTGCATGCTGCTACCGCTGGATGAAGTGAAGACCAGGGACTTCCAACAGCCTGAGGCACATGCAGTCCCAGTATTGGTGCATGGAGATGCTGGTGCGGGGGAGGGGATGCTGAAAAAGGTGGGGCACTGCTTCCCATCAATTGTGGCAGAGGTCCTGATTGTTGGGAAGGGGTTGGAATCATAGAGAGTGGGAAGAATGTTGGAACTGCTGTTTGGAGGCCGTCATCTCATAATCGATCATCCTTTATTCACAAGTATATTGCCTTTGCCTCTCACTAGGTCAGGGCCCCAATATCACTGTCATTCACCCTTATCTATCAGCCAGGGCTCCCTGATTGCACCAGATTAATAGCCCCAATCTGGGAACTCATATTCTGTGAGGTCCGCCTGGCTGATCTCATTGCTGTCAGTACTGATGTACTGTCAGATCTGCTTTGGCTATCTGTCTGTATCTCCCTCTTGTCATCAAGTGCTCTAGGTATGTCTGACTTAAGTCTCCCTGTCTGTCCATAGATCAGTTTCTTGCTTGACCCTGTCTGCTTGACTGTCCATATAGCCCTTTGGCTGATTTATATTCCTGCAGGAAACCTCACAACCTTTAAGAAGTACGAGGATGAACACGTGAAATGTCATAACATTGATGGCTGTGGGCCAAGTGTAGGTTTAGAGTAGTTTTGTGGTAGGACTCTCCATGTGCTGAATGGTCTCACCTGTACTGTACGACTCCATTCTGTACAATGCTGGACCTGGATAGTCCAGGGAGGCTAGCAGGAACTGACTGTGTAAGGGGGTTGTGGGGCTACATTTGCATCAGTTATGAGTGGGAACCTTGCAGTATTGAGCAGGAGAGAGTGTGAGTCTGTTACCCCACTGCCATCCCAGCATTGGGGGCCTACCTACAGCATGTGGACTGCAGCGGTTCAAGAAGGCAGTTCACCACCACCTTCTCCAGGGCAACTAGGGATGAGGGAGGTTAAGGTTGTTGGGGATTAGGTGGGAGGGTAGTTTTAAGGTTACATTCAGATGGGCCGTTATCTTATCAAATGGGGACGCAGTCTCAATAGGCCTATTGTCCGTGACACTGACATCCTCCTCCGGCACGTTCGGCCAAATTTAATCGGTTAATGGTGTTGGCATTTTTCCACATGCCATTGATGCCATGGCTCTGCCATGGTTACCAATATAACTTTCTCAGAATCCCTGATCTCACACACGTACCGACTGGGGGAAACCGGTGTGGGGACACCCCCACACACACACCCACACACACACCCCCAACGCCCAGCCCCAGCCCCTGCAAAGGAAACAGCCCATTCTCAATCAGAAACCGTTGCTATATGGTGAACTGTATTGTTCGACCTCAGAAACCCTTCTTCCCGTCAGTGTGCCCCAGGGCACTCTGCCACCTCTCTGAAGGTGACATTTTGGCAAATTTCTGAAGGAGCTAATGCGAAGCTTGACGTCAGAGGGACGGCCTGTGTTCCTGATTAATGAAAACCATGAGGCCTTCTTTCTTGGAGGCCTGTGCAACTGAGGGGTTAGAGTTGAAAGTTCAAACCGGATGCAGGGAACTGATACTCCCAGGAGGCAGTGTAACCAGGTTCTCTCATTACCCCACCCTCCTCAATAAAAAGCTGTAAATTGTTAAAAGCTTGAAGGGGACCTGACCCTGAAAGAATACACTTGCTAACTATTCTGTATATCACTGAGTAGTGATTGCATTGAATTGCCTTTACTGTGCTCAGATAAAACCATTGATTGCTGATTTTGCTGCATTTCTAAATAATGCTGTGAAAGCTTCCAAAATTCTGGAATAAAGCAAGGTTGTTAGGACTGGGTGACTAGGTATTTTTTTCGTAAAGTCTGACCTGACAGTAATGTGTTCTGACAGCTGCCTTCAGAAAATATAAGCAGTTGTGGATATCTCTGCAGATCTAATGAATTTGGGTCTTGTGTCTCAGGGTTGTTTTTTTTTATGTCTGCGCCACCTAAATTGGTCCTTAAATTGTCCTCCAGGAACTGGCTCGATTGAGAGGATCCTGGAGCCACTCCGTACGTGAGCCAAGTGTAGACTCATGCCTTTAACCCCCAGTGGGCCCTGAATTGATTTTTCTGGGATTTCCGGCAGTGCAATCCAGAGGGGAAGTAGAGCCATGCGGCTTGCACTGAGGTCAAAGGGAAGCCCTGTGTTGCCTCATAGGGGATTGGACCTCTGCACATTACATTGGCGTGTTGCACCCAAGGTGGAAACTCCCTGCGGCACCTTGAGGCTTTTGCTGTCCGCCAGTCCTCTGGAGCGGTCATCGAAAGAGCCTCCTCTCCCTCCCAAAGGCCCCAGGCACACATGCCCCAGCCGCCAATCGTTTTCGTGGTGCCCCGTCTCCTCTCCAGATAGAAAGGGGACGAGACCTTTTGTTTCCCAGCCGCCAGCCAGACTTCTGCCCTGTCTCCAATGTTTCATTAATTAATAGATGCAACTGTTCAAAGAAAATGAAAACAAACCCGAAAAACCAGACATAAAGCACAGACATAAAGAAACAACCCTGAGACACAAGACAGACAGACACAGACACACACAGAGGAGTGATCCTGGACTGTTGGCAACTGTAATTAGGGGAGGTGGGGGATGGTTGTGAGTGGCATCATTGCAGTATTTCCCCATTTGTTTCAGCTGCACCTTGTACTGTGAGCCCTTGACAGACTATTGTGCTGTGAGAAAACAAGTTGCTTACAATTCCAGTATCACTTCTTAGAGAAACAGCACAGCATGGGAGCAGACCATTCAGCCCATTGAGACCACACCAATCCTCCAAAGAGCACCCCACCCCCAGCCCTATAGCCCTGCATGCCTTAAGGCTAACCCACCCCGCCTGCACATCCCTGGGCACTATGGGGCAATTTAGCATGGCTAATCCACCCATTTTAGGATTGAAGGAGAAACCCCCCACAGACACAAGGGGGATGCACAAACTCCGCACAGACAGTTGCCTGAGGCTAGAATTGAACCAGGGTCCCTGGTGCTGTGTGGCAGCAGTGCTAACCGCCGAGCCACCGTGCCACCGTGCCACCAACAACAACTTCTGTGTACACAGTGACTGTAACAGGAGCAATACAAAAGAAAACATGATACTGAATACCGTAAGGAGATGTGAGAGAGACTGAAATGAAATTTTGGTCAAAGATGCTGGTTGTAAGAAGTTTCTGAAGGGAAAAAGGTGAAGTTTAGGGAGGGATTGCAGACTGTGATGCCGAGGGAACTGAAGATATGACCACCAATGCTGGAACAATTCAAATTGGGATGTCCTAAAGACCGGAATTAAATGAGCATCAACTCTTGGAGCTGTAGGAGATTACAGGATAAGGAGGCATAAGGCCATGGAGGGATTCAGAAACAATGGTGTGAATTTTATAATCCAGGCATTGCTTGATTGGAAGCTAATCAAATTGAGTGGGGAGGAAGGAGGGTGATGGGCAGACCAGTTAAGACATGGGCAGCAAGATTTCATCAAAAGATCTCCAAGATTTTCATTCATTAAATCTAAATTTAAGACCATAAGATGTGGGAGCAGAAATAGGCTGTTCAAACCATTCAAACCACTCTCCAGTGAGATCATTGGCTTATCTGATAATCCTCAACTCTACTTTCCCTGTAGCCCTTGACTCCTTTACTGATTAAAAATTTTATCTCGAATATGTTTAATGACCAAGCCTCAGAAGAACTCTGCGGTGAAAATTGCATAGATTCACAACGCTCTGAGAGAAGAAATTCATCCTCATTTCTGTTGTAAATGTGCGAGCCCTTTATTCTGTGATGATGCCCTTTGAGATCCCTTACAAGGAGGAAACCAGAAAGTATATTGATTCCAGCTCTATAGACATTTAAGACCAGTAATTTATCAAGAGTGTGGATTGTTGGCTCTGTTTGGCTGCTTTGTTTAAAGTTTAGTTTCCAGCAGAACTAATCCTTGTTTTCCACTTTGGATTATGCGATTTGATCACGAATGCAGACCAGAGGGTGTCTGCTTGATGTCTTCTTTGGAAAGATGGCGTTGCCCAGTTTACCTCACTGTGCTATTGGACTGAATCCTATGCACAAGCTTTTGTTGAGGTATTCCAAGCAGCACAGATTTCTGACGAGCGATGGCCTAAGCGAATCAAGCTGACAACGAGAGAGTTATTTTAGTTCCCCTCAGTTTGTTCTTGGAGGCTCAATCACTCTCCTGTCACTTTGAGAATGCTTTCACTCAGCTGTGAAGCCTACACGCTGTCAGTAACAGCGCTACATGGCTCAACTGAAGGAATGTTCCACAATTTGCTGTGCGTTTGGATGATAAGGTGTCGTGGGTCCAGCCGGTTGATTCAAATCCAAATCCCAAAATTGGATTTTGGAGTCCCATTCACCCCACATGTCTCTGCTCACTGACCCGTATTGGGCAGTGCCTCAGTTTCTGAAAAACTGATCCTTTGGTTTGAATCTCTTCATTGGCCCCCCCCCCACCACCACACACAACTTCCTATCCTCTTCCAGCAACACACCCCTCCTGGATCTGCATGCTTCCTCCAATCCTGACCTCTTGCACATCCCAGGTATCTCAGTGGCTAGCACAGCTGCTTTGCAGCGCTAGGGACCCGGGTTTGATTCCACCCTTGGGTGACTGTCTGTGTGGAGTTTACATGTTCTCCCCATGTCTGCGTGGGCGTGCTCCAGTTTTCCCCCACAGTTGCATAGGTTAGCATAGATTGGCCATAGGATAGGGCGGGCAGGGTGAGATGCTCTTCAGTGTGGACTGAATGGCCTGCTTCCCCACCAGAGAGATTCTACAATCAGCAGGTATGCCTTTGATCATCTGGGTCCTGAGGTCTGGAAGTCTTTTTATAATCCCAGACCCCCACCCCCATGCAGGTAAACGTGCCATGAACCCAGAGGACCATAGAGCTGCTGTTTCTTTAGAGAGAGACAAGGGTCACTGATGGTCACCACATCCAAGGGGAGAGTGTGGGAACTGAAACCGCACTGTTGGTCACACCTGGCATCGCAAACCTGCCAACTGAGCTAAACCAGCCCCCTCGCCCCTCTCTAACTCTGCTCCTCTAAGTTACAGTACAACAGCTTGCCCACTTAGTCAAGTTTTTGGGTTTTTCTGTGTCTTGGTGTCAACACAAACTCTCTTGTCAAGTGCCCTGAGGTAGTTCACTGTGTGAAAGGTGCTACATAAATGCAAACTGGCATTGTTGAGGTTGCCGGGCTGTAAGCTGATGTGGTTGAAAAATCTTGCTGCAAAACGAGCTACTTTTAATAAATGTCACAGCAACGCATTCTGCAGCCTCTTACTTAATGCTCATTCCTTTTCTGTGACTCAGGCATGTGAAATGCCAGTTCAGATTAGAGTTAACTACTGTCACTGATCCTGAAACTTTGTTGAGTTACGGTGAGAGTGTTGATTGACATTCACATCTTTGACGTTTGGAGAATGACTTTGTCCCGTGCATTCTCCTGGACTGTTTCTGGGAAGGCACCGACTGACACCCCACCCCTCTGCCAACCTGTGCCCCTGACTGCCACTCAGCCTGTCAGTTCCTGATAGCCCCTCCCAGTGGCCACAAAGACTGGGTGAGATGAGCTGAAGCAAATGATGGTAGTTATAGAATCATACAGTTGCACAGCACGGAAATAGATCCTTTGGTCCAACTCCTCCGTGCCAACCAGACATCCGAAATTAATCTATTCCCATTTCCCAGCATTTGGCCCATATCCCTCTTCCTTTTCATTTACACACCCAGGTGCCTTTTAAATGTTGTAATTGTACCAGCCTCCACCACTTCCTCTGGCAGCTCGGTCTATGCATGCACCACCCTCTGCGTGAAAAAGTTGCCCCTTAGGTCCCTTTTAAATCTTTCCCCTCTCTAGTTTTGGACTCCCTTACCCTGGGGAAAAGACTTTGACTGTTCACCCCGTCCATGTCCCTCATGAGTTTATAGACTCCTGTAAGGTCACCCCTCAGCCTGTGACATTCCAGGGAAAATAGCCCCAGTCTGTCCAGCCTTTCCCTGTAGCTCAAACCCTCCAACCCCGGCAACATCCTTGTAAATCTTTTATGAACCCTTTCAAGTTTAACAACATCCTTCCTATAGCAGGGAGTACTCCACAAGTGGCCTCACCAATGTCCTGTACAGCTGCAACATGACCTCCCAACTCTTATACTTCATGTGCTGACGAATAATGGCAAGCATACTAAACGCCTTCTTCACTATCCTGTCTACCTGCGACTCCACCTTCAAAGAACTATGCACCTGCACCCCAAGGTCTCTTTGTTCGGCCACAATCTTAAACTGTTTAATCTTACACCAAGGTTCGCTTTGAAATCGTGGTTTGGAATTTGCATTTACACAGCAGCTTTCATGACCTCCGGCTGTCCCAAAGCACTTTACAACGGAGCTCACAGTTACCATGCCTATGGGCTCATTGTGCCTGCACTGGCTGTGTTCCCTCATGCCGATGCCTGGCCTTTTCCCTGTAATCCTGCGCATCATTTCGAAGCAGAGTTGTTTTTGAGGTGCGGTCGCTTTTGTAACATCGGAAACATGACAGGCTATTTGTGCACAGCAAGCTCCCACAAGCAGCAACCTTGCAATGACCAGATCATCTGTGTGGTTTTGAGGGGTTAAGATTGGTGAGGGAAGGTGAGGTGTTCCTCTAGCTACACACTGTGCTGCCTCTGACTTTATGATCTGCCGTTCTTGCTATCTCTGAGGTGTTTTGAGGGTGTGCAAAGGATGTATGAGAAATATAGAAAGTGTCACTTTTGTCTACTCGATGTAGTGGTTGCTCAAAATTGGTACCACCATCGATGGTTCTGCTATCAGCTGCCCAAGCTCTGAGCTCTGCAGTTCCCTTGCCTTCTCTCTAACTCCCTCATGTCTTTTACACTGATCCTTAAAACCTGCCTCTTTGACCACAGTTTTGATCAGGCACCCTGATTTCTCAGCGTCTGTCTCATTGTCAAATGTTGTCTCAATCACAGTACAGTGAAGTGGCATTGAACGTTTACTATAGCTAGAGGTGCCATAGCAATGCAGATTGTTGTTATAAACTGCCTTCTGTGAAGAAGAGCAGGCATGAGGTCATCCACTTCGAAGTTAAGGAAGATCAAGCGGAATATTTTGCAAATAATAAGGCACCTGTGGGTGAACCGAGAAATTTAAAGGTGCGCTGTACAGAAATCGGGGTCAAACAGTCATTAAAAAGGCAACTGGAATATTTAGCTTCACTTCAAAGGAGTTGGAATTGAAAGGGGTGCACAAGAAGCTAGTTACTGAAGGCTCTGCTTCGTTGCTTTCTGCAGTCCAAAACTAGGCAGCATATTTTTAAGGTGAGCGGAGAAAGATTTATAAAGGACATGAGGGGCAGCATTTTAACACAGAGACTGGTTTGTGTATGGAATGGACTGCCAGGGAAAGTAGTAGATGCAGGTACAGTTCCAACATATAAAAGACACTTAGATAAGATGAATAGGAAAGGTTTGGAGGGATATGGGCCATGGGACTTAGTTGAATTTGGGAACCTGGTCGGCAAGGACTGGTTGGATCAAAGGGCCTGTTGCTGTGCTCTGTGACTGTATGACTAAGAATGCTGGCCTTGCCCTACAGGAAGGGAACGCTAACCTTGTGGGGGAGGTAGACAGTTTCTTGATCATCGAAGGGATGAAAGATTACCAAAGATATGCAGGAAAATAGAATTGAGGTTAAAATCAGATCAGCCACGATTTGACTTATTGTTGACACATGTACCTTAATGCAGTGAAAAGTTTTGTTTTGCACGCAGTACAGACAGACCACACCATACCAGCACATGCAGGTCATTAGGTGATTGAGTAGAGTGAAGCATACCAGATTATGGCTGTACAGGAGGTGTACAACAGCGAGATCAACATTAGATCTTATTGAATGGTGGAGTAGGCTCCAAGCGGCCTATGTTTTGTTCATATGTGTGTAGAACGGTGATAGGTGTGTGTTACAGTTCATCCCTGGAGTTATCACCTTTGCATGCATGTTATAGCCTGGAGCTATGGGCAGTGTTGGTGGAGGCTTCAGTATTTCTTTCCATTGTCTGAATGCCAAGAAACCACTCCACAGGACACAGGCTGTAGGGAAGGAAACTGCCATCCCTACCTGGTGTGCTGGAAGGATTTGCAGGTTGATGATCAACCTGTTTGGCTGTGTTACAAACACACCTCCCTCAGCTGTCAGGTCCTGGACTGGGACTCTAACCTGGAGCGTCTGCCTCAGAGGCAGGGACACTACCCACTGGGTGCCTCAAGGCCCTAGAATGGGTTGGATTGTGAGGGTGGTTTGCTGGGCTAATAGACCAGGCTAACTGATCCTCTTGTACAGAAAGTCAGTGTGATACGGCGATTTAACAGGGAAGCGAGGCTGGGACTGTTCCCATCCAGCGGTGAGTCCGCAATGAAGGGCCAGAGCCTGAAGATTAAATCCAGCTGGAATCAGGAAACACCTTCCATAGCTAACACCAACTCATACAGCACCAGGACTCATCACAATGAGGAGGTGGAGGAAGGGAAGCAGTGTTTATTCTGTAACCACTCAGTGGCTCACACTGCTACCTCACAGTGTCACGGACCTGGGTTCGATTCCAGCCTCAGGTGACTGTGTGGAGTTTGCACATTCTCCCTGTGTCTGTGTGGGTTTCCTCCAGGTGCTCCAGTTTCCTCCCACAGTCCAAAGATGTGCAGGTTGGGTGGACATGGCCATGCTAAATTGTCCCATAGTGCCCAGAGACGTGCAGGCTCGGTGGGTTAGCTATAGGCAATGCAGGGATAAGATGAGGGATGGATCTGGATGGGATGGTCTTTGAAGGCCCAGCTGGAGAGGTGATGGCCTATTAACCCAGAGACCCAGATAACGTTCTGGCGACCTGGGTTCAAATCCCGCCACGGCAGATGATGGAGTTTGAATTCAATAAATATCTGGAATGAAGAGTCTAATGATGACCGTGAACTCCATTGCTGATTGTCAGAAAAACCCATCTGGTTCACTAATGTCCTGTAGGGAAGGAAACTGCCATCCTTACCTGGCCTGGCGTACATGTGACTCCAGATCCACAGCAATGTGGTTGACTCTGACCTGCCTCTGGGCAATTCGAGATGGACAATAAATGCTGCCTGGCCAGCAATGCCCCCATCCTGTGAATGAGTTTTAAAAACGTGTGGACTTGATGGGCTGAATGGCCTCTTCCCACACAGTAGGGATTCTTTGATTTAACTTCAAGTTGAATGCCAGTGTGCCATCCCACATGGCAACATACAACACAGTATTGGGAACAGCAGGCTCATTAAATAAGCAGGTGGGGTGGAGCAAGAGATCTGTCACAAACTGTTTAATTCTTTAGCCTGCATTCATGCCTAGGACCAAGTTCATGTATGAACTGCCCACCTTTTTACTGCTGTTCTCGGCATGGCTGCAGGAGAAGGTGAACAGCTATGGCTCCATACACAATTCATTCTGCAAATCAGGTGCACCTTATTTTCTACCAAGTTCCCAAAACGATAACAGAACAAGCAGCTGGTGGTGTAATCATGGCTCAGAGCTCAGTAACATCAGCCGAACAAAACCCTGGGCAGATGCTCCAGTGAAACTGCTTGTGCTTCTTCGTCAATCGCACCTCTTCCTAATAACCCTGTAAATAAACAACAACAGAACAACAGGTGTCCTGTTCTGTCCCTGCACGGAATTTGAAGAGAGACTATCGACAGCAATGAGATACTGCCCAGACAATGCAGTCGCTCTTACTAGCTGCCAGGCGAAGATCACCAGGCACCAGCACATCACCAGAATAACCCATCACACCCTAATTGTGTGTGTGTGTGTGTGTGTGTGTGAGAGAGAGAGAGAGAGAGAGAGAGAGAAACGGGCTAATATATAACAGCATGAGGTAAGTCTCTGATTCTGCAGGATTGATGAAGGGATGATCTCCTCTGCCTCTCTATATTGTAAAAAGCATGTGATGGATTCCCCCCATCACTTTGACTGATGAGCGTTCAGCAATGGGGAATATATAGTTCATGGTCCTTCTTTCATGTGTGACATTCGAAGGGGTTTTGATTTTCATAACCGATCGCTGCAGGTGATGGAGGAGTGCACTCACCTCCCATGAACATACTCAGCTATGTTCATGTCGAATGTCGCCATTGCTTGATGACAGAGACCTCCCCATCTGCATCTGTCAAAGTTTATTTTTTTCTAAGCTTAGAACTTTAATTGGCACAACTTTGCGCAGATTAATCTTTCTTTACAGCTGCCTCCTTTATCGCTGCCAGCACATTCTGTCTTTCTTCCTCTTTGCAGGGATAGCTCCTTTTGATGAACTTGAGTTCATCCTGGTCTGTAGAAACTTTCAGCAATTCCATTGCATGCCTTTCCTAGGGAGCAAAGCCACAGACCTCGTGAATCTAGGTTGTTTACTCAGAGAGTGGTAAGGGCGTGGAACGCCCTGCCTGCCAATGTAGTTAACTCAGCCACATTAGGGGCATTTAAACAGTCCTTGGATAAGCATATGGATGATGATGAGATCGTGTAGGGGGATGGGCTTAGATTAGCTCACAGGTCGGCGCAACATCGAGGGCCGAAGGGCCTGTTCTGGGCTGTATTGTTCTATGTTCTATGTTCTAACCAGATCTTGGGCAACACTGGATCTGTTTGGTGAGGTGCCCTATCTTGGGCTGGTCTCATTCTTTGTGAAAGGGTGACCTTTGTCCAGACCAACTGCTGTAGGGGTATTGGATCGTCATTTGTCTGGTTCACTGATGGTGTGTTCCCTTGCGCTGGCATCCCTCTTGCAAGCTCTTGAGCTTGACTTTCAGGTTGTCTTTTAAGGCTTGGTTTTGGGCGTCTTGTGGTACAGGTCCCCGTACCCAGCTGCCTGGAACCTTCACTAGACGATATGCCAGGATTTATCAGGATGAGAGCTGAATGCCAAGGGGCTGACCTGGCAGAGGCCATTAAATCAATGAAAAGTGTCTGAATCAGGTCAATACAGCGAAAATGTCTTCACTTGTGGTGGTGGCCAATATAAGATAGACCAGGGCTTCCCAAAGTGGGGGCCATGACTGCAATGGGGATAACTCTTTGAGTGATGGACCCCAAAGTCACAATAGCTGCATCCCTTTCTCACTGCTGTCAATTCTCTTGTTGCCCGCTCACAGAGAGAGCATGACAGTTTCAAATCTTGGAAGGGGGTCACTGTGGAGTAGAAGATTTGGAGAGCACTGAGATTGCCATGAAAGAATCTGATTAGGAAGTCAGGGGCAAATATTGTTTGCCCAGAGACCAATGAGAGTGCAGAATCCACGGGGAAACAGTTGACGTGTGTTTTATGACAACATTTGGCTGGATATGCAAGTAAAGGAGAATAGAAGGGTATGATAAATCAGAGAAGGAGGATCTCACATGGTGCTTAGCACTCTGCATCTGCATTATTTTAAATATTCATTCATGGAATGGGGACGCCACTGGCTAGGCCAGCAGTTATTGCCCAGAGGGCAGTTAAGAGTCAACCACATTGCTGTGGGTCTGGAGTCACATGTAGGCCAGATTAGATAAGGATGCAGTTTCCTTCCCTAAAGGGCATTAGAGAAGAGATGGGTTTTTTTTCAATAATAATCATCAACGATAGTTGCCATTTATATAGCCATCATCAAGCTCACCTTCTTTCACCCACCCCCCTTCCAGGTTTTATTGAGTTCAAACTTCTCCATTGGCCATGGTGGGATTTGAACCCAGGCGCCCAGAACATGAGCCTGCATTTCTAGATTGCTAGCTTTAGTGACATTAACACCATGCCACCGCCCCCCCCGCCCAGGTGAAGCTCAGGGGCATTGGAGCTGACAGGTAGGGGTTTTATGGGGAATACAGTGCTGAGAGACACCATGTGATGTGTGAGTTGTTGTAATACTGAGTCAACAATCTGCGTCATCACGAACGCTTTCAGCAAATGTTCAAAATTTACCAGGTCCAGGCTTAAGTCCATGAGCATTATTTTAAAATATTTATGAATATTTTTCAACTGGGGGGACCAGACTCCATCTAGTGGTCTCTGAGTGCACAGTGGTGGCACAGCATTTTAATATTCATTTCAGTAAACTTTTAACTTCACTAGTGTGCAACCCATTCAGGCCATGGGTATGAAAAATAATACATGGACCAGGCTTCACCTCATTGGAGAGATCAGCTCATTTTTCTCTCCCCATTTCTCTCATTCTCTCTCTATTTCTGCCTCTCTCCCTATCTGCCCCTCTCTCTTTCTTTCTCTCTCTGTCCCTCACTTTTACTCTCCCCGTTCCCCACTTCACCTTTTTCTCCCTCTCTCTTTCTGTCTCCATCTCTTCCCTCTTACTGACTTTCTTTCCCCATCTCTTTTTATCTCCCTTCCTATCTCTCCCTCCCTTTCTCTCTCACACCCCCATCTTTCGCCCTATATCCATTTCTTCCTCTTCCTCTCTTGCCCCATTTCTCTTCTCTCTACATCCCTCTCTCTACCCCCATACATCCCCTCCCTCTCTCTTTTTGACTTCATCTCTCCCTCTCTGACTTTCTTTCTCTCTCTCTCTCTTTATCCTTCTCATCATCATCACCCTGCACTCTGGCTAGTGCACCTTCCTCAATAAATTACTGGATAATTGAGTGAGTTCTCATTTCTCCATGTAATCCAGGCAGCAATAGCTTGCATTCATAGAGTGCCTTTAAAATCATGAGACATCACGCAGTTCTTCACTGGAGTGAAATTTCAGAGAGCAAAGGGTTACAAGGCTGGAGAAATATTTTTCAACTGTTATAACCTGCCTCTCCTCTTGTTATGTACAGATCGGCTGCTAGGTTTAACTCCATTACCAACTGGGTCTAATTGTTCAAGCCAATACAACAAAGTTAACTAATAAAACAGTGAACGGCAGATGCAGATGAGATCTGAAACACAAACAGAAATTGTTGGCGAAACTCAGCAGGTCTGCCTGCATCCATAGAGAGAGAAAGCAGAGTTAACATTTGGAATCTAGTGACTCTTCATCAGAACTGACTGTGGTTGTACACTACTCCTTGGGCTACCTGTGGATCAGGTGGAGGGAGGGGGTAGGGGTGTGGAGTTGGTTAGCTCAGTTGACTGGGCAGCTGGTTTGCATTGCAGAGTAATGCTATAAGTGTGGGTTCAATTCGCACACCAGCTGTGGACACCATGAAAACCCCAACTCGTTAAACTCACGTTCCCACCTTAGATATGGTGGCCCTGAAGCAAAGCTCCCCTCCTGTTGTCTCAGTCCCATAAGAGAACTGTCAGTCTGAGGCTCTGTGACACTCCTACATAACCACAGTATACAATAAGGGGAATAGATTTTTGTCTTCTCCCCTTAAATAGCATCCTTAAAACTCATCTCCTCAGCCAAGTATTTATCTCTGGAGCTGTTCACTGTGTTTCAACTGGAGGCATTTTGGCCCATTGTAGATGCTGTCTTAATTTCAGTGATGTCAACAGATTTAGAGGTTATAAAGATGTGGTCCACACAGATGCTATTCTGCAGTCACTGTCTTTATCCCGTGAGGGACTAGAGTGGAAAACTCTAGCAAAATTCAACCTTTTCTCCAAAGACTGTGAGTAGTGTGAATTTTCCCTTCACACCTTGAGTGTAAAACCTTTGTTCCTGCCTGTGTGGCTGCTCAATGCCGCTCGAAAGCTTGAATCAGGTGCTGCAGTTTTAAGACTGACCATCCTTGAAGGTCGTTCTCAAGAATGTAGCGACGCTGTCTGTCGTAGTGTAGTGAACCACGGGAGTGTGTGAACGAATCAGCAGGTAACACATCTGTAGCTCCAGTTCAGCACAATTCACTCACGCTGTCCTATCCTGAGTCAGATGGTGCTGAGTTCGGGACCCATTCCAGCATCATGGATACTAACACCGAAGGGAGCGACGCACTGAGGGAGCACCGCACCGAGGGAGTGATGCAGAGTGCTGCACCGAGGGAGTGATGCACTGTCCTTGAGGGAGATGTTAAACTAAGGCCCTATTGTCTGATCTTTTGGTTCCATTACCATTATTTTGAAGAAGAGAAAGGGACTTGTTCCTTGTTACAGAGATAGTAGGAACAGCCGTTGCTGGAGAGTCTGAGCTAACAAGGTATAGAGCTGGATGAACACAGCAGGCCAAGCAGCATCAGAGGAGCAGGAAGGCTGACGTTTCGGGTCTAGACCCTTCTTCAGAAATCTTCTTGAGACTTCTCCCTTGTGTCTTGTTCAGTATTTGTCCTTTGATCAACATTGCCAAAACAAATAAGCTGGTCATCCCAATGGCTCACTTTCCACAAATCAGCTGGTGTGTTTCCTAGAGTCGAAAATTAAATCAAAAAATGCTTTCAGAAACACAGGAACCTCGCACACAGGAAGGCTAATGGAATGTTGGCCCTTATTTCAATGGTGTTGGAGTGTAAGGGCAGGGAAGTCCTACTGTGACTGTACAAGGTGCTGATGAGACCACATTTGGAGCACTGTAAACAGTTTTGCTCCCCTTATTTAAGGAAAGATATCGCTTCATTGAGGCAGTTCAGAGAAGGTTCGCTAAGATGATCCCTGGTGTGGAGAGATTGTATGAGCATAGGATAAACAGGCTGGGACTCTACTCACTGGACTTTAGAAGAACGAGCGATGATCTCATTGAGACATGTAGGATTCTTAAGGGGCTTGACAGGGTAAATACTGAAGATGTTTCCCATCCTGGGAGAGTCTGGGGCCAGAGGGCATGGTCTTAGAATAAAGAGGTGCCAATTTAAGACTGAGATGAGGAGGAATTTCTTCTCTCAGAGGGTTGTGAATCTTTGGGACACCTCGCCACAGAGAGCTGTGGGGGCAGAATCCTTGTGTGTATTTAGGGTTGAAACAGATTCTTAATCAGTTGAGGAATCAAGTGTTCTGGGAAAACTGCCGAAAAGTGCACGAGGAATGCCACTTCGGCCATGATCAAATTGTGGAGCAGTCTCAAGGGGGTGAATGGCCTTTTCCTGTTAGTATTTTCTCAGGTCTCACTCCTGTGGCCATAAATGTTGCTGTGTGAATGCACATTATTTCTTTATGTGCACCTGTCCTGTAGATCAATTAATGAGTAATTTGGAAAGCAAATCAAATGTGATCCTTTATTCTAAAGGGATGGAATGTAAAACAAGGGCAGGTTTGCTACAACTGTACATGATATTGGCGAGACTGCTGCTATTGTATTGTATGCTGTTTTGATCTCCTTACTTAAGGAATGGCAAGCTTGCTTTGAACACAATTCTGAGAAAGTACATTCAGTTGGTTCCTGGGATACAGGGGCTGTCGTTTGAGGAGATGTTGTTCAGACTGGGTCAGTGCTAACTGGAGATTTGAAGAATTTGGTTTGAAACATGTAAGATTCCAAAGCAGCTTGAGACGGTTGATGTTGATGATATGTTTGTTCTCGTGGGCAAGTCAGGAATGAGGGAGCATGTTCTAAAAGTAAGGAATCTTGCATTTAAGACAGAGATGAGGAAGAATTTCATCTCTCAAAAGACTGTTAATCCATGGAATTGTCTTTCCCAGAGAGCAGTGGAGTCTGGGCCATTGATTGGATGTGGACATCACATTTATTTCCCATCCCAGAGGACAGTTGAGAAGCAAACACGTTGCTGTGGGTCTGGAGTTACATGTAGGCCAGACCAGGGTAAAGACAGCAGTTTCCTTCCTTAAAGGACAACCGTGAACCAGATGGATTTTTCTGTCAATCGTCAGAGACATCATGGTCATTGTTAGGCTCTTAATTCCAGATGTTTTTTATCATATTCAAATTCCGTCATCCACCTAAGTGAATTTGGAACCCGACTTCTCGGAAACTTACCTGGGTCTATGGATTGATAGTGTAGCACTGATACCACTGAGTCACTATTTAATGTAAGGCTGTGAAGGAATTTCACCTTATGTCAGACCTTATCCTTAAACTGTAACCCCCGGTTCTCGACTCCCCAACTATCAGGCCAATCCTTCCTGTATCTACCCTGTCTAGTTCTGTTGCAATTTTATAGGTTTCTAGGAAATACCCCTCATTCTTCTAAACTTCAGTCAGTTGCTGGGAGATGATTGGTGGAGGATAGGTTAGAACCAGTGGACATTAAATCAAAATGAAATCAGCGGTGTTCTGTTTTGCAGATAGGATGGATGTTTTGGCTGGATAACGGTATCAGGTCAAGGGTGTTTGATGTAACGGCTGACAAGTGGAGTTGAGATAGAGATCAGTCATGACCTTCGTGGTGAAGGAGCAGGCACGAAGAATCTGAATACCGCTGTTCCTAATCAGTTTCTTTTTACACGTGTATGTTCCCAATGCAGTACTGCCCCCATGATCTGTCTGCATGCGCACAGTCGAACGTGTGATATCACACCCACCACCATCTCCTATGCCGGAGGTCTCTCAACACCGAAGCCTCTTGCTTTGAAAAGAAATGAGCGCAAAGAGATTTGAGTATTAAGGTGTCACTTTATCTCGCATTCTGTCAGATGTAAAGAATGCAGTTATTTAAAAAGGTTAGCTCTGCACCATTGTAGGTCCCCCAATCTCATTCATTCCATTTCAATGAGAAGGCGAGGTAAATCACCTCCCCACAGATTGCCCACCACAACACAAAGGTGACTCAAGAAAATAGAAAACGTCAGCCTTGCAGGCCAAAGAAGTGCAGCTTAAGTGGATTGGCCATGTTAAAATGCCCATAGTGCCCAGGGATGTGCAGGTTAGGGTGGATTGGCCGTGTTAAAATGCCCATAGTGCCCAGAGATGTGTAGGTTAGGGTGGATTGGCCATGTTAAAATGCCCATAGTGCCCAGAGATGTGCAATCAGGTGGATTGGCCATGTTAAAGTGCCCATAGTGACCAGGGATGTGCAGGTTAGGGTGGACTGACCATGTTAAAATGCCCAGAATGACCAAGGATGTGCGGGTTAAGTGGACTGACCATGTTAAAATGCCCATAGTGACCAAGGATGTGCAGGTTAAGTGGACTGACCATGTTAAAATGCCCATAGTGACCAAGGATGTGCAGGTTAAGTGGACTGACCATGTTAAAATGCCCATAGTGCCCAGAGATGTGCAGGTTAGGGTGGATTGGCCATGTTAAAGTGCCCATAGTGACCAGGGATGTGCAGGTTAGGGTGGATTGGCCATGTCCAGATGCCCATAATACACAAGGATGTGCAGGTTCGGCAGATTGGCCATGTTAAAATGTCCATAGTGACCAGGGATGTGCAGGTTAGGGTGGGTTAGATGGGGAATGCAGGTTTACATGGTTGGGTAGCTGCTTGGAAGTGGTGGGGGGGCTGCTCTTCAGATAGTTGGTGTAGACTTTAAGGGCCAAATGGCCTGCTTCCACATTGTAGGGATTCAATGAAAATGGCAAAGAACTTTGTAAACCGTCCTTCCCATGGAAAACATCTGCTGGAAGGGCACTGCGGTGCAGTTGGAAATGAATGGATGGGGACCCAAGGGCGAAGCTACTGAGCGTGTGGGCATACAGTTGGCTGGCATTGTCCAAAAACACAGCTTTTTTTCACAGAGTTCACCCATGGGACGTGGTTGTTGCTGGTGCTTCAGCATTTATTGCCAACCCCTAATTGCTCCTCAGGCAGAGGCTGCGTTATCTCACAAGAGTGTTTCATAGGGGAGTTAGGGTTGATCAGTATTGCTGACATCAGTTACACCTAAAGGGCATTATTGAACCAAATGAGTTTTGAAGCAATCTGGTAGTTACCCAGAGGCCATTATTGATACTAGCCTTTTGTTGTGGATTTATTTAATGAATTGAGTTGAAATGCCCCCAGTAGCCCTCTCAGGATTTGAACTGTCGTCTCTGGGGTCATTAGCGCTGACCTCTGGATGACAAGCCGAGCAGCAAATGCACTCCCAACATTTTGGATGTTGTCTTGGCCTTTTGGGAGAGGCTCAGGAATTCACAACAATATTCTGTCCAAAGATAAAAGCTGGTTTGAAACAAGTGGTGCTATTATTTCCCTGGTTACTGGTTTCCTTGGCTATCGATTGCCCTTTGATCAGCAAGCTAACGTTGCATGATCTGCCCTTGAATTTGGAGCAATGTTTTGTGTTCCCAGTTTAATAACTGCTTCCCTTGAAGTACATTGACCAAATGAAAGCCTGGAGCTTTTGACCCTTCGCAGTGGGCTTACAGCACGTATATTCATCAGCTAGGAGGTAACACTAATTATTGTTGGGGGAGCTGCAAATGCATTCCTGTTTTGTTAAAGCAGTCAGTGTGAGGTCAAGGAGGGAGTAAATTATTTTTCTTTTAACCAGGAAATACTAATTAGAGCCCAAACACAACATTTTTTTGTTCCCTCTCATACTGTTTATTTTCTGTTTCTGAAGTTGCTGATTGCTGTAAATGGCCTTTGATGCACACTGTCTCTTTCGCACGCTCAGATTTCATTGCCCTGCCCCTTGTTGTTTGTGCCATCGCTTAATCAGTCCATAACCTCTGGGATTCCCTCACTAAACCTCCCCGTCTCTCCACTTGTCTTTAAAAGTGGTCCTTCCCTCCTTGAAAGAAAATCTTGCATTTATATAGCCCCTTTGTTCCCTTCAGCACATCCCAGAGAATTTTGCAGTCAGCAAAGTACTTTTGAATTTTTCTGATGTCTCTTTACAGGATGTAGTTGTCTGATAACATTTCAGTGCAGTGCCTTAGGATGTTTCCCTGCGTCGTAGGTGCTTTCTCAATGCAAGAGAGTGGCAGCGGTACAGCTGTTTTCTTTCCTTCACATGCGACACACATTCTGGTTTGAGTTGTGAAATCTTGACCACATTAGGAATATTGTGCACCGTTCTGGTCGCCACACTACCAGAAGGATGTGGAGGCGTTGGAGAGAGAACAGAAAATGTTTACCCAGGATGTTGCTTGGTTTGGAGGGCATTAGCTACGAGGATGGTTTGGACAAACATTGTTTGTTTTCACTTGAATGTCAAAGGATGAGGGGATGACCTTATCGAAGTTTACAAAGTTATGAGAAGCATTGACGGAATCAATGGTCAGTGTGTTTTTTTTCGGGATGGAAACGACAGTTACCAGGGGCACATAGGTTTAAGGTAAAAGGGGAAAGTTTAAAGGAGGTGTGAGAGGCAAGCTTTTCATACAGAGAGTGCTGGAATGTGCTGGAGGCAGATACAATAGCAACATTTGAGAGGCATCTCGACAGATATGAATAGGCAGGAAGTAGATGGATGCAGACTGTGTAGGGGCAAGAGGTCTTTACTTTAGAAAGGTGCCATGTGTTAGCATAGTCTTGGTGGGCTGAAGGGCCTGTTCCTGTGCTGTTCTTTGTTCCTTATTTGTTTCTTGCAAGCCTTTTCTCATGCAGAAAGGTTGCAGACTTTCAGCTATTCTTTATCGGAACTGTACACGGGGCACACTGAAGGAGACTCCTCATCTCGCGACGCAGAACACCCGCCTCTTGCAGCCTTTGCCTGTTTGTGAAATCTCTGCTGCCCCAGTGCAATCCTGCCGCCTGGAAGTTTCCTCCTCAACTCTGATGCTCTCACTCCACCTTTCCCTGATCCCTGGTCACCCCCCCGCCCCCCACCCACCCTGCCCCCACCTCCTCCAACCCACCGCCCGTGATCATTGCTTTCAACCTGGATGCCACCCTGTTTTACTATTGCTGATGGATGGCCTTGCTCTATGGGGCCACTTCAGTCCCCTTCACCTCCAACTGTTGCTGTTATGTATAAAACATAGGAGCAGGTGTAGGCCATTCAGCCCTTCAAATCTGCTCCACCATTCGATATGATCTTGTCTGATTATCCAACTCAGTATCTTGCCCCCATACCTTTTTGGACCTTTTAGCCCCAAAGAACTTCTTTAAAACATTCAATGTTATGGCCTCTACCACTTTCTATATTAGTTAATTCTATAGGCTCACCACTTTCTGAATGAAGGAATTTCTCCTCATCTCAGCCCTAAAAGATTTACCCCTTATCCCCAAGTTATGACCCCTGGTTCTAGACTTCCCCACCATTGGGAACATCCTTCCTGTATCCAATGCATCCAGTCCTGTTAAAGTTTTACTGATTTCTAGGAGATCCCCCTCCTTCTTCTATCTTCAGTGAATACTCTTGACTGATCCCCAGTCTCTCTTCATGCATCAGTTCTGCCACCCCAGGAGTCAGAATGGTAAACCTTTGCTGGCCTCAATCGCCACAACATCCTTCCTCAAACAGGGAGACTAAAACTGCACACAGTACTCCAGATGTGGCCTCACCAAGGCCCTGTGCATTTGCAGCAAGACATCCCCATTCCTGGATTCAGATCTCCCCTCCAAGCAGTCCAACATGCTATTTGCCTTCTTCACTGCTTGCTGTACCAGTATGTTTACTTTCAGCTGGCGTTTCGGGCTTAGATCCTTCATCAGAGAGCTAGGCCCGAAACGTCAGTTTTTGTGCTCCTGAGATGCTGCTGGGCCTGCTGTGTTCATCCAGCCTCACATTTTATTATCTTGGAATCTCCAGCATCTGCAGTTCCTATTATCTCTGTTTACTTTCAGCGCCCAGTGTATATCTGGGTCTTAATGTACCACCCCTTTCCCAATCTATCACCATTCAGATAACAGTCTGCCTTCTTATTTTTGTGACCAAAGTAGATGTCCACATTATGCTTCATCTGCCATGAATTTGCCCACTCACACCATCACTTCAGGACAGAGATGATGAGTTAATTTCCCACTGTCAGCCATGCCTGCAGACCTGCACCGTTTTATGTGACTGGGAATAATTTTACACACACAATGTGTATGTGTAACTACTCTCCACCCACTGCACGGTGTTGGGAGTAATGAACCCTCATTTGTCAGGAGATGTTGCTGTACTTTCAGCCACAAGTCCTGTTTGCGGGAGTTTGTGGAGACTCCCACGAGGCGTAGAAGGAGAAGACAAATGTTCCAGGAAAAAGGGTCACTGGATGCAAAACACTAACTCTGCTTTCTCTCCACAGATGCTGCCAGACCTGCTGAGTTTTTCCAGTAATTTTCAGCATTTTTGTTTCCCATTTCCAGCATCCGCAGTTCTTTTATTTTGTTTCGGAAATAGTAAGGTTGAGGGCAAACATGTTCTTTCATTTATAAAAAGAAGCATGATTCCCGAATCAAGAGGCACTGGATACCATGGATAAGGAAGAGAGTGAAACATTCTTTGGGCAGAGCTCAGAACAGTGGGAGGACTCGGGGAATATCAAAGTGTAGGGGTGAAATTGAAAAGAAAATTAGGAAAACAAAGAGAGGGTCATTAAAAGGTGTTGGCAAATAAAATCAAGGAAAACTTGCTGAGCTGTTTTATAAATAAATAAAGAGCTAAAGGCTAACTGAGGGAAGTGTCGGCCTATTAGAGACTGAAACAGAAACTTACATGTGGAGGTGGAAAATGTGGGCATTTTTCTTAATGAACATTTTCACAAAGGAGTGGAGAGATGCACACACTGCAAGTGAAGAGGAGAATTCTGAAATAATGGATGGGAGAAATGTAGCGAGAGTGGAAATATTAATTGGTTCAGCATCATTGAAATTAAATAGAGCATCAGACACAACAAAACTTTTCCCAGGCTGTAAGGAGATGTGGAAAACAACATTTCCTGTCACTGGTGAAGAAACACAGTAAATACACTCTGTGGCCAACTGTCACCTGTGTCCCCAGGACCTTGCCCAACAGAATTAATTTCATTAAGCCAAATACTAATGCCAGGCTTTGCAGTATGGTGAGCCACACAGTAAAGGAACATCCATATTAGGTTGAAGCCTCATTAGAGCCTCCTTTCAGCACCTCCAACCCCACCACGTATCCCATCTGGAAGGACAAGGGCAGCAGAAATATGGGAACACCACTGCTTTCACGTTCCCCTGCAAACCACTCACCATCCTGATTTGGAAATACATCGCCATTCCTTCACTGTTGCTATCCTGGGTCAGTATCCTGGAATTCCCTCCCTAATGGGTCAACATTATGGGTCAAATCATGGACTATTGCAGTTCAAGAAGGCAGCTTACCACCATCTTCTCGAGGGCGCCTAGGGATGGGCAATAAATGCTGACCCAGTCAGCAGCGCCCATATTCCATGAAAAACTTAACTAAAAAGAAGCTCCTGTGAACCAACATTGATTGGTGGCTTCTGTAGGTTTGAAGAAGAGAGGACTTGCACAAAATTTCAAAACTCTGTGATAAAGTAAGCATTGTTGCTCATTGTTAGAGATGTGAGGGTGTGGGGCACATGAGCTTTATCTTCTGCCTGTGGTTTGTGCAGAGTGCGCGAAGACTTAGTCTCCATTTGGGTAAGGCTAGTATGGCGTCAGCTTAGTGGGTGGCACTCCTAACCTCTTCAGTCGGAAGACTGTGGGTTCAAGTCTCCCCTCCCTGGAGGCCTGAACGCAAAATCGTTGCTGACAACAGGAACAACTTGCATTGGGATAATGCCTTCAAGGTCACAAAGTACCTCACACTATAAAGCAAGCATTTAACACTGAACCATGTAATTTTTTTTGTATATTCATGGGCATCCCTGGCTGGACCATCATTTGTTGCCCATCCCTAATTGCCCCTTAATAGAGTCGTTTGCTGGAGCTATTTCAGCGATTCCTCCACATTGCTGTGGGTCTGGAGTCACTTGCTGGGAGAGAGCGAGAGATTTTCCTTCCCCGGGGAATTAGTGAAGTAGATGGGTTTTGACATCAATCAACATGGTAGCCATTAGGTTTTAATTAGCCATTAACTCCTACAGCATTCAAATTTCACCCTTGGCTGTTATCGGATTTGAACCCAGCGTCCTGAGAGTTTCAGCCTGGAAGCCTGGATTGGCCATCCTAGGTGATGGTATTACTGCATCACATTGAACTGCAGCAGCAGGTCTTTGGAATCAATCGCTGGCTGCTAGAGACAGTAGGGGCCTGCGTCTTCAGAGACGTCACCGCTTCAGTGACCGACTGTGGCAGGAATCAAAGGAGGTTGCTCTGCAGCAGGTGAATGAACACCGGGACCCTCTGCCAGCACTTTGCGTGAGGAGACGTCCTGCCTGATTTACGCAGAACCATAAAGCAGTGTGATGCCTTGTGTACATAGGAGGTTCCTGAGAGCCTGTCACCTTACACAGATGATTGTGATTGTGCTTGATAGAGTAATAAAATGTCACTCTTCATCACCAGTGACAGGCACACAGGAAGTCTTAAGTCAGCGCATGAGCTTAGCTTAATATGTATCAGGTGTGTCATGGGACAATTGCTATCAATTTAGTGAGGCTCGAAGCTCGGCAGCAGCTCCCCTCACTGTCAAAATGAGGAAGGGTTCTGGGAGAGGCTTAGACCAGGAAAAAAAACTGCAGTGTTTTGTCGTTTTGAGTGTGAATGCAGGGAGAGGGAAAGGGAGCTCTGTGCTGGAATGTGCCAGAGTCTTCACATATCACTGTTGTTCAGAGAGTGGCTCCTTCCCGAGTGTAGTTTGTCAAGAAGACTGCTCACAGTGGAGAGACAGGGGAGTCAACTATTTCTTGCTTGTTTCTCAGACTTTGATGGTCTGTGATTTACTTCCATCTGCCAACCTGCAGGAATGCTTACCTGCAATTTGCCTCCAAATAACTTTGCGGATGTGCCTCGTCAGGGCCTCACAGCAATCATCTGGACAGGTGCTTATAGGGACACGACAGGGTTAAGCCCTGCACAGTTCCAGCAGCTGAGTGTCTCTGGCCTGCTTCACTCTAAAGCCACAAACAATGAGGTGGGAGACCGACTCATACGTTCCTCATCATTGAGAAGGCTCTGTCTTCTGTGTGTTGCACATTCGTAGAATGCTCAGGAGCTGAACTGGACACTAACCTGCTCCTACCCTAAGGTTTTGCCTGATCTTTTCCTTTGTAAAGTGCAGGAAATGGACTCAGAATTCAGAAAAGCAAAATTATAGGTCACTGTTAAAATGTCTTTCAAAATTGGATTAACATTTTCATAGAAAGTGATGACAGTAATTGTTTCATTGGTGTGATTTAACCTGGTTTTGACCAACCACTTAATGTTTAAGGTTATCGTTATTGACGTCCTTGAGTTAAAACCGTGAACCGGCATCAGCAGAACACTGAGGTATCATTAACGTGATGACAGCACATTAGGAGCAAACAACTTTAAAGTCTCAACATTGTGGTAATTGAAAAGATATTTGATAACGTTCCAGGTGTTCAGCTCGATAGTGCCCGGTCTCTCAGGAAGGCCTCCATGCCTGCAGGAGGCTTCCACATGTTGGCAATCTAGGCTGAAGGCTTTGAAGGCATCATAGGCCCAAAGGAGCTAAACTTGAGTCAAGTATGTGCACCATTCAGTGACCAACAGAATCCGAAGTCAAAATATGTTGCTGCCAATTTATAGACTGGGGAGGCGATGGCCGAGTGGTATTATTGCTGGACTGTTAATTCAGAGACACAGATAACGTTCTGGGGACATTTCCAGGATCGAATCCCGCCTTGGCAGATGATAGAATTTAAATTCCATAAATATCTGCAATTAAGAGTCTAATGATAACCGTGAATCCATTGTCAATTGTAGGAAAAAAGCCATCTGGTTCACTAATGTCCTTTAGGGAAGGAAACTGCCCTCACCTGGTCTGGCCTACATGTGACTCCAGACCCACAGCAATGTGGTTAACTCTTAACTGCCCTCTCGGCAATTCAGGATGGGCAATAAATGCTGCCCGGCCAGTGATGCTTTCATCCTATGAATGAATAAAAAACGTCTCCCTACCACCACTCTAGGCAGACCAAGAGAGTCATGATGGCAGTGGGGGAGGCCATTCAGCCTACTGAGTATGTGTTTGCCTTTTGAATCCCTGATTCCTGTCCCTCCATCTGAAGGTTGTGTGTTCAAGTCCCACTCCAGATGCCAGGCTATGAAATCCAGCGCTAAGTTGAGTGGTGGGTTTTCGGGGCTGCTGTTCGGAAGAGGCTCCTGTGAGGTCTCTCGGGAGGATGCAGAATGCACCTCGGTGCTATTTCGGCGAAGAGCAGGCAATCGTATCTCCACATCATCCCCTCCAACCACCTCCCCCACCCCCCAGTCCCTGATCAACCTTCGTTCCTCAGGCAACATTGCCAAGTAAATGACCCTGGACCGTGCTTCACTTCCTGACCACCTGGGGTGCTGCCTACTTCGGACGGGGGAGTCCTTACCCCATCAGTCTGACACCCACTGTTTGCTGCAAGCAGGTACATCTTGAGCTTAACCACAGCTAAGTGGCAGAACCTGACAGCCAGCTCCCCATCAGGAGAGAGAAAGGGTGAAATGGTTTATTGTTCCACTTTTGTTACTTTAAAGTGTGATAATCTGTATCAAGGTGCAGGTACCATGGGTAAATATTTTCTCTCTCTATTGCTCTGTCTGTCTGTCTGTGTCTCTCTCCACCTGTCTCTTCCCTCACTCTCCCTCTATCCCTCGTTCTCATTCTCTCTCACCTCCATCTCTTGCTCTCTCACTCTCTCCCTCTCTAATTTTAGTTTGATTTTTATTGTCACATGTACCGAGCTACAGTGAAATGTTTTGTCTTCTGTGCAGTACAGGCAGATCATACCGTACAGAGTGTGTTAGGGTCATGGAACAGAGCAAGGAATACAATGAAACGGCTGCAGGGAAGGTGCACAAGGAGCGACACCTCCTTTTCTCCCTCTCTTTATCACCTTCTCCATCTTTTGCTCACCCCTTCTCTTTCTTTGTCTCACTCCCTCGTTCTTGCTTTCTCTTGCTCTCTCTCCCACTTGTGCTCATTATCTCTCCCTCTCTTGTTCTTTCTCTCTCTCACTCTTCTGTCTCTCTGTCGCTCTCTCTCTCTCCTCCCGTCTTGATTTTTCTTCTCCCCTTTCTCTCTCACACACTCTCTGCGCCTGACCCCATCTCGCTCTCTCTGTCTTTGATTCACTGTGACAGCGCTTGACCAGCTTTGCGAGGCATTGAAAAGACTAATAAATGTATAAATTGATGAGAGCAGATTCTGTGCATAAGACACCATGTCTGGGTATCTTAATGTGATATTCCCTCAGTGTTCCACATCTATGGAGTGGGATTAAACCCACAATCTCCTGTTTCAGGGCTGTCAGTGTGCTACTGGTTGACCAACTGTTGAGTTTACTCATTAAGGGAGAAAACACCCTTTAAACTGACATGCACCCACATATATGAAATGGGACTAAACTGGCTGACTCTATGAGATTGAAGAAGAGCAGGTCATTGACAGTACCATGCTGATAATGAGTGCTGGACAGCCAGGCACATGACTGTCAGTCATAAAATCCCACTTGTCTCGGCTGCGTTAAGGTGCAAATGTAGTGGAGCTGCTCATCTGTGTTTCTGCTGAGGGTGATTTTACAGCTTTCTTGATGGATGCCAGGCAGTGTGAAAAGAAGCAGCGACTTCATCACTCGTGTCATCTTTGACTTGTGTGCTGTCTCTCCACAGACCTATAGGCTGAGGCCTACGTCAGTAGGCCTGGAGGTGCACCAATATCTTAAGGAGTGGACCCTGCTTGAAGCAGCAAATCAACAAACCTAAACGTCTCCTTTCATAGAATCCTTATGGTGTGGACAGAGGCCATTCTGCCCATCGAATCTGCACTGACCTCTGAAGAGCACCCCCTCCCTGACTCACTCCCTACTGATTCCCATAACCCTCCATTTCTTCACGGCCAATACATCTAGCCTGCACATCTTTGGACTGTGTTAGGAAACAGGAGCACCTGGAGGAAACCCATGCAGACACGGGGAGAACTCCGTATGGACAGTCATCTGAGGCTGGAATTGAACCCGGGTCCCTGGTGCCGTGAGGCAGCTGTACTAACCACCGTACTGCCCGTCAATTTTTTTTAGAATTAAAGGACCGCTAGAGTGCCGAAAGAGGCAATTCAGCCCATTGAGTCTGTCCCGACACTCCAAACAGCATCTCATTTGGACCCAACCCGGCCCCACCCTACCCCTGTAACCCTGCATGTCCCATGTCTAACGCACCTAGCCTGCACATCACTGGACACAACGGGGCAAGCTACCACGGCCAATCCATCTATTATAAATTGAATTTAGCTGTGTCATGTGACATTAACTCTACTCATACCATGATTTCCACGTTGTGACATTTTCTTTATAAATTTTAGGCTCCATGTGGGGCCAGTGTTGTGTTATTTTCGCACTGCACCCTGTGCTGATGCTGATGTTTCCATGGTTACCACCAGCACATGAACCCTCTGGATTTATTCAGAGGCCACACCTAGATTTGGAGGAGTTCATGTCGAGAAGCCGGACTTTCCCGCCTTTTCTCATTCCAGGTGTTCTGTTGTCCTCACTTGGTTGCGGAGGAGTGTGTAATAGGTTGAGTGTGCAACAATCAGAGCTTGCGTGGGCCTATGCAGGAGGCCTGAGGGTTGCCTTAGTACAGGAGGCCTGAGGGTGAGCCTCGTGCAGGAGGCCTGAGGGTGGGCCTAGTGCTGGAGGCCTGAGGATAGGCCTACTGCTGGAGGCCTGACGGTGAGCCTAGTGCAGGAGGCCTGAGGGTGGGCCTGGTGCAGGAGGCCTGAGGGTGAGCCTAGTGCAGGAGGCCTGAGGGTGGGCCTGGTGCAGGAGGCCTGAGGGTGGGCCTAGTTGGAGGGATGCCATCTTGCTTCATGGTTGGAGTGACGAACATTGAGGCTATCCAGTCTACAAAGTATGAATGTTCAATGTGGATTCACACTCACCTGCCCCTCTTGCACACTCAGCTTTTGTTGTTCATTCAGGCAGCTGAGGGGAGAGAGGGAGACGTGGGCAAAAACACAAAGAGGAAATGAAAAGTTGTGGCACCCTGAATTCCTGCCATGTACCTCCTTGACAACAGCTGGCACTTCTTCAGTGCCTTTACCATATTAACACCCCATGCCACCACCACGAGAAGTCACTTCACTGGAGCGTTATTGAACAAAGTGTGACACCGAACCACATGACAGTGTTGCATTTCTTTTAATGATTCACAGGATGAGGGGTTGTTGCTGGCCAGGCAGCATTTATTGCCAGTCCCAAATTGCCCAGAGGGCAGTTAAGAGTCAACTACATTGTTGTAGGCCTGGAGTCACATGTAGGCCAGACCTGGTAAGGATGGTGGTTTCCTTCCCTGAAGGACATTAGTGAACCAGGTGGGCTTTTTTGAGAATCGACAATAGATTTGTATTTATCACTTGACTTTTAATTCCAGTTTTCTTTTTCCCTTATTGAATTCACTAAGTGCCATGGTGGGATTCAAACCTGCGTCCCCAGAACATTACCTGAGCCTCTGGATTAAGTCCAGCGAGAATACCACTAGGCAGTCACCTCCCCCCTACTCCTTGGTCTGGTGACTAAAAGATTGTTCACAGTGATATGTTTTACAAGAAGGCCTGAAAGGGGATGCTTAAGGGAGTGCAGGGAGAGTAAAAGAGATGTACAGTATGGAAACAGACCCTTCGGTCCAAATCCTCCATGCTGACCAGATATCCTAAATTAATCTGGTCCCACTTGCCAGCATTTGGCCCATGTCCCTGTAAACCCTTATTTTTCATATACCCATCCAGATGCCTCTTAAATGTTGTTATTATACCCACCTCCAGCACTTCCTCTGGCACCTTGCTCCACACACGTAGTACCCTAAATGTGACAGTGATGCCCCCTCCGGTCCCGTTTAAATCTTTCCCCTTTCACCTTAAACCTATGCCCTCTAGTTTTGGACTCCCCCTATCCTGGATAAAAGGACCTTGGCTATTTACCCTATCCACGCCCCTCATGATTTTATAAACCTCGATAAGGCCACCCCTCCGCCATTGTTGCTCCAGGGAAAATAGCCCCAGTCTATCCAGCCTCTCCCTGTAGCTCAAACCCTCCGAGCCAGCAACATCCCTGTAGATCTCTTCTGCTCCCTCCCAAATTTAACAACATCCTTCCTATAGAAAGGTGACCAGAATTGGACGCAATATTCTAAAAGTGGCCTATACTCAATGTTCTGACCAATGAAGGCCAAGTGTCCATTCTTCACCATCCTGTCTACTTGCGACTCTACTTTCAAGGAACTGTCCACCTGTACCCGAAGGCCTCATTGTTCAGCAACACTCACCAGAGGATGAAGGACTAGTTGAGGTTACAGAGATGGAGAGGCCTCAGAAGAATTTGTAAACAGGGATGAGAGCATTAAAACGTTGGCCCCTTCAGAGATTTGGAAGCAGGGCACTTAGCTTGCGATGCTCGAATAGAGAATGGTAGATGTGGCGAGGAGAGGCAGGGGTGTGGTGCCATAATCAATGTGAGGGACAGGTAGAAGCCAGTAGGCCCTTCGGAAAGCGAAAAACCTTTTTTCCCAAGAAGGAGTAGGATCTGGTTCTTAAACGTGAAAGGCTTCAGAAAAGATTTACAAGGATGTTACCAGGATGGAGGGTTGGGGCTGTAGGGAGAGGCTTCCAGGTGACTTTATGGAGATTTTTGAAATCGTAACGGGCATGGATAGGGTGAGTAGCTGAGGTCTATAAGGATTAAATGGTATGCGGCGAAGTCGGAACAGGTCATTGAGTTGGCTGATCAGCCACGATATTATTGAGTGGTGGAGCAGGCTTGAGGGCCCACATTGTCTACTCCTGCTCCTATTTTCTGTGTTTCCCCCAGAGACCGAGGGGATGGATTCACTTCTCCCCTCCCCTTCCCCTTCCCCCCTCACTTTTCCACCTAAATTGCAGAGGGCGCCTCATGTAGAGAACAAGCTATCCTGCCTGTGGTCTCTTTTTGTGCATTCTGTGCCTAGTTACGGCTCAGCTGTGCTGTCGCATTGGACTCAAAGGCGCAGCAACAGATGGTGTGCCCATACCTCTGATTGTCACTAAACCATAAATCAGAGACTTTATTTTCGCATGTCCAGCAGGAGATGGTAATTTTTCAGGACAGGATGTTAATCCCCAGTATGATGTGACAGATTATACATCAGGCAGAAAAGCTGAGACTTTTCCTCAGATACTGGACCCTGACCCCATCTGGTGGAGTACAGGGTGGAAGGGCAACGTGATCAAGCAGCTTGATAATCATTGAATACAATGCAGAAAGAGGTCATTTGGTCCATCATGTCTGTACTGACCCTCTGAAGAGCATCCCATCCAGACCCATCCCCGTAAACCCCTATTTCCCATGGCTAGCAGCCTGCTCATTGGACTGTATAGAGAGTATGGATTCCCAGACACTCACAACCCTCAGTGTGAAGAAATTCAACTTCTACTCAGCAGAATCTTGTTGAGATGTTGGGGTTGGGGTTCTTTTCAGCTGATTGCAGAGACCCGTACAGCCTCTCTGGGGGAATGCCCACTGAGACCCAGGCCAATCCCAGCGGTGGGGAGGGCAACTAAGGCGAAACACCCCACTAGAACCGAGACCCTCCCCCGGCCCAAGTGGCAGCTCCAGTTCTGACCAGTGCAGCCAATCAGGGTTCGATGGCTCACAGAAGGGTCTGTGGCTGCTGTGTGAATAGCAGCTCCTCGACCACAAGGTCTGAGAACAAAAGATAACAATGTGGCCTAGGGATGGGGGCGGGGTATGGGGTACGTTGCTGGGGTCCACTCCCAGGATCCAGTGCCACGATCAAACACTGCCCCTTTCATCCAAGGACCCCTGGATGCTCCACACCCCCCTCCACTAAATTCGGACGTATTCCAGGCATTGGAAATCAGACATGGATACTCTTGCCCAACTTTCCCACCTGCCCTGACCCCCACCATCACAGCCCCTTCAGCAGGACCCCTTTACATTCTGCCAATGGAGAGTAAAAAAAAGTGCTAATCTTTCTACACATGAACACAAAAGGAGCTGAGATGCGAATTGCAAAGTTGTTTTCACCTACAGGACCCTGTCCCAAATTCAAACCCCACCAAGGTCCCTCCCCGCACACCAGAATGACCTGTCTGCTCCCACCCCTCTTCCTGTCAGATCTCCAGGTTTCGCAACATCGCACTCACCCCTGCCACAACATTTTCCTCCGTGTTGATGGACATGTCTTCATCATGTCAATGTATCACCTTCCCTCCATGCTGAGGAACCCCCAACACCTCAACAAGATTCTGCTTGAGCAGAAATGTCTCCACACAGCGGGATGTGGGTGTCTGAGATTCTATACTCTGAATTCATAGGAAACCAGTACATGAGTGACTTGGATGAACTGACGTTTCACCCCCTGAGGTCCAACTAATGTGGTGAAGAGTGGTGTTGATGTGGAAAATCAGCCATAATTTTATTCAGGCTGTATAGGCTGAATGGCCTGTTCCTGCCAGCAGTTCCTCTGTTTAGAAGGGGAAGGACCACACAGATGGACAGACTAACGTATCACTGCCCTAGTGCACGCCCTGTGGTTTTTAATCCAATAACTGCATAAACCATCGTTTGAAATCAAAGGCCCTTTGTTGTAATATGTGCTGCTGGTTCACTGCTGCCAAGAGAGAAAGCTCCCCAGCAAAAAAAAGGGACTTCTGTACCATAAAAATACAGAGGATATATCTCAGAAACCTCTGACCAAGACGCTGTCAGGCTTCATGCAGGTCAGGGCTGGAGGAAACACAGACATTTCTCATTGTTACAGAGAGGACCGTGAACTCCTCCGTGTCAGGGATGCTGTAATGCAACACCATCAAAACAAATTAGCCAACTCCAGATCTGCTTTAATGATTCGGAATGCTATGCTCTGGAACATTTTGTACAGCGGGAAGGTATAGCAGGGACAACACTTCAGAAAGATGTCATTGGCTGCAAAATACTTTGCAACATTCAGAGCCCATGGCAGATGCTATAAAAATGCAAGTCTTTTTATTTCCTTGCAGTCTGCTGAAATTTTGGATTGAACTGAGGATCGTGTTATAGGCAGGAATGCAGGTGAAAGTTGCTCGCTTTGCCTCTCGTTTGCTGCTGCCTGACTTCTGGCTCAGCTGGGAACATCCTTGCCTCAATGTTGTGGGTTCAAGTCCCAACAGAGACCCGTCAGCACAAAAATCTAGGCAGTCTCTCCTGTGCAATACTGAGGGAGTGCTGCACGGTATGCAGTGCTGTCTTTCTGATGAAAAGTTGAAACAGATGTCCTCAATACATAGGTAAAAGATTCTTCTTGTGAAGAAGAGCAGGGGAGTTGCCCTCGTGTCCTCAGCCAGTATTTATCCCTTTAAATCTCCTTATCCTTTTAAATCCCTTCATTCTGAAGCAGGTTATCTGGCTGAGGGAATGCCGTTGTTTGTTGGAGCTTTCTGTGCACAAATCGGCTTTCGCTGCATTAGCTGATGGAAGGTAGATCAGTGAGGTAACTGACTACTGGGGGGGTGGTTGTGGGATGCCACATGTTGATGTGCTGACCCCTGGTGGCTTATGGTTGGGGGACTACAGTGCTCCCACTAATCCTCCTTTGCTGGCTGAGGGCCACTTACAAACGCAGATTGGTTCAATCACTGATTTCCCATATAAATGCCTCTGAAATCAATCCACTGCTGATTACTCTCTGTACTGTGTTTGTTGTAGAAACCTCCAACCACTCTTGTTCTGAGTCTGTGTCCTGCTTCTGCTCACCTTCTGGAGGTGACCTGTAGTTTTGTGGATTCTTTTATCGTAGCTGGGTACTGCTTGTGTCTTTTTTTGTCCCACACTGCTGACGCTAACTTAATATCTGCTGTTCACTCTGCCTACTCTTTGTTTTAGCTTGTCACCTGTGCATGTCGAGTGTCAGTACTTTTTGAAGTAGGGAGGATTCTGTTGCTCCTCATAGAACCAAAGAATCAGTCCAGTGCAGAAGGAGGCCATCCAGCCCATCGAGTCCACACTAACCCTCCGCAGAGCATCCCACCCAGACCCAACCCCTACTCTATCCCTGTAACCCTGCATTTCGCATACCTAATCTAGCCTAACACATCTCTGGACACTATGGGCAATTTAACATGGCCAAAGACTGTGCAGTTTGGGTGGACACTGATGTAGTTGTGAAATGAACCCTTTTAGAACCAATACTCCATGCAGCAGGGGACAGGGCTGCAAGGTTAGAGATCAAGTGAGGAAACAATGAGATATCTCCCTAGCTGAGTTGGTAAAATCTCCCTGTTGCCTGTTTACAATGAAGCTTTGCCTATGCCTTGGGGACAGGAAAGGTGCAACCTTCCATCCTGAGATATGTCCACCACAAAGCAGACAGAAGGCAGCTCTGCGGCCAGTGGCAGACTGAGACTTGCTTCAGGAGTAATTCAAACAAAAAAAATTAGGGTTCAGAAAAGATTTACCAGGATGTTGCTGGGGCTGGATGGTTTGAGTTATAAAGAAAGGCTGGAACGTTTTTCACTAGAATGTATCAGTTTGAGGGGTGACCTTTTAGAGGTTTATAAAATTATGATTTGGTGAATGGCAGGTGTCTTTTATCTTGGACAGGAAATTTCAAAACTAGGGGACATAATTTTAAGGTGAGAGGAGAAAGATTTGTAAAAAACAAGAGGGGCATCTTTTTCACCCTGTTGAGTGAGCATCCAGAGCCATTAGTGGATACAGGGACAGGCACAATGTTTGAAAGACATTTGGATAAGTACATGAATAGGAAAGGTTTGCAGGGATATGGGCAGGTGGGACCAGTTCACTTTGAGATTATGGTCAGTATGTACCGGTTGGACTGAAGGGCCTGCTTCCATGCTGCACGACTCTATGAGCCTCGCGAGTGCTGTCCACTCTTTTCTGAAGGAGAGAAAAGGGAGGATTGATCTGAGCATGGAGTGGGAGCGAAAGCTCTTGCCCTGCAAAGCAACGAGGTATCGTTCTGCGACAGTTATCTGCTGGAAATGGAGCCGACGTACCTGTGGCCTGCTGCTTCCACACAGATGCTGAAGGGTCATCCCTGTTCAGGAAGCTATGCAGAGACAATGGCAACAACCCCAAATGGGTGACGTCGCTCGTGTTGTTTTAAGTTGCCTCCCCCCAGCCAGCCCCCCACCCCGGTCTCCCGAGAGATTTTAGTCTAACCAGATTTCATTGCAGTGTCTCCCATTCTGAGTACAATCTCCCAGTTCCCAGCCTCGCATTGAGCTCCCTGCCTGGACCCGAGCCAGCAGATGCTGCAGTTGCCCCATTGTGATCTTTAGAGTGTAACAGCAAATCACTGGTGCCTGTCTCAATATAGAGTAACATTTCCTGATTCAGAGGCCAGATGGCTACTGCAGCCAGACTGTCCCATCCACTTAGCATTACATTGAGCTTGTCGCTATGCAATGCATCCATTTCAGTTTTGAATTGTTGCTGCGTTCGCAGGGACACGTTTGGCTCGGCGGGGGGATATCCCTTTTCAGTGAGGTTCCACACTAGTCCCAACCCCAGTTATGGATGTTGTGAAAGGCCTGTTGGAGGCACCGTTGTATTTTGTGGCTTTGTCAGAGTCCAAAGTCACACCTGCCAACATATGTTCAAATCGTCCGCACTGCTCATGGAGGGGGGGCAGAAATTTCAGCTCACTTTCGGGACACAGCATTATAGGCAAGGCCACTATCTATTGCCTGCACCCCCTCCCCCCCCACCGGTTATCCTCATGTAACACCAAATTCCAGGTTCAAGTCCGGCTCCAGGACTTGGTGCACACATGCGTGTGCAAACACACAGCACCCTGCCTCTTCACCCTCACACACCTAGTGAACAGAATGTAGAGCTGGATGAACACAGCAGCTGTGGCAGACTTCAGAAGGGCCTAGGCCCGAAACGTCAGCTTTCCTGCTCCTCTGATGCTGCTTGGCCTGCTGTGTTCATCCAGCTCTACACCTTGTTATCTCAGATTCTCCAGCATCTGCAGTTCCTACTGTCTCTCCTGAACAGAATGTTCCGTGTCCACACCCGCTCACCCATGCAGAAACCTCATTCCTTACACGCACACCAACTGGTCTCCCCACACACGTGTGCATGCTTACACCCACCAAACATTAATTCATTCACTCTCTCACACACACTCCCAGTCAGTCAACCATCATATCCACCCTTAACAGAAAAGGATGAATTGCATTTATACGTTTGCGTTTAGAGTTTGCTGGAGATCGTTAGTTTATTCACTGTTACGTTGTAGGAATAGCAGCAATTAATTTTCACACAGCAAGCTCCCCCTGACAGAAGGGTGATAATTAATAGTGCCGGGGGATATTCTAGGACCATCTGAGCAGGCAGATGGAGCTCGATTTAACTCAGTAAACTCAGAATACTGCAGATGCTGGGAATCTGAAACAAACGCAGAGAATGCCGGAGAAACTCAACGGGGTCTGTCAGGGTCTGCAGAGAGAGAAAATGGGTTTGTCATGGCTGTTTGTCAGAACCGAATTAAATCGCTGATCTGAAGTGTGACAGTTCTGACAGTGCACCATTCCCTCTGCACTGACTGGGGCAGGAAAGGCGGGTGCGTTGCCGTCGGTCAGCCTGGATTTTGGGATCTTTAGGAGGGACTTTAACCCAGATGAGCGGGAATCAGAACCATTGATAGCTGCTAACTGAGCTCCTTACTCGAACAGCGGGATTGAACGCTGGCGTTGGCTGGTGTGATGTGCATAAACAGAACAGATACCTGTACTGAACAGGAGCCCATTTTCCTGCAGGCTGCTTTCGGAGTGCAGGAAGCGAAATGTTTTGCCTCCATGGGGTTAACAGAGATACTTAAAATATTGTGTTCAAAATACAGATGATGTTGTGTGATATTGGTAGAAATTTAAGAGGTCTAACTGAAGCTGGCATCTTCCTCTCCCCTTTTTCATTGTATTTATCCTCTATTTCGCACACAGTCACTTTGCCTCCACTCTGGTACCTTTATAATCACTTATCCTTCTGCACGTTTTCCACTCAGGCCAGCATTAACCTCTCTGCCTGTTGTTTTTTGGACACTGGAATTTCTGTGCAGCCCCTCGCTGACACTGTCTGGGTCATGCTAAGGTTACACAGTCTGACTCCAACAAACCAAACAGAGATTTTCCCAGGAACCGTCCTGTCTGCTTCTGGACTTCTGCAAACCACAGAGAGAGAGAGAGAGAGAATAAAAAATAGCCTGTGCATAAAAATCTTTGTCTACACCGTTCTTTAATCACTTGTTTGTTCAGCGATTGGGCCTAAGTCCGACCTAAAGCTGCAGAGATTTATCCCTGCAGTGATGGGATTAGAACTATCAATAAGCTGAGTCATTTGGATTGGTACATCCTGGTGCCAGTACGGGTAACTGGAGTGTGGGAATGCTTAACTCTCTGTCTATCCACATCCCTCCCTCCCCATCCCTTCACTCCCCTCCACCTGCCACGTTAACATATGAAACAGAATCCCTATAGTGCAGAAAGAGGCCATTTGTCCCATCAAATCTTAAAAAAAGCAACCTGCCCAGTTCCTGTATTTCCCATGGCTAATACATCAGACCTACATGTCCTGGGGTACTATAGGGCAATTTAGCATGGCCAGTCTACCTAACCTGCCCATGTTTGGGCTGTGGGATGAAACCAGAGCAAACCCACTGAGATGCAAGGGGAATATGCAAACGCTGCACAGACAGTCACCTGAGGCCGGAATTGAACCTGGGTCTGTCGTGCTACGAGGCAACAGTGCTGACCACTGAGCCACTGTGTCACTCCAAAATAGGAGTATGCCCCACAGAGCATTCAGTACAATTGTGGCTGATCTGTTTGTGTTTCAGATTGAACATTCCCACATCCCCAACAATCTCTCTGCCTGTCAAAAATCTAACTACCTTAGACTTAAAAATGTTCAATAACACCCCCCCCAACTCCGCCACCTTCTGAAGCAGAGTTTCAAAGTCACACAACCTTCCTAAAATATTCTCCTCGTCTTTCTCTCTCTCTCTCTGTTTCTCGTTCTCTTTTGCTCTCTCTCTCCCCCTCCCTCTTTCCCCCCCCTCTCTTTCTCTCTCTCTCTGCCTGTCTCTTTATCTCTCTCTCTCTTTCTCTGTCTGTCTGTCTCGCTCTTTCTTTCTCTTTTTTTTCCCTCTCTCTCTCCCTCTCTCCCCACCCCCTTTCTCCTGCTGTCTCTCCCTGAAAATGCCGAGCCCTGATTGGAATGGTGGAGTATCCTGGCGGAGTGTGCCAAAGAGATTTTTTATTAATTGACCATTTGAGAATGGTCACTTGGTGATGAGTTGAAGAGTCAGGCATCAACTTCTCATTCCAGCACTTTGTTCCTGCCACAATGAAACTCCAGGACCAACTTGCCCAGTTATTGTTACCCCTTCTCACTGCTCCCGTGATGGAGGAGAAAGGGAATCGCTCCTCAGATTTGCACTAAAGATTCTGTAACTGGTGGGTCTGTGGGCCTAGAGCTGGAAAGGTGGATTTAGGCTGTTTGGCTCTTACTGGGTATGCATAGACAAGATGGATAGAATGGCCTTTTTCGGTGCTGCCCATTTTATCTGTATTAAAGGTAGCGTGGAATTGCTTACGCAGGACATTGCACACTTACAAAGGCGAATAAAGAATGAGGTGACTGATGTAATGTTTGCATTTGCAATAGCAATCGTTAGGCCTCAGTGTCTGGTATTGAGGAGACACAGTTTAAATTAATCCCCATCCTCACTTTAGTAACTTTCTCTTTGCCACCTTCTGATATCCTCCCATGGACAAAAAAAATCCTAGAGATACAATCTTCTCCTCGATGGCGTTTCATTTCCTGAATGAATTCCTTTGCCCTATTTCTAGATGGTAAAGCCATGGTAGTCCCAGACTGCTCTCTCGCTAGAGGGCCACCACACCTCAGGCGAGGGGAGATGTCCAGAAGGAGAGTCATTCACAGTAGCCTCAGCTGGTGTGGGAATTGAGAAAACGCTGTTGGCGTCATTCTGCTTCGCAAACCTGTCACCCAGCCAACTGAGCAAACCAACACCCTTCGTAGATACCACCTTGAGTCAAAAGCCCTATGAAAGGCTGCAGGGTGCCCTGAACTCTCTCCCGTGCGGATCCTGTCTCAGTAGGCACTGAGATATGTAGGGGAACATACCGGCCAGTTCAGCAGCTGCACACAACCAGCCTATCAGTCACAGTAATTTCAGTGAGTTCAGACTCTCACTACAGGCCTGCTCCTGACTAGGATTTAATGAACACCTCTCACAATGCCCATCTACTTCCATTTCCAACTGTGAGCCTTCACTTTTGATAAGCACCATACAAAATGGTTTTCCAAAAAGCAAAACAGGAGCTATTATCAACATACATTGATACCAAGTTCTGAAAGTCTGCTGCCCATGTTCATACTAGTGGCAACTTGCATTCATTAATCTGCTCCACCCCATTCACCACCTGTATCGAGGCTCAGTTTACCAACATCTTGAATTTATAACTCCCCTCTTTATCTCTCTCTCTGTCTTTCTCTGGTCTTCATGGTACCTCTATTTCTGAAATCCCCACCAGCTCAAAACCCTTTGAAATTTCTGTGGTCCTCCAGCTCTGGCCTCTCATGCATCTCTGATTTTAACAGCTGCTGGTTGTGCCTTCATCAGCCAAGGCCCTGGATTCGAAATTCCACCCCTTCCCCCTCGCCCCCCGGACCTCTCCGTTTCTCCTCCTCTCTTTCCACCTTTAAAGCATGCCTTAAAATCGACCCCTTCGATTCACCTTTCGGTCACCCGTCCTATCGCCTCGCGCTGTTGGGTGTTGAATTCCACTTGACCGTGGGACAAAGTATCCCACACCGATTTACTGTGTTAAAGGCGCTACATAAATGTGGGTTGTTGTTGCCAGTGTACGCATGCTCTCAACTGGGCTCGAGGCAGCATGGTTTCGTCTGCTGCTGTTTGAACAGAGGTGTGATCGCTGGGCTTTTCCATTTGAGGGACAGAGGTGTTGGTCAGGTACAAGGGCACATGCAGCAACCTCACGTCACACAGAATCTCACAGAGTCCCACTTGCTGTCCACCCCACACACAAATTACTGGACCATCGCTCACATGTTTCCCCATCAACATCTGGAGATTACACAAATTAGGCCTGGTTTCTCCAGAATTTAGAATGTTAAGGGGTGGTCTGAACGAAGTCTTCAAGATACTATTGAGAAAAGGCAGAGTAGATAAAGGTAAACTGTTTCTACTATTTGGAGATTTTAGAACTAGGGGTATAGTCTGAGAGTTAGGGCCAGAGCATTCAGTTGAGGTATTAGAAAACACTCTCATACAATGGGTGGGAGAGATTAGAAATTCTCTTCCACAAACAGAAGTGGATGCTGGCTCAGTTGTTAATTTTAGATCTGAGATAGATAAGATTTTGTTTAGCAAGGATATTAAGGGATATTGGCCAAAGTCAGGAATAGAGGGTAAGGCCACAGATCAGCCACGACCTCACTGAATGACGAATAGGCTGAATGGCCTACTCCTGTTCCTGACACTCGCCCAAGTTCAAATGAAACAACAAGTTATGCAGCAACTCTCCCAAACACCATTAAGAGGTGATACCCTGTCCGGATATCTAACCGGACACCATCACTCGGAATTGTGGGCTCATGCAGGGATATGATGGCCTAGTGGTATTATTACTGGACTGTTGATGGTAATGTTCTGGGGATGTGAGTTTGAATCCTGCTATGGCAGATGGTAGAATTTGAAATCAATGAAAACTTGGAATTAAGAGTCTAATGATGACCATGAAACCATTACTGATTATTAGGAATAACTCCTTTGGTTCACTAAGGGGAGAGTGCAGGGAAGTGGAGTTGAAATGCCCATCAGCCATGATTAAATGGCGAAGTGAAGTCAATGGGCCGAATGGCTTACTTCCACTCCTATGTCTTATGCCTTTAATGCCGTTTAGGGAAGGAAATCTGCCATCTTTACCTGTTCTGGCCTACATGTGAATCCAGACCTACAGTAATATAGTTGACTATTATCTGCCCTTGCCCAGACAATGATGCCCTCATCCCATGAGTGAATAAACAAAAATGCAGCTGAACATGGGCTGTTACCTGGTTCTAAGTGCAGTGCTGAACAAGTGCTACACTGTCTGAGGTGCCATGCTTCAAGTGACCCGTCATGTTTAGCTAGAGGTAAGGTCTTGTGCAGCATAACGCGAGCAAGTGCCGGGTGGTTTTCAGGCACCTTGGCCTACCTTCTCCACTCAGTTTGCACACCCAGAGAGAGATTCCCCTGATTGCTGGTGGTGGAATCTCATTGAGCACAACCTATTTCAACATTAGCCTATGTGTATTTTGACTGTCGTATGTCTGCCACCAGGTGCTTTGGCTATGCGAAGGATGAGAAAGTCGCTATGTCAATGGAGGTTTTCCTGTACTTTGGAGGTCGGACATGCACAGCCTGAACTGTCCTCTGTGCATTACAGTCAGGGCATCCACAGAGACAATTATTTGGCTCTAAACATATTTTACTCCAATTTTCTGTCGTCCTTTGCAGCAACCACTCTTTCCCACTCTCCGGCCCATGATATGCCTCTAAGCGAAGTGCCCAGTCTTCATTTGGGAGCCTGGACAGTTATTCTAGAGGTATCAGTGTAGAAGGGGTCAACAATCTTGTTTCAGACAACCACCTATCAATAAAACTGGTCCGAGCACAGTTTATCTCCAGGCCCCCGGTCCTTCCAAAGTTTGTCTTTGTTGCATTCATTATACATGCAGTCAAACAAATCCAGCAAGATCCTGGTTATAGTTACAGATATAGAGACGCAGTGTGCCGCTGTCTGAGTTTAATGCAGTTGACCATCAGAAAAGAATTGTTTTGACTCCCTGTAAATTGCAGGCGCGTTTGGGGTCCACAAAGCAGATTAATTTCCAATAATACTCTGTTGATAGAGAACACACTTAAAAACATAACCTAAGAGGTTAATCTCCGTTCTGTCTTTCAGAAGCTGTAATGTGCCCTGAATGTGTGCAGTTATAATTAAATGTAATTATGCAGCGTGCGGGAAATGTTGTGTAAAAAGTGCTATGTTTAGCTTGTCTGTTGAGCACTTAGTGAAGCCTCACTGCAGAGCCTGGTGAATGCATCATAGTGTAGATTGTACACTCCTGTCTGGTATTGCTGGGAGCTCAGAGCACTCTTCGCTGGGGTGTCTATTTGGCAGGTTGAGAAAAGAAGTCCTCTCACTGCAAATCTGTTGGGGCCACCCAGGTGTGTTTTAAAACGGCAGCTTTTGACAGCTTGCTGGCCCTTTGTAGAATGTGTACGGTGTAACAACAGGCCATTCAGCCCATGCCAACATTCCTAGATCCATCCTCCATCCCTGTAACCCTGCATTTCCCACAGCTAACCCGCCTCTGGATATGATGGGCAGTTTAGCATGGCCAATCCACCCAACCTTCACATCTTTGGATGGCAGACGTAGACACAGGGGTAACATGCAAAGTTCACACAGACAGTTGCCTGAGGGTGGAATTGAACCTGGGTCCCTGGCACTGTGAGGCAGCAGTGCTAACCACTGAGCCACCGTGCTACCCAGTGAAAGCTCATGATGTGGGTTTAATTTCCTGCTTGCTATTTTTAGCCCAGCTGGCTGATGTGCTCTCATTAAATTCCTTGTCTGCACTGTTTCGATGTAGCTGCTAACCATTTGAAACAAACACACTTCTAGGGTGCGATTAAAGGCAGAGAGTAGAATTAACCCACTGTTCTCCCTCCAAGGGATGGAAAATGGGAAGGTATTTGCAACATGGTTATGGAGAAACCAATCCCATTGGGTGTCCAACAAGCACAGCACCAACTAGAAATGGAATTTGATTACTTTTCTCTTAAACCAGTGGGCTTTCCATTGCATTGTCTGTTTGATTGTTTGATTTACGGGGTTGGTGGAACTGTGTGATGCACCATGTGGTATATCAGCCTGCAGCATGTTTCCATTACTGCATACCGTTTCCGGATCGGAGCCCTGTTTCACACTTTCCAGCTCTGTGTCCCAGTCCCGACCGTTTGGAAACGTTGTCTCCTGAATCACTGACTCCTGTCACCGTGCATCCTAACATGTTCTCATCCCTGTTTTCAAATCCCATCCCCATCGCCATCGCCCCCACCCTATCTCTGTTAATATCCTTCAGTCCCAGAGAACCCTCCTGGATCTCTGCTTTCTGACCTCTTGACCATTGGTAATAATTGATTACTCTAACATTGGCACCCTAGCCTGGAAGTGCGTGGGCTCTAATTTCTGGATTTCCTTCTCTAACCCTCTCCGCCTCTCTCTCATGTTCTGTTCCCACCTTATGTGGCCCACTGTCTCATTTTGTTTGTGTCTGCTCTGAAGGATAGTTTGCACATTTAATGCACTGTTTAAATGCAGCTTGATGTTGCTGGCCTCAGAGCCTTGCCTCTCCGTCAAATCCACTTGGTCCACAATCTCAGGAATAGTAGGAACTACTGATACTGGAGTCTGAGATACAAGGTGTGGAGCTGGAGGAACACAGCAGGCTAGGCAGCATCAGGGGAGCAGAAAAGTTGACTTTTTGGGTCGGGAGCCTTCTTCAGAAACATCAGCTTTCCTGCTCCTCTGATGCTGCCTGGCCCACTGTGTTCCTCCAGCTCCACACCTTGTTATCTGGGACCACAATCTCTCCTGCTTGCTGCGCCTTCCTGCCAATCATTCGTCATCCTTGCAGCTTTGGTTAGAGTTCTCTCCTTCCCAGAGGTGATCTCGTTAATCTGCACAGGACACATGTCCTACTGCAGCCCTCTCTGACTCTGGCTTTCTGCGTGCCAATCCTTCACCTTTGGTTCTATCTAATGCAGCAGCTCCCTCCCTCAAGCTGCCTGCCTCACCATCGCTTTCTTGCTTCCCCACCCTGCGCACCATCCTGACCTAGACTATGCCCCCTCTCGCAGCCTCTCAAAGTATCTTGGAGTGTGCTGCATTCCAAGGCGAGCTCTGTTGCCAGAGCTCGCTTCACAGAAAGGACAAATTTATTGACGGACAGAGTGGGGCTCAGACTAAGGCACAAGAGCTTTCTGTCAGCCCTTGAGCCACACCTACCTACCCACCTCGCTCTCTGCCAGTCAGTGACAGCTGAATCTAGATGCTTGTAACCGTTTGGAGTGAGTCAGACCCTGCAGTGGCTCCTCCCGTGGAGTGTAGGGATGTCCTGAGGTTTGCGTCAGTTAGAGAGCAGAGCTTCGAAGGAAGTTGTAGTTCATGAACAAGGGGGCTGAGATTGGGAACACACACAGAAAGTGCTGGAAGAGCTCAGCCAACTTCAGTGGACACAGAAACAAAGTTACAGTTTTGAATTTGCTAGGTCTCATCCTCAGAAGTCCAGCGGAATTTTGCTTTTGTTTAAGGATTAGATGAGTAGTGACTCCCGATGTGCAGGTTTCATCCCATACTGACATCCCATAATAAGTGTCCGGTAACTCAACAGATATCTCATGCTGAAAGCAAAGAGGAAATTAAAACCTTATGCTGCCAGAGAGCTCCCTCTCAAATGTTTAGTCTCCAATTTCTTTAATTGTTTCAGTTCCCAAGTACAAGTTGGCCCTGGGATTGATGTTCTTTGTATATTTTTATGGTAGAATGTTGTCCTTGAATCTTTTCACAAAGGTTGGATTTGGTGGTCGTGCTGAGTATGTGTTTCCGTGAAAAAGGGATAGCTTTTAAGAGTTCTGTCGCAGGATCTGAGCCCAAATTTGCTTGTCCATTGCTCATTGCCCTGGAGAAGGATAGTGCTACTTTCCTGAGCTTCCAGAGACCTAGGGGTATAGGGGATACTTGCACAGCTGTTAGGGAGGGAGTTCCAGGATTTCAAATGGGATACAAAAGTACATGTTTTTTTTCCACTGAAAGCATGCAGTGGCAACCTAATGAGCGTCTATAGTAGGAGCATTAATTTTTTTTGTCTTTGCAAGCTGTGCATGTGAATAACTCAGAGCCTTACAAAACAATATGTGAAGCTGGAGTCCCTAATAGCCTTAAGGTTACTGATTTCTGATGTATTCACCAAGGCAGGATATGATATTATTAACACACCTCCAGGTCAATGGAATGTACATAGGGCAAGGTATTAAGTGAAGAAATATGTATATATATATATACATAATAATGCAGTGGTCAGTGATTTGGGCACAGTCCTGTCAAAAATTGATGTCTCCTACTCCAGCTAGTCAGGAATAGTGTCTGCAAGAAGGCGGTTTCATTGCAGTGTTTTCTGAAGTCTGTTTACTCGGCATTGTGTCTTTGAGCAATGCGCTGCAGCATGCAGTCTACAGAATCTATTTTTAAACAATTTCTTCATGTAGAGATAACACAGTGTGGAGCTGGAGGAATACAGCAGGCCAGGCAGCATCAGAGGAGCACGAAAGCTGACGTTCCGAGTCGGGACCCTTCTTCAGTAATGGGGGAGTGGGAAGGGAGCTCAAATAAATGGAGGAGGGGTGGGGAAGGTAGGTGGTATGGTGACAGGTGAGTACAGGTAGGCAGAGGTGGGGATTGCTCAGTGAGGTGGGAGGAGCAGGTAAGTGGGAGAGAAGTGGACAGGTTGTGTCAGGTCAAGGAGGTGGGGATGAGAGGGATGATCCCTGAAGAAGGGCCCCGACCTAAAATGTTAGCTTTCCTGCTCCTCTGATGCTGCCTGACCTGCTGTGTTCATCCAGCTCCACACCGTGTTATCTCTGACTCCAGCATCGGCAATTCTTACTATCTCTTCTTCATGTAGAGGGTAGAGCGAATAAGGTCACTTTCCCAATTTCGATCTGTTTCAAGCATATGTTCTTGCTGTTGGTTGAGATGATTAATCAGAAGCACCCCCATACCCCACACTCCTTCTCTTACACCATCACCCGACCCCAGCTATGTTCCCTCTAATCTTCCCAGTCACTGGGCACAGCTCTGATGTCTGCACTTGGCAGCTGTTTCTGAAACCAGAGGGCCATGCATTGGCACGACACTCCGCATGCGTGGAACCTCCCAGCAGCGACACAGCTGTGCAGTTTTAGGGAACATTGCTGCCTGTCACCCGAGGTCTTTCTTTAATTTCAAGAGTATACTTCATTCATAAAAATCTTTATATACATGGATAGTCACTGGGCCATTTTGATTCTGTGCATAGTCTTCACATATGGAGAACCAAAAAACTCAAGGCATTTCTTCCTTGAACCAGACTATGTTTACATATGTTTGGGGCATCAGGAGGGTCCGATAACTGAACGGACCCCCATTTACCTTCAGCAGGAAGACCTCTGACAGTGGTCTTTCCCCACTGCTCCTTGGCAACAGCTGCCCCAAGGTTAGTGCCTCCCTCAGCACATGGTCCTGGGCCTTGGAAGGTGCCAGTCTGCAACACTCGGTCAAGGTCTTCCTCTGGAAGACCCAACAAGTTTAAGGCGGACCCAAGAGCGTCCTTCATAGAGTTGATTGTCCAGGTGCAGTCGATGTTTGGCTTGGTGTGAATCCTGGGGAACACAGGGAGCACAGACTCTGCATCACGGAGCTGCTTGAGACAACCCTCATCAGAAACCACTGCATCACTCTCCAGACTTCCTTTGCAAAGGTTAAATGGGATCAGTGTGGGAAAGATGTTGGGAGCTCTGGTGTGGACTGCCTGTTGTCAGCACTGTGGCAGGCACTGAGTTAGACAGAGCACAAACAATTTGTGCGGTAAACTCATCAGTCAGTTTAAATGGTGCACTGCAAAGATCAGTTAAAAACAAAGGTCCCACGAACCAGTCGCGGACAACAGCTGGGTGTGTCATCTCCAAGTATCACTGAGGAGTTTAAGGGCAGCCAATAATGTTCATTTTTTCAGACAATTTTCGCATCACTGTACCTGCCTGTGTCTCTGAGCTATTTCCATTGGACAAACCAATTATCTCTCACAGTGCAAGCCCTACGGAGACCCAGGGACAGATTTTGCCTGCTGTTTGCATATTCCTGACATTTGTTACGTGTTAATAGCCCTTGGGAGACTAATTAGTGTACCGGTGGATGGATTTTAATGGCTGGGTGTAGATACCGTATGAAGTGTCTGATCTCTGGTTCCTAATAGAGAGGGTGAGCAACCTGGGTGGCCTTCATTAAGCGATAGAAACTAATGTTCCTTTTCTCTTCTGCCTCTCTTTCAGGATTTGGCTTTGTAACTTTTGAAAATGAAGAAGTTGTTGAGAAAGTCTGTGAAATCCATTTCCATGAAATTAATAATAAAATGGTAAGTGGCTGTGACAGGCTGTGCAAGCATGTTCTGTCTGATTGTGATGGAGTGCTCCATCACAGGTGTTACTTTCTGACTGTCACTGCCGTCAATCTCACAGCTCCTCGTGGTGGAACAGAAATGTAGGGAACTGTCAGAGAGAGAGAGACACACACACACACACACACACACACACTTCAAACCAACCACTCTCCCCCACTCCCCAAAAACGTGCACACAGACACACACACACCCCAAACCAACCACTTGCCCCCACTCCCCAAAAACGTGCACACAGACACACACACACACCCTTGCACACATGCAGGAACACAAATACGAATTATGCACAGACAAACACACAGATGTTACACATGCACACACATAAATCCAATACACACACAAACACACTCACTCAGAGACATTAGAATATACTTTATTGCCGTGTCTGTTCAATGTAAAATACAGTGAAAAGTGTAAAAATAGACATATGCGCACACAAACAAATACACAAGCATATAAAGACAGAAATGGACATATATGCACATATACACACGCACGTACACACAGGAACATACACAAGTAAACACAAAGGGATAAAAATAAATGTACACAAAAGCCAACAGAGATACACACATACACAGACCTATTCATGCATACTCATGCATTCACGCATATGGACACAGACATTTGCATGGGGGTGTTGTGTGGGTTGGAAGGAACAGTGCAGGGTCTCATCTTGCATTGAATGCTTTGAAGTGCAGAATCTGTAGTTATTTCAGTGAAAGAGTAATGGGTTAGAAAATAAAAGGAAAACATGTTTAGTCATAGGAAGTAATTGAAATGCAGGCCAAGTGAAGAATTGTTGAACTCAAAAACTGCTCTGTTTAGGAAACACCTTTCAGCAGCAAGTACATGCTGCTCAGATCTCTGCATTTTCCATTTAAGTCAGTGCATGATCCTTTTAAACAGTGTTCCACCCGATTTACTCTCACTCATCTCTATAATTTAGTGACAAAATATAACTCCTTGAAAAAATCTGATGAGGTGCAGAGAAAAACTGGCAGGCAGGTTCATAAGTAGAACTGTATAAATTACAACACAAATTGATGCTACATCATCAGAACCCCTGCCATGGGGCTGGAGGCTGTTCTGTGAGGTTGGGAGGGGCTGAAACTCAGTGGGTTTTCAGAATGTGCCTTTAGCTGTCTCCATTTAACCTAAGCTGCAGAGAGTGAAGCTAGAGAGGCAGAGAACTCGGCCTGACACAGTATTTGGTGAGCCAGCGCTTTTATTTCTCTCTGGCAAGCTGAATTCCAAGCTCTAAACAAAAAAAAATCAAACGACTGTCGATGCTGGAAGTCAGAAACTGCTGGAGAAACTCAGCAGTTCTGGCAACATTAGTGGAGGGAAAGCAGAGTTAATGTTTCAGGTCAAGTGACCTTCTCTGTGCTGGGCTGCAATAGACTTTGAGGCTGACAAAGACCTGTAAACTCTGTACTTACAACAAGCATCAGTTTCCACCTTTCCCCTCTGGATCCATTCCAGTGCAGAAGCTAATCTCCCCAGTCTGATAGATCTCAGATTTTAAAAATGTATCTATTTTGAATTAATCTGTTTGGAAATTATGTGACACTTTGCCTGCCCAGCATCTACAAGGTCCAAGTCCGGGGTGAGATGGAATACTCCCCACTTTCCTGGATGGGTGCAGCCCCAACAACACTCAAAAAGGTTGACACCATCCAGGACAAAGCAGCCGCTTGATTGGCACTGCATCCACAAGCATCCACTCCCTCCCCCACCGACGCTCAGTAGCAGCAGTGTGTACTATCTACAAGACGCACTGCAGAAACTCACTTAAGATCCTCAAACAGCACCTTCCAAACCCTCGACCTCTTTCGTCTAGAAGGACAAAGACGGTAGATATATGGGATCACCGCCAGCTGTAAGTTCCCCTTCAAGCTACTCACCATTCTGACTTGGAAATATACCGCCATTCCTTCGCTGGGTCAAATTCCTGGAATTCCCACCCCTGGGGTATTGTGGGTCAGCCTATAGCATGTGGTCGGCAGTGGTTCATGAAGGCAGCTCACCCTCACCTTCTCAAGGGGCAACTAGGGATGGGCAATAAATGCTGGGCTCTGCCAGTGACACCCCCGTCCCATGAATGAATAAAAATAATTGACTGCTTTGACTGTCAGCAGCGTCCTCCCACGTAACTGGTTTGAGAGAGCGACTCAGAGGCTGCTTGAGTTTCCCCTCATCGCTGCCTGAAGATCTTTGCGCTTCGTACATTGGCCTTGACTCTATTCCTGGTTGCCCATTCCCAGCCCCACTCCCTGGTAGGTCACCCCCAGACCACACTCCCACTCCCTGGGACAGGTCACCCCTAGACCCCAATCCCAGTTCATGGGACAGGTCACCCCAAGACCCCACTCCCAGTTCCTGGGACAGGTCACCCCCAGACCACACTCCCACTCCCTGGGTAGGTCACCCCCAGACGACACTCCCATTCCCTGGGTAGGTCACCCCCAGACCACACTCCCACTCCCTGGGACAGGTCACCTCTGGACCCCAATCCCAGTCCCTGGGACAGGTCACCCCAAGACCCCACTCCCAGTCCCTGGGACAGGTCACCCCCAGACCACACTCCCACTCCCTGGGACAGGTCACCCCCAGACCACACTCCCATTCCCTGGGTAGGTCACCCCCAGACCACACTCCCACTCCCTGGGACAGGTCACCCCTAGACCCCAATCCCAGTTCATGGGACAGGTCACCCCAAGCCCCACTCCCAGTCCCTGGGACAGGTCACCCCAAGACCCCACTCCCAGTCCCTGGGACAGGTCACCCCCAGACCACACTCCCACTCCCTGGGACAGGTCACCCCCAGACCACACTCCCATTCCCTGGGTAGGTCACCCCCAGACCACACTCCCACTCCCTGGGACAGGTCACCCCTAGACCCCAATCCCAGTCCCTGAGACAGGTCACCCCCAGGCCACACTCCCACTTCCTGGGACAGGTCACCCCCAGGCCACACTCCGGTTCTTGGGACAGGTCTCCTCCAGACCCTTCTCCCAGTCCCTGGGACAAGTCGCCCGTAGATCCCACTTCCATTCCTTGGGACAGATCACCCCCAGACCCCAATCCCACTCCTTGGGACAGGCTACACCCAGACCCCACTCCCATTCCCTGGGACAGGTCACCCCAAGACCCCACTCCCACTCCTTGGAACAGGTTACCCCCCAGACCCCGCTCCCATTCCTGGGACAGGTCACCCCAAGACCCCACTCCCACTCCTTGGAACAGGTTACCCCCCTAGACCCCGCTCCCATTCCTGGGACAGGTCAGCCCCAGACCCCACTCCCACTCCTTGGAACAGGTTACCCCCCCTAGACCCCGCTCCCATTCCTGGGACAGGTCAGCCCCAGACCCCACTCCCACTCCCTGGGACAGGTCACCCCCAGACCCCACTTACCCTCTCTGGGTTGCCCCTCCTTCCGCTGTCCTGTGATGTCCCTGCAATTTGGTTGCTCTGTTTAGATACGGACACTAGGATTCCACTCTCCCACCAGCTCAGAAACTGGAATCTTTCAAAATATCCCCATCTCCTGCAATCACAAAGCATTTTGTTTCCAGACTTCCAGTTTTACAAAGCTGTGGACCCTGCTTTCATTGACAGATTTGGATATAGTTGGATTTGAAGCTAGCTCGAGGCAGAGATATCTTCAGAGGCACCAAGTGGGACATCTCTGTTTGTGCTTAATATCTTTTGTGGAATTGTAAAGTTAAAGAAAAAAGTACTTTAGTAAATCGGTTGATGGGAACTACAACCTGAATCTTTACATGCCCCATGTTGGACCCTGCACCTGCTGAAATGTCTACCTCAAGGTTCCATGGGCTCATGTCCTCCTGGTCATTCACCGCTCCCCCACTCCACTCCTTCCCACACACACAAATGGGCACACACACACACATGCACACACACAAGCACACCACTTACTCTCTCTCTCACACACACACACACACATGCACACACTTACTCCCACACACACGCACACACTTCTCACACACACACGCACACACACATGAGCACACACACACACTTACTCTTTCTCACACACACACACGCACACATGCACACACTTACTCACACACGCACACACTTACTCACACACACATACACGCGCACACAAACACACACTCACACAGGCACACATTTACTCTCTCTCTCTCTCTCACACACACACACACACACACCCACCTATGCATACACCCACATACCACACACATACACACACACACACACACACATACAAACACACGAACACACACACAGAGCAAGGATGTATGTTAAAATGAGCTGTTCATTGCTATTGGGCAGAAACATAGTAGCTTCATCCAGTGCCTGCTGATAACATCACAGCCCTTGGGCCCAGTCAGAGCCAAACTGTGTGGTCTCCAGTGTGTACTGTGGATAATAAAAATAGGAGCTTAGTCTTTCCAGCCTTAGCTGGAAAGGATGTGACTGTATGTTTTTTTTGAAAGGAGGACATTGTTTGATGTGATTCTTTTTTAATTGCAAGCTGAAGTATTCAATGAAACAATTAGAAAATGCCCAGTTTGGGGTTCCTTGCTGCATGTTGATGGCAAAGTTAAAGCAATTACGAATGCAGCAGGTAGTTACTGTGTTAGACCTCTCAGGAGCTGCCTCCCTCTGCGTTTGAGGCGTTGTGCAGAATCCTCAATGCTAGCTCGTGGTGGCCTGTATTCTGGAAGAGTGCACACAGGCAGCCCTGGTCAGATGTCCCCTTCCCCACTCAATAGCCAGACTGATGGGCAGGTTTCTAAAGGGTGTTAATGTGTTCCCCCACTTTCTCACACACCACACCCACAATTTTCTGTGGCTCTCATGGTCTCTTGCTGCCCCCTCCCACCATCTCAGTTAAAGTTCAAACTTCACCTGTCCCCATCAGTCTGCGTGCTCAGTGTCCACACTGACTGTGGTACTCTTCTCCCACTCTTTGCTGATCCCCCTGCTCTCTGCCCACCCTTGTCCTCTGCCCACCCTGTCCCCTGCTCTCTGCCATTCCCCTCCCCCCCACCAAACTCTGCTGCCCCCTCACATTCCTTCCTGCCCCTACCCCAGTTTCTGCTCCCGCTTTCCATTTTGCGTTGCCCTCTCAACTCTCTACCATTTTTCTTTTCTCTGTTACTTCCACTCTCTGTCATGTCCCCACAGTCTCTTAGCACCCCCTTCCTGCCGTCTGTTACCCCTTCCCCTCTCCGTGCTGTTCACCCTCACCCTCCCTGTACCCTTCCAACTCTCTGTTACCTCCCTTCTGCTCTGTTACCTCCCCTCGCCCTTTCTGTGCTGTTTCACCCCCTCTCTGTTACCCCCGACTCTCTGTTCCCTCCTTCCCCCTGACTGTTACCTCTCTCCCTCTCTCTGTTACCTTCACTCCCCCTCTCTATGCTATTTCACCTCCCCCTCTCTGTTAACACTCCTCTCTCTGTTCCCTCCCACCACTCCCTGTAACCTCCCCTCTGCTTCCCTGTCACCCCTCACCCTCTCTGTTCTGTATCACTCTCTCCCCTCATTCTCTGGATTGCTCTGATTTCTCTCCCTGTTTTTTTTTGTTGATCTGCATTACATTCCCAGTTGCTCACATTCTCTGTCGTGCTGTGATCTTCTTTCCTCACTCAGCCATTTCTTTATTTTTTGGTGTGTACCCCTTCCACAAGGAGGGGGACACTTGCAGATGTAAGAGAGTCGAAATGGGCAGGTGGGGCTGGGGGGATGGGGGGAAATGGGTAGAGATCTCTTTCTGGCTAACTGATGGAAGGGTAAGGGGCAGATGTAGCCCCTCTCCTCACTGCTTCTGACCCCAGCCCCAGCCCCTGTCACCTGTCAGCAGATAATCAGACAGTGAGGAATTGTATCAGGTCATATGCAGTGAGGGCTGTAGTGAGTTGGATCTGATGAACAAAATGAAGCCAGTGACAGCTATGAATCGAAATACAGACATTGTGAGTAAATGTACTTCTTTTTCCAATGATCTGAGTGCATGTCTCTACATCTGTAAAAGACCTTTAAAAGACTCATGTTCAGCTCCCTCCTCAAACCTGCCAGACTCTGTGTTGGAAAGACATATCAAGGCTGAACTGAAAATTCACTTGACTTGAGAGAATCTTCGAAACTGAAAGGGCTAGTTTATTGAATGGGAGAAACCTCGTTACCCTGTAATATCCTGACACTGTGTTACAGCAGCAATCAGCTCCCTTCCCAATCCCAATTTCTTTTGGCCGGCACGGTGGCTCAGTGATTAGCACTGCTGCCTCACAGCGCCAGGGGCCTGGGTTCAGTCTCACCCTCGGGTGACTGTCTGCGTGGAGTTCGCACATTTTCCCCGTGTCTGCAATGAGTTCCCCCTGGGTGCTCCAGTTTCCTCTCACAGTCCAAAAACGTGCAGGCTAGGGTGGATTGGCCATGCTAAATTGCCCGTAGTGTTCAGGGATGTGTGGATTATGTGGGTTATAGGAGATACGTCTGGGTGGGATACTTTGTTTGTCGGTGTGGACTTGTTGGGCCGAAGGCTGTAGGGATTCTACGAATTCAGAGCAGGTCAGAGCAGGAGTTGGCCAATAGGCCCCTTGATCCTGCTCCAACGTTCAATTAGATAGTGGCTGTTAAATTGACCTTTGACCCTTTAGTCAGTAGAAAAGGAAATTGGGTGTGTACTGACCTTTGGATAAATTTGGGGTGTGCTTTTGGTGAGGCCACATATGTGTTGTGTACAGATTTGGTCACTGTATCTGAGGAAGGATGTTCTGGCTGTGGAGGGGTGTGGGGGGCAACAAATGTTTACTTGGATCTGACTGTGGCCTTAAACTCCACTTTCCTGTCTGTTCCCCATATCCCTCAGTTCCTTTAAGACCATAAGGAATAGGATCAGGAGTAAGCCATTCAGCCCCTTGAACCTTCTCCCCCATTCAATAGGATCATGGCTGACCTGACATTCCTCACAGCTATTTCCCTGCCCTTTACCTATAATCCTTGATTCCCCCGACTGATCAGGAATCTGTCCACCTCAGTCTTAAATACACACAAGGACTCTGCCACCACCACCCCCCCCCCCCACCCCAGCTCTCTGTGGCAAGGAATTCCAAAGGCATTCAGCTCTCTGAGAGAAGAAATTCCTCCTCATCTCAGTCTCAAAATGGTGGTCCTAGATTCTCCCATGAAGTCGAAACACCCTGCTGATTATACATCTGCAATCAGCTCTAGTTCGTCCTAAAGGAGCAGTGAAATGTTAACAGATTGGCCAGTCCCCAACCCGTGAAGCTTCCATGGCCCCGCTCAGAGACAGCTGTTGTCGGTTAGTCTCAGTGTAGCGGCCCTCCACACACAGCCATGCCTGGTCGCAATGCTGTTTTACCTGATGGACATTTCCACCTCTTTGCAGGATTTTGGGAAGTTCTCCTTCGTGGGGAGTATTCCATGTGGAATAGGAGAGCGGGTAGTGGGGAACAAACCATGGGAATTAATACAATGGTGGAGAAGTGACAGAATGTAGAGTTAGGCATTTAGACAAGAAGGACCTTTCTGAGGGCAGTTTCAATTTCATGCCCCTGAAAACATTGAGACAGAGGGTGGTGGGTGCCTGGAACTCACCGCCGGGGGAGGTAGTGGAAGTTGACACTATAATGACTTTTAAAGGGCGTCTTGACAAATATATGAATAGGGTAGAAATAGAGGGATATGGTCCCCGGAAGGGTAGGGGGCTATAGTTGTGATGGGCAGCATGTTGGTGCAGGCTTGGAGGGCCGAAGGGTCTGCTCCTGTGCTGTTATTTTCTTAGTTCTTTACTCTAAAACTATGTGTCACCCATTTAAAGGGACCCTCTGCCCCAAGTCTAAGACTTACCTTCACCATCGATAGGTTACAACTCGGATGCACTGTTTAAAAGTTAGGAATCCTTCTCAAGAGAAGATGAAGTATTTGTTCTCAGAGGGCATGATGGACTTTGGAACAATTTTTTTGCAGAGCAGTGTACCATTGAATGTGTCCAGAGTCGAGTTAAATTTTTGATGGACAAGCGAGTCACGAGTTATGAAACTGGAGTTAATTGCCACAATCAGATCTTCTTGATAGGCAGGGCGGAGGGAGGGGCTTGTGTCCTTGTGGAGTTTGCTGCCCTATGGGCTCTTTAAGTGTTGCAGATCTCTAGGATGTGGACAGTCACACCTAGTTGCTAATTGAGGCAGGACAAGTTTCAGGCTTTGAGGCCAATTGTGTGTAGGGGCTGGAGAATCTCGAGGAGGTGGTGGAGGGTGGGGTGGGGGATGGAGGATACCACTTGGCTGAACATTCTGTTACACATCCTTGAAGGTGGTAGTGTTCCCTCCTCTGGAGGTCCTCATTCCTTCAACACCCAACCTGGGTGTTCTTTCAGAGCACTCCGATTTAGGCACTGGGGTTGCCAATAGTTTTCAGGGAGCGGGTAGCCACCTCCAGCTTGGACAAGAGAGGCGGGACAGACAGAGAAACAGAGATAAGAGTCAGCGCTGCTGCTATGGGCTCTTCCTTTACTCTTGACCCTGTCAAACGTGTTGTCCCTGATGTGTGACTCCCAGCCACTCCACATTCCTCCATTTCACCCCCACTCCGCACCTCTGCCACTCAAAACAAAGCTCTGTGTGACAGTGCTTGGTTTCTGACATGAAGCTCGCCGTTGATTTTCACTGTACTGGGAAAGCCAATTGCAGCATTATTAGCAATTAAAACATTCCAGGTGCTTTGTCAATGTAACTTAGCAACCGAGATACACAGTAAAGTGTAGCCTTAATGAGTGGAGCAGGCTTGTCCTACCTATTAGGATTCTGTCTTGTGGTAGGGCTCTCAGCCTGGATAAGATCAAAGCAATCTTCCGAGTGCTGTTTGCAACAGCCTCGCCTGAGTATTTGGCTGTAAATTCTGCAGCACGAAGGCAACTAGGGATCTGACTGCCAACAGCATTAAATGGTGCAAATGAGAAAACTTTCCCCTGGTTGGTTTGGGGTTTTCCATCTGCGACCTTACGGCAGGCTGAAAATAGGAAATGAAATGTGTCTGGAGAAGATGACGACAGTGGGGCATGAGGCAGGCGGTTTCTGGACCCAGAAATTGTTTCTGAATGGGCACAAAGCTTTTAGTTTACCTCCAATGAGTGCCCTCCTTGTGCCCCAGAAAGGTGCAAAGGGAGGTCCTCAGATCTCTCGGGCTGTGGAGTGGGACGGCCACCTCCCAGAGATCTTGAGCATGGAGCTCCGTCTCCAGGCTGGCAATAGATTCCATTCCAGTACTCACTCTGGTTGCCCAGAGGTTAGCTGCTACTGAGCTGGACATTATAAGAATATGGGAAATAGGAGCAGAGGTTGGCTATTCAGCCCCTCCAACCTGTTCCAACATTCAGTTAGGACACAGATGATCTTAGGCTTCTAATTTTCTGCCCTACCCACCTCCCATCCTTTAGTTTCTTTACTTTTCAAAAGATCTATCAATCAGTCACTGCTTTGAACATACTCAATGACTGACTCCTTGCTGTTGGAAATAGAGATTCTAATTTCACAGCCAGGAGTTCAGTAGGTGAGATGGCACTTACAAGTAGACTTCACCTGGCCCACATCCTTGTAAGGATAGTGTACTGATTGTAACAAGGCCAGCTAAGTGGACCTCATGCAATATGAAGTCCCTGATTGGAGCTGTTCATCTGGTCCAATCAGGGAGCCCTGGCTGACAGATATAAACAGGAGCATCAGTGGTTCTGCTCATTCTGAGAGCTGGCTATGAGGGAGCTGGAGCAGAGTCAGGGGTTTTCTGCATGTAAATAAAGGGAGACTTTGTGATGGGCCTCTTTGGAATTAGTTCATTGGCGATGAGAGGAAAAACCTGCTCCTGAAGAAATTCGCTTACAGCCATCATCTATGAGTTGTGGAAGGCATTTCTGGCATCATGCTTTTGGTTGTGAAACTTGACTCATTCAATCCTGCCATTGACGATTGGGCCCATCTTGTGGAAAGAAAATGTTATTCTTTTTCAGGGCAAATGACATGGGGCAGATGTAAAGCAATGAGGAATTCTCCTTATGGACCCGCAGCTTTTTCAGTTATTGGGACCCTGAGATGCTTTGAGGCACCAGATGTGAGCTGCCGGATTTAGTTAATGAATATTACGACCCCACCCCTCCTCTAATTCTGAGATGCTTTCAGTTTTTTACTCAGCAATCTGAGAAATACGTATCAGGATTTTTGACTAGTTAAAGCTGACTGGCAGAGGCATGTGATGTTGATTTAATCCTTAATGAGATGCTGAGAGATTGTTTAGTCTGTGGGATTAATGATGTAGCCATGCAAAAGTGCCTACTAGCTGAAGCCCAAGTGGACTTCAAACAGGCCTATAACTGGCTCTATTATTGGAAAGTATGGCAAGTGGAGCATGTGAGTTGCAGCGTATTCCAATGGAAATGGACATCCTGCCAGTCCAACTGAGCTTGTGGGAACACCCCTTGAGGGAAGTCAGTTGCATAGTCTCACTCAGGACATGTCCAGAAGAGAGGGGCTATAGGTCTGCCTGCAGCAAAACCCCAGGGACAAACTCAAATTACTGCCAGCAGCTCCCCTACACATACGTGGGAATGGCTGGGTAAACCTTGGGTTCAGGTCCTTTCATGAGCACAGCATTCCTCGTCATCGCGGACGCCCACGCAAGGTGTCTGGATGGGCACAGAGTTCCCTCGCCAGATATGCAGACGACAGTAGAAAAATTGTGCGCTTCTTTCGCAATACACCGTCTCCCAGAAGTGTTGGTCACAGATAATGGGCCATTGTGTACCAGCAGGGAATTTGAGTATTTCCTAAAGTCGAATGGTATTCATCAAACAAGGACAGCTCCATACTGTCTGTCATTCACTGGTCTGGTAGAAACAGCGGTCCAAACTTTTAAGACAGGCGTAAAGAAACAGCCTACAGCTTCACTAGGTACCAACAGGTTCCTGTTTGATTATCAGACCACCTCTCAAACAACTACAGAGATAGCTCCAGCAGAATTGCTCATGGGGAAAGGACTCCGCACCAGACTAAACCTGATCTTCCTGGACCTGGTGGGGAGAGGGTGAAACCACATCAGGAGCATCAATGTCGGATACGAGATTCTGTGAAGCAGGAGAGACAGTTCCTTTTGGAGACGAAGTTTGGTGTAGGAACCACGGGAATGACCCTGAGTGGGTAAGAGACATGGTGGATGCAAGGTCAGGTCTAGTGATGTGCAAAACCCAGCTTGCTGACTGCCTTTCTGACTGTTCCAATGCCTGTAGGTTCTCCCTACTGAGCATTGAAGATATCTTGAAATCTGAGATAGACACAGTGGAAGTTGCTGCCTCAATGGATTTGCTGCCTGAAGAGGAGCATGAACTTCTTGGAAGATGCTGTGGATGCAAGAGAGGAGCTACTGTGCGTTACATGTCGCCCATATCAGAGGCCAAGTCAGAGGAACCTGGCCTGGTGCTGAAGCACTTCCAGAAGTTACAACAAAAAGAATTGGCCTGTGTTTTCACACTCGGGGGAAGGATGTAGCGACTGGAACAAGTCAGCCAGGTGGACCTCATAGGATATGAGTTCCCTGATTGGGGTTGTTAATCTGGTCTAATCGGGTAGATCTGGCTGACATATAAGCAGGAGTATCAGAGGTTCTACTCACACTGCGAGCTGGCTCTGAGGGAGCTGGATCAGTGTCAGGGACTCTGTGTGTGAATAATGGGTGACTTGGTGACAGAATACTGGCCTCCTGGGTAGAGATCCTCATGACGTGCATCTGTCTCCTCTCCCATTGGTCAGCTTTTCTCTTCCATAAACCCACGCTAACAGTGGAGGTGTGTTCAGACACACAGGGCCGCCCGTTAGAAAAGAATGCTAATGGGGCTCACACGCTTCAGAGGATGAAAGAGAGACGTTGTCTAGGAGAAGAAGTGGTCCATATTCTGCTTAACATGCCCACCGATTCTAGCGATGGTTACCAAAGCCACGTGGAAAATAGCAACGAACGCTTTGGTGCACTTTGAAGCCACATCACTTTGTTACCTTCAGCCATTGGCAATGTGAGCCACACACCGCATAAGCTTTGAGCAACTTGACTTGATAATGTGTACTTCCAAACTCTCAGACCAAGCTCAAGGACAGTTCAGCTAAAATGAAATTTGCAGAAGTTGTTAAGTGTGACGTTATTAAGAAAAGCTGCCTGGCCATTTCTGATGCCCTGCTGCAGCATCTCATGGTGCACAGCTCACTAATGATTGAACCATCCTGGAGAAGAGAGGGGGGAGAGAGAGAGAGAGAGAGAGAGAGAAGGATTTCAGGAGACTAACGGGGAACCTCCACTCCTTGGTGCAGTTGGCAGTGCAGTGTTGTAGTAAGATAGAGACTAGGATTGTGGGGAGAAAATGTACTCTCAAAGAGACCAGCATCAGTAACAAGGCAGGTTAGCTGGACATTCCCCAACAATGTGGCACACTGATTTGTCAAACTGCACTACAGCGCGATGTAGCTGTCCCCACTGCTACCAATTGTTTGGAGCTCCCTAAAATAACAAAAGAACTGCAGGTGCTGGAAATTTGAAACAAATAAGAACAGAAAGTGGTGGAGAAACATAACTCTGTTTCTCTCTCCAGATGCTGCCAGACCCGCTGAGTTTTTGTGCCCTGGCACATGCAGTAAGTCTAGTATTCCCGGCAGTGGCTCTAAATTGATTTTCATTCATTTTATTTTGTTACACTTAGTCCAATTTAGATACTCTATACTCTGTTTTTTGGTATCCAGTCAGGAAACCATTCAACTGTTAGGTATGTGGTTGATCTTCACTCAGTTTTGGGATAATATGATACATTGTAGATGCTTGATGGCTGATGGACCTATAACTTTTATAGCACCTGTTGCAATGATATTTGCTCGTGTGACATTGGGTATTGAGTACAAGAGTTGGCAGGTCATGTTACAGTTGTATAAGACTTTGGTTCGGCCACATTTGGAGTACTGTGTACAGTTCTGGTTGCCACATTAACAAAAGGATGTGGACACTTTGGAGAGGGTGCAGAAGAGGTTCACCAGGATGTTGCCTGGTATGGAGGGTGCTAGCTATGAAGAAAGGTTGGGTAGATTAGGATTATTTACATTAGAAAGTTGGAGATTGAGGGGGGACCTGATTGAGGTCTACAAAATCATGAGGGGGTGGAGACAAGGTGGATAGCAAGAAGCTTTTTCCCCAGAGTGGGGGACTCAATTACTAGGGGTCATGAGTTCAAAGTGGGAGGAGGAAAGTTTAAGGAAGATATGTGTGGAAAGTTCTTTACGCAGAGGGTGGTCGGTGCCTGGAACGCGTTGCCAGCGGAGGTGGTAGACGCAGACACGATAGTGTCTTTTAAGATGTATCTGGACAGGTACATGGATGGGGAGGGAGCAAAGGGATACAGACCCTTAGAAAATAGATGACAGGTTCAGACGGAGGACCTCGATTGGCGCAGGCTTGGAGGGCCGAAGGGCCTGTTCCTGTGCTGTAATTTTCTTTGTTTTCTTTGTTCTTTGACATTCCTTCAGGTCATGCCATTTTCTTTCTATCACTCTCCCGTTTCCTCTTCGTTTTGTTGGCGTTGCTCTCAAAATGCTGGCATCCTGCCCGCAGACTTTGCTTCCACCTGGGTCCAGCCCAGAGTAATGGCGCTGTGGGAGCTGCAGCAAACAATGTAAGTGTGCTTAAGGCCAGGTGGATAAACTGCGGAGGGAAAACAGGATGTAAGTGTTTCTGATTGAGCGGCTAATAGGATGGAGGAGTAGGGAAGGGAACTTGTGTGGAGTAGCAGTACTGGTTCGGGCTAGCTCCTGTACTGTAATTACAACATGATCGTCTGCGGTAATGATTATAGTTTTCAGTAAAATTTGTGTTGGCTGCATCTACAATGAAACTTGGCGTGCTGTGACATCATTGCCGTAGCAACAGGCTGCAGTCGAAGGCCAGGAGCTCAACCTGTCATAGAGCACCCCCTTGTTAAATCTGTTGAGAAGTTCCAGTCTCATGAACAGGAGCACTGTAGCTTCTGTCCACATCCTGGCTGAGGCAGACATGGATTTAGAGGGCTATAAATAAAGCTTGTTGCAATCAACTTGTCAAAACCTCACTCAAAGCACAAAGCAAGTTGACTCACATGCTCCTATTACCTGAGCTGTTTGTCAAAGCACAAACCCAATTTAATTTTGTTTGATGTGTTGCTTTTCCTCATTATCTCTAGCTTGTGACTGCTAGAGAGTTTTATGACTGGTGCCTCTGAGACTGGAGCCTCCTGGCCCGCTGGACTTTTTGCTGAAGATGCAACGCAGCTCCACCAATTTCATAACAAAAACAGAAGTTGCTGAAAAAGCTCAGCAGGTCCGGCAGCGTCTGCGAAGGGTAAAAACAGAGTTAACTGTGACCCTTCAAAATTTCCATCAATTTCAACCCTACCCATTCAAATTATGAACCCAAGAGATATTGCTAATAATTGAACAATAAAGAGAAGTGGGAACAGTTGGAACTCGCTCAAAGGGCCAGGTGGCTTGCTTCCCTGTTTTCTTTTGGTGTATTGTTTAGTTTTATTCTTACCTGTGAAGGATTCCCTTTCCTCCCCATGGAATGAAAACATACTCCCCTGAGGAGACTTTGATATAGGGTTTGAAGAAACATCAGGCGATCTCATTGCAACTTGTTAGAGAATGTGACTGTCCAGACGCTGAGAGCCTATTTTCCCTCAGGCTGAAAGAGAGACCAGAAGGAAGGGCTCATGATCTCAGGTAAGGAGCAAGCCATTTCAGGAGCTACATCTACACTGAGGATTGTGGAATTTTTGATATTCTTATCCTCAGAAGACTGTGGATGCTCAATCATTGGTAGCATTCAAGTCAGAGATCGATACATTTTGGAGTATTGGATATAATGGGGATAGTGCAGGAAAGTGATCAGCGTGGTCTTATTGAATCGCGGAGCAGGCCTGAGGGGCCGAATGGCCTCTTCGTTGTTTCTTATTTGTTGGGTGTAATCACTTTGCTTTTCAAAAGCTGCCATTGGCCTTTTCGATGATACCTGGCACATTTCTTAAAAGATCTTCCTGTATTTTTCATTAACCTTTACCCCTGGGAAATCCCTCTGGCTATGTTTGCAATGGGATGTTTTTAAATATGCACCCTGTGTTGTAAATGGATTTAGCAGCTAGCATTTACATTATGCCCTTAGGCAGCAGTAGACTGTTGCAATGCATTTCATATTCCAGCTGTGCGATGTACAGACTCTGGGGCCGGTCTATGTTATCATTCACTCTGTGTTACTGACGCAACACACACTTTCACATGCACATTGTAGTCCAGCACCGTGGATGGTGATGCTAGGAGCTCCATTACCTGACTGACCAGGAAGCCTCACTCTGGCGTGTAAGGGATTTGCAGGTTGATACTGTTGAACATCTTTATTAAATGCACCTTCCTTGGCCACCAGGTCCATGGTGTCTGCCTGAGAGGGGCAGGAACCCTGCCCGCAAACCTTCCCTTTAAACTGCTCCACTGCCCTGAGTACCAGTCAAGGGAAACGTACAAAATGGGAGCTGGAGGAGGCCATTCAGCCCTTTGAGCCTGCACCACCATCCAATCTGATCATGGCAGCGCAGCCTCCTGTTGCCACTTCCTCCCCATGCCCTTTGATCCCTCATGAACTTTATTTTGTATGGGAGTGATTATATTTGTCCTTTTTTATTTTTATATGTCAGGTTTCTAGGAGAAGCTTAATCCATTACGTTCTTAAACAAACTACAAACTGTAGCCCTAAGAACTCTATTTCTTCAATCAGCCACCTGCTCTGACATTTTTTTTCTTAGAAACATACAAAATAGGGGTAGGAGTAGGCCTTTCAGTATGATCATCGAACTCAGTTCCCTGTTCCCAGTTTCTCCCCTACACCCTCTGATCATTTTAACCCTAAGAGCTGTATTGAATACTTTGAAAATTCCAACATGTTAGCCTCGACTGTGGAAGAGAATTCCGCAGTCTCACCACTCCCTGGCTGAAAAGAAAACTTCACGCTCTCGATCATGAACGGCCTTGCCCTGTCACCTTAGATCATGGCCCAGCTTGTCAACGTCACTCCCAGACCTAATTTGCAGCTCTGGGAGTTGCTGTCACTCACTCTCGGACCTTGGAAGTCCACAAAGAAGTCGAGGGTGCTGGGGCGGGGGGGGGTAGAATTTGCAGGAACATGGCTGCCCAGTGCTCCACAAGATCTCCTTTGAATAAACCTGTGTGACTGTCAAATCTTGAACTCTTGTAACATAGAGAGCCAACCCTCATAGTCAGTGGTACTATTCATAATCTGCTCTTTCTGTTTTATTTTTGCACTACTTTACACGGAAGAGTTGGTTGTAAAACGTGCCTCAATTCGGCCTTCAGGTTGAATTTTTAAATAAATAAATCTTGGAGAATTAGTTTGACACGGTGCCACACCAGCAGACATTTAAGGACAGGTGCTCGGTAAGCCAGGCCTGTTTTGTCTCTGACTGAGTGAGGCCTTTTCTTCTAACACCTGGCTGATTCTGTCTACGTATCTTTTTTTCTCTCTCCCCTCTCCCTGCATTGCCCTCCCTCAACAGGTAGAATGTAAGAAAGCGCAGCCTAAGGAGGTGATGTTCCCACCAGGGACTCGGGGCCGTGCTCGGGGATTACCGTATACAATGGACGCTTTTATGCTGGGAATGGGAATGCTGGGTAAGGCTTTGACACCATTTCTGTTCTGCCATTTTGTGGGGACGGGAGAGGGGAAGGTCTGGGGGTGTCGGTTGATTGTTAGAGGTTTTTCTGAAGAGATTTTAATGGAATTGCTAAGGTGTAACTTGAATGAATAAATCAGCAAAGAGGTTGAACAATTTAATTAATGTAGCTGGAGCGAACGCAGTTGATTAACCTTCGCTGAGTTTCAGAATTAAATTAATCAGATTAATATTTAAGGTTGGAAATTTATTTATTAGGGACAAGGGGAATATTCTCAAGTTTATTAATCTGAATTTATCCTGATTTATTCATTTGTGGGATGTGGGAATCTTTGACAAGGTCTGCGTTTATTTTTCGCTATTTGTTTATTTATTCGGAATTCATGTGACATCAGGTGATAGACCAACAGGTCTAGTTGAAAATTGCAAGCTTTTGGAACAAGGAGCGAGGATCGAAAGCGTGTGATTTCAAATAAACCTGTCGGACCGTAACCTGATGTCGTGTGACTTCTGACTTTGTCCACCCCAGTCCAACACCAGCACCTGCACATCATTTATTGATTGACTTCAGTCACATGTAGGCCAGAATGGCTTGAGTTTGGAGTGGGCCTGATCTGGGTAAAAGATGTCAGTGAACCAGGTGGTTTTAAACAGTGACTGATAATGGTCACAGGGATTTCAGTTCCACATGTTTTTGTTTGTTATTGAGTTCAAATTTCAACACCTGCCATGGTGGGGATTTGAACCTGGATCCCCAGAGCATTATATTGCAGATAGTCTGGATTACTCATCCAGTGACATTGCCACAATACTGTGGCCTCCCACAACCATGTGCCCCTCTGAATCCTTTGGGGGTGTCTGTTCCCAGCACAGGATGACATACCAAGGAGGGGGGTGGTGGAATGTGTTTCCATTGGTGGAAGGATCTAGAATCGGAGGGCACAGGTTGATGGTATTTGGCAGAGGAATCAGTAGAAACAAGAGGGCCCTCTTGTGGCACAGTGGCAATGTCCGTACCCCTGGACTGGGAGACCCAGGTTCAGGTACTCCAGAGGTGTGTGATAAAGTCCCTGAACGGTTTGATTAGAAAAAATTGGTCGAGAAAAGAGGGAAGACTATGCAAGTGGTTAGGGTCTGCAAGATAGTGTGACGGTGGCAGGTTCAACCAAGCCTTTCGAGAAGGAGTTTGATTGTTCTCTGGACAGTAGAATCTGCAGGGTGACAGGGAGTCAGGGGGTTTATCAGGGTCCAGTAACGGGGTGTGGTGTGAAGGTTAATGTGGTCGGGTCAGAGTGAGGGGTTTATGGGCTCAGGTTGTGGGGGAGCCTGGGAGCCCAGGGCAGAATGAGCACTATTTCTGTCCCCACCCCAGCAGGGAGAAGGTGGGAAAATGGCACTGTGTAGGTTACAGGTTTAGAGAGACAGGCCAAGCACACGAGGCTAAATGGCCACCATCTGTGCCTGGAACAATTCTGCCTTTGTAGGTGCAGTTCAGTGAGCAGCAGCTGACCACCCCCCCCCCTCCATGCACAGCCCAATGACCCTGTTGCACGTGTCACTGGAGACAACAGGCAGAGAATGACAACGGGCGGCACAGTGGCTCAGAGTGGTTAGGGCCAGAGGCCCAGGTTTGATTCCACCTTCGGGCTACTGTCTGTGTGGAGTTTGCACATTCTCCCAGAGGGGTGGTGTGGGTTTCCTCCCTTGGTAGAGGGATGCTCAGGGTGGATGTGTTAGCCATGGGGAATGCACTGTTATAGGGATAGGATAGGGCTGGGTCTTGGTGGGATGCTCTTTGGAGGGTCGATGTGGACTGGAGGGGCTGAATGGCCTGCTTCCAAACTGTAGGGATTCTCGTCCCAGCCTCAATGCCCATAAACAACCAGCTTTCAGCTGGGATCCCTGGGTGTTCTTGGATATTGGCAAACGTAGCCCCTTAAATTCTTCATGAAAATGCCCCTTCTAATATCTAGTAATACATAACAACATATCAATGAAGCCATTAATCTCCACAGTGCATAAAGGATTCAGGTTTACAGGCAGGAGCTTTTCCAAGACTTGGCGATGGTGAAACCTTTGTATTCAGCTCATCGACCTTTGTTGATTGAGTCTCCGCTCTGATCTGTGATAAAAGAGGATGTGCCGATCTCCAATGGGAAGTCTGTTGGAACTGCGAGCTTAGATCAGAGATGAGAAGATTTTAGTCATAACCAGTGGTGGTTTGTGTGTGTGTCTGTGTGTCTTGGCAGGGGAGGAGGGTGTGGCGGTGGCAGACGTGATTGCTGTGATCAGGGCGTCACAGAGTCAAAGAACCCAAACATAGACTGAGACTGGGTCTGGGACTGCGACTGCCATAGTGTTAAGGGCTTGGATGGAGAGAATTTTTTTTAAGTGCGCACAAGAGAAGTTTCTGATGCAGTATGTGGGTGTACCTGCTAGAGAAGGTGCAAAACCTGATGTACTTTTGGGAAATAAGGCAGGACAGGTGAACAGGGTGTCAGTGGGGGTGCACTTTGGGGTCAGTGTCTACAATTCTGTTAGTTTCAAAGTTGTGATGGAAAAGGATAGAGCCAATCCAAAAGTTAAAATTTTAAATTGGAGGAAGGAAAATTTTGACGGTATTATTTAAAAACTTGCAAATGGGGGTGGATGCTCACCGGTCGAAAATGGGAAACTTTAAAAAATGAGATAACCAGCGTACAGAGACAGTATGTTCATGTTAGGGTGAAGGGCAAGGCTGGTAGGTGTAGCGAATGCTGGATGACTAGAGATATTGAGGTTTTGGTCACGAATAAGAAGGAAGCATATGCCAGGTTTCGACGGCAGAGATCGAGTGAATCCCTAGAAGTGTATAAAGACAGTAGGAGTATACTCAGGAGGGAAATCAGGAAGGCAACGAGAGGACATGGGATAGCTTTGGCAAATGGGGTTTAGGAGAATCCAAAGGGATTCGACAAATACATTAAGGACAAAAGGGTTACCATTGGAGAGAATAAGGTCCCTTAAATATCAACAAGGCCACATACAATTACAACATTCAAAAGGCATCTGGATGGGTATATATGTAGGAAGGGTTTAGAGGGATATTGTTCAACTGCTGGCAAATGAGACTAGATTCATTTAGGATATCTGGTCGGCATGGATGAGTTGGACCGAAGGGTCTGTTTCAGTGCTGTATATCTCTATGACTTGATGACTCTAACTGACAATGCAGGTAGGTGTTCCAGTCTTCAGTCCTAGAGTGCCATTGACAGTGGGGTGTGGAGGATGGGGTGTTTATTTAGGCCATGCCAGGCTGATATTTTGAATGAAGCATTTTATGAACAAGTTGTGATTTGCCCTTGACTGTGAAAAAAGCAACATTTCAAAACAAAGATTACATTTCATTCCCGCCTCTTTCCCTCTCTTTACACTCAAACCAACCACCCCCAGCATGTTCATTTTCTATTAACATTAATTACAGGATTGGTCCTTTTTCTGCTTGTAACTTTATAATGGTTGATAAATAATTGGGGAAAGCTGGCAGATGCAGTCAAACCTAGAAGGCGCTTTCATTGGCTTCCCAAATGGGCCTTAATTGGATTGAGATGTACAATCAATTCTCCCTAATCAAATCAGGCTTAGAGGCCCGGTAGGCCCGGCCTGTCCAAACTCCTAATGCCTCCATTGCTTTCAAATCATGGACATTTTCTACTGTGCGTGAATCCAACTTACTTCAAAAATGTGCCAGGATTCCCAAGGTATCTGCTCAGTTGTATTTTCTTTGACGCGAATTGAAAAGAAAGTGACAAAGAGCAGGTGGTAGGCATTGTTAGCAGTACCCAAGGCCCCAGTCTGTTATGCTCCCTGAGGCAGATATCCTTGGTTTTAGGGCCTGCACCTGGCTGGAGGACTGGACAGTGAATGCCAGCCCAGAGTTCTCACTGAGGCAGCAGTGACAGCGCTGAACGGGAGAAAGTTGATGGTCAAACTCAAGATTGGGGAATGGGATCCAGGTGGAGATGGTGGAATATGGCCCAACTGCAAGTGAAAGCCCAATTAAGGTCAATCACCTCCAATTTTGGTGTCATTTGCAAACTTATTACCCATACCTCCTAAGTTCACGCCCAAATCATTCACACAAATGATGAAAAGCAGTGAACCCAGCACTGATCCTCGTGGCATGCTGCTGGTCAGAGGTCTCCAGTCTGAAATGCCAACCTTTCCCACCACCCTCTGTCTTCTAACTTCAAGCCAGTTCTGTATCCACATCACTAGTTCTCCCTCTGTTTCATGTGATCTGACCTTGCTAACTGGTCTGCTGTGAGGAATCTTGTCAAGGTGTCTTATGAGGAAAGGGTGGACAGGCCAGGCCCATATTCTCTGGAGTTTAGAGGAGCTGGAGGCGACTTAATTGCGGTATAAATTCTGAGGCAACTTGACCAGATGAATGTCAAATGGATGTTTCCTCTTGTGGAAGAATCTAGAACTAGGGGTCGTAGTTTAAAAATAAAAGGGCACCCTTTTAAATCAGAGACAAGGAAACATATTTTCCCCCAGAGGGCCGTGAGTCTTTGGAATTTCCTTCCTCCAAAGGAACTCTGTGCAGAATCTTCTTTTTAAGGCAGATGTAGATAGCTTCTTGATTACCCAGGGGACAAAGGATTATCAGAGATATGCTGGAATGTAGAGTCGAGGTTAAAATCAGATCAGCTGTGATCTCATTGAATGGCAGAACAGGTTCAAAGGGCCAAGTGTCTACTCTTGTTCCCTCGGTGTATAAGGGAAGCAGCCCCTCTGTCTGTGTGTCACCCCAGCCGCCAAATGACTGGGGTAAGGGGGACGGACCGGAATATATTAATGACCTTTACTATACCCTGCCTTAGCTGAGGGATTGCTGGCTTACTTGGGATCAGTTCATGTATAGAGCCTGTAAGGTGTCAGATGAATGGGATGAGAAAATGTTGCAGCTGTAGTTTAGAGTCATAGTGATTTACAAGCACAAAAGGAGCCTTTCGGCCCGTTGTATCTGTACAGTCAAAAACAATCGCCTATATATTTTCTGGAGAAGGGTCCCAACCTGAAATGTTAGCTTTCCTGCTCCTTTGGTGTTGTTTTTTGCATCCCTTCAGCTCCACACTAAGTTATCTCTGACTCCAGCATCTGCAATTCTTACTGTCAGACCTGTATATTCTATCCCATTTCCAGCATTTAGCCCATGGCCTTGGCATCGCAAGTGCACATCTAAATTCGACTTAAATATTTTGAGAGTTTCTGCCTCGGCCACACTTACAGACAGTGAGTTTCAGATTCGCCCCACCGTCTGGGTGAAAAATATTCCCTCACATCCCCTTCTAAACCTTCTGCCCCTTACCTTAAATTCATGTCCCCAGTCATTGGCCCCTCTTTCAAGGGGAAACGTTCCTTCCTGTCTCCCCATCTTGTAATTTTATTCCTCTCAGTCATGCCCTTTCTCCCCCCCCCTCCCCAAGTCTCTTCTCCTCCAAGGAAAACAATCCAATCTGCCCACTCTCTCTGCATCAACTCTCAAGTCCACGCAACATCCTGGTAAAATTCCTGTGCACCCTCTCCAGTGCTGTCACATCCCTCCTATGATGTGGATTCCAGACCTGCACACAGCTGTGGGCTAGCCAACATTTTGTACAGTTCCAGCGTACTTGCCCTTCAGTTCAACTTCTCGACTAATAAAGGCAAATATCCCGTATTCCTTCTTAACCACTTCGTCCACCTGTCCTGATACCTTCGGGGCAGCTGTATGTGCACACCCAAGGTCCCTCTGATCCTCGATGCTTCCTGGCGTCCTACCATTCATCATGTATTCCCTCTCCTTGTTTGCCCAGCCCGAGCCCATCACCTCACACATCTCCGGATTTCAGTCCTGAGCTTTGTTTGGATCATTTGGGATTAATGTGGCGACATTAAGTTCGTGAACCTCATGTGACGTGGTGGGCATTGAGCACAAAGTGTGAATGGGGGCCTCTCCAAGGCCACACTGAGGGGCGCCATCCTGTCAGAGGCTCTGGATCAAACCCGAGCCTGAGCTGCCCCCTTCAGGTGGATGTAGGAATCCCACAGCACTATTTGGAAGAAGAGCCAGGGATGTTTTCCTGGGTACTTACCACTGGCCAGTATTTATTTCCAAACAGCATCACTGAAAATACAAGTGAAAGCGTGCTGTGTTGGATTCCGGGCACTCTCAGGTGAAAGGTCATTGTGTTAAGTCGGGTAGCTGGGGAGCTAGGGTGGATAAATGAGAAATTATTTATGAATTGATTTTTTTTAAAATAGAAAATGCAGGCTGCTTATTTTGTTACTGAGGAGATTAATTTTGAATGAAAACAGCGTCAACAATTCAAATCCCTCAAAATCCCACCTGAAGCACGAAATAATTCCTCACAATTTGAAACCTTTGTACGACTCAGGCTGTAATATGTTAAACACCCCCATGCCACCTCACCTCACTGAGTCTTTCTCCGTCCCCTCGCATCTTACCTTTTGTAAATTGTATCGACGACATGACCCTTGACCCTTTTCCCTCTCCCGTCTTCTGCTTTGCCGTCAGCACCAACCCAGCCCTTGGCTCCCAAGGACAGGCGGACCCGAGGATCTCCGAGTTCGGCTCTTCCCTGAGTGCGTTTTGCATCAGGGAAGATAATTACTGTGAGATTGACTGTTCTCTGAAAGTACTCGAGCAAGAACAAATCAATGGCTTGATGCCAGAAGAAGGGATGGAGATCAGAAAGGTGGCTAATGGAAGTGGCACAAAGGTCATCGCAAGCCATGATTTGGCTCATGATGAAACATCCGCGTGTTAATGTACTGCTGATCTTTGAGGCCAGTCTGTTCCCTCAGGTCCTGACTCAGACTCACTGGAGTGGAGTCAGGCATTATCGCGACAAATGAACAGGAAAATTGAAGCAATGTTATGTTAGAAATTTTGAGCCTCGCCTCCCTGACCCAAAGAAAATTGTGCAACAAGGAAATGAAAGATGGGGCTGTTGCCATGGTTGCTGTATTGACCTTTCACCCCTTGATGCCACCAGGAGGGAACAAGCTTGTGTCACCGCTTAAAGTGGGGGCACTCACTCTGTGTGGAGCATATTGCTCCACTCAACTAGATCATGGCCGTTCCATTCCCAAACTGTGCTTCCCACATCCCATTTGCTTCACAAAATCTTTATTGATCTCTCATTTTCTCAACGCCCAACACCTGTGGCTTGTTTAAAGTTGCCGATTTCTCCCACCCTCCCTTAGTTCCGGATTCATCTCGGATCTTAAGCGATGGCTGCAGAGAGACGCTCAGCACAGTGGTCCCTTTGAGAGCTCTGGCATGCCAATCAAGGCAAGAGGGTGTGGGTCAACCCTCCTGTGTCGCTGCAATGCTTCGTGTGTCATGCCACACCCCTTACTGAGCCCAACAGGGAGGGCCGATGCTCTTCAATGGCCATCAGGTGCTATAGGAGCGAATATTCTACTCCGTTTGAGGGGGGTCTGCGCTCAGCCTGCCTCCCCTAAATCTCATTGGCATATGGGCTGACCCGTGGCCACTGAACTCTGGGATGTGAGCAACGTCAGTGTTAGTTTCAGAGCCAGAGCCTATAGGTGGGGCCGAAGTGGATTAGGGAAGGGTGGAGGGTCGGGGTGATGAATGGTCAACAGGGAGTGGTGGTTGAAGAAGTAAAGGTAGAAGCTGACTGGCATTCATAAAGTTTCAGTGTTAATGAGGGGGTTACCAGAAGACCATAAGATATGGGAACAGAATTGGGCCATTTGGCCCATCGAGCCATTCGATCACAGACTCCCTACAGCGCTGAAAGAGGCCAATCAATCTATTGAATCTGTACTGACCTTCAGAAGGGTGTCCCACCCAGAGCCCTCCCTTTCCCTGTAACTCTGCATTTCCCATGGCCAATCCACCTAACCTGCACATCTTTGGATTGTGGGAGGAAACCCCTGTGGACAGAGAATGTGCGAACTCCACACGGGCTGATGTGTTTCTGAACCCCATTCTTCTGCTTTCTCCCAGTAACCCTTGAGCCCCAGTACATACTGAGAACAGGTTGTGTGGGCCAGGCTTGGAATTGCTGGGGAACAGGAGATCGAAATGAGGTGTTTAAGGTGGTTGATGGATTTTACTAGGGGACGCAGAGAACTATTTCCTTTGGGGGGGCAGGATGGTGTGTCCGGGGCAAGGGAGAAGAATCTTAAAAACAAAGTGTGTCCCAGTCAGCTGTGAGACCTTGTGCCTAATTTCATTGCAATGGACGTATGGGCTGGAGGTCTAAATTGAAAATTTCAAAGCTGAGACTGATATATTTTTGTGAGAGATGGGTATTAAATGTTTTATGGTTACATTAGCACAGAAGGGGTTATTTGTCCAACTGAGTGCAGGTTGGCTGTCCTTCAGGTCCAAGTCCAATCAAAACTCATTGACCTTCTCCATTTTCACCATCCTTGTAGGCAGTAGAGCCCACCTATTGAGTCATCAAGTTGTGCAGCACTGACGAGACCCTTCAGCCCAACTTCTCCATGCAAACCAGATATCCTAAATTAATCTAGTCCTGTTTGCCAGCATTTGGCCCATATCCCTGTAAATCCTTCCCGATCATATACCCAGCCAGATGCCTTTTAAATGTTGTAATTTAACCCACCTCCACCACTTCCTCTGGCGGCTCGTTCCAGACACGTACCACCCTCTGCGTGAAAATGTTGCCCCTTAAGTCCCTTTTAAATCTCCCCCCCCCCCCCCCCCCCACCCCCTCACTGTAAACCTATGCCCCTCTGGTTTTGTTAGGGTGGGGAAAAGACCTGGCTATTCACTCCCAAACGCTCCATAGAAAAAGTCTTTCCCCACATTCCCCTGCACCTTTTATCCAAAGGCTTAAACCGTTGTAAAAACCGACGAACTGCAGGCGCTGTAAATCAGAAACAAAAACTGAATTTTCTGGAAAAGCTCAGCAGGTCTGGCAGCATCTGTGGAGAGAAATCAAAGATAACGTTTTGGGCCAGGTGACCCTTCCTCAGAACCTTTGTCCCCTTGTTCCAGCACCATCATTTAAAGGGAACAGCTTTTCTTTGTCCATTTTACCTAAATTTATCAGATTTCAGGTTATGGATTCCATGCACATAAGATGAAGTTAACTGAGAGAGTAGCCGTGCCTGAGTGAATGGACTGGTTTGAGGGGCAGAGTGGTGTGCCCATGCTCCTATGTTCCTAAGTGTGCTTGGTATAAACTGCTTAGCTCAGTCTTATCTGGCAGCACTGTCTCAGAGGAAAGGCAAGTCCACTTTGTTAAATTCACATTAGTTCCACAAGGTTCAGTGAGAAGCAGCAAGGAAGCAATTTAAGCAGGGTGTAATTTATCAGGGCTCAGTTGTCACATTTACAGATGTCTCCGCTTTGACAACTCGCTCAGAAAGGTGAGGGATTTTGAATTACAGCTCCGAGCTGGTGGGTTGCCTCTGTGCGTAATAGACATGTAGGATCCAGAAACAGCTTGAAATTACTTTCAGAGGACTGTTAATATCTTAACTGTACAGGGAATGGATGAAGGACAATGATGTGAATCAAGGATAAAGGATGAGTTTCACTATCTGCGTCCTCTTATTAAGTTCACCGTGCTGACTCCATCAGATCCCCTCCTCTCTGAACTGTGCTGGGGTTTTGATGCACAGGCACTAGGCTCTCACCAGGGTCCTCTTGTGTGGCTCTGTAAAATGACGGTCGTCAGGCTGTTGGTTAGTATCTCTCAGAGCCTCGTGCCCTGTGGAAATCATTTTCTAGACTCTTGTGCACCCAACAATGGTGTTCTGTCTTGTATTCCCATTGACGTCACACTGCAAAGGCTGGGGAACGCAATGTTCAGTTGCTTTATAATAGAACAAAGACCTTGGAATTCTGATTTGGAAACAGAAATTGCTGGAGAGACCCAGCAGGCCTGGCAGCATCTGTGGAGAGAAAACAAAGCGAACGTTTTGGGAACAGAAACAAAGTTTCTGGAAAAGATCACCTATCATCATCTGTGAAGGGAGAAAAACAGAGCTAACATTTCAGGTCCAGTGACCTTTCTTCAGAAACCTTTCTCTCTTCTGAAGAAGGGCCACTGACCTTGAAACATTGACTCTTGTTATCCCTCTCCACGGATGCAGCCGCACCGGCTGAATTTCTCCAGCAATTTCTGTTTGTTTCCGAATTTCCGTTACTCGAATGTTTCATAAATTGGGTCTGCCCTCAGTGATGTTCACTGTGCTTTACTGGTTAAGCCTGAGTATGGATTGGGCAGGGGGAGCGGGAGGGGTTTGTTGAAGCAAAAAGTGAACAAAGCAGTAGGAAGAGCTGGAACCATGAGCTGGAAGCGCGGAGCAGACATTTTAATATAGTGTATATAAAAGATGAAAACGAGTGTGATAACCCTGAAATATAAAATGTACAATAGTCCCCTCAGTCAGAATTGCCATGACCTGCAACAGGAGCAAGTGAAAACATTTCCTGCCCCTGTTGATAATATCTTGTTTCCCCGTTGTGTATTATTCTCGCAGTCACCAAGCCTTATCCTTTACAGCCTTAACCTGCTGCACCTTCCCGTTCATCATCGTACCACTACAGACCCCACAGCTATAAAAGTAATTTCAGCCATCCCTGCTGTACGCTCACAGGTCAACAGTCTACATTCAACATATTAAACACTAATAAGAAGAAAGACAATAATATTTCACTTATTAAAGTGTTAGATGTGAATGTCCTTAAATCGCTTTCTTAGCCAGGATAGCTGTAAGGTAGTAGGTTTTTAGTATCCAACTTCTCTTAACATCAAGAAACGCTAGGAAGAGTCATCTTATGCCTTTCCCAGTCTTATGTTAAATCAGATTAATTCTGACTTGTTCATCTTTCTGCTTCTGCAGCATTGCAATTATTGTGTTTTGTTTGTCTGCACCTCTCTCTTATTCATCTATCTTCATTTCTTTTCTCTCCTCCCTCATTTTATCCTTATCTCTCACCTATCTCTTACTGTAATAGGAACAAAGGAAATTGGGAGCAAGAGTAGGCCATTCAGCCCCTCGAGCCTGCTCTGCCATTCAGCCAGATCGCAGCTGTTTATCCACCTCAGCACCACTTTGCTACACTATCCCCGTATCTATTGATGTAGCTAATGTCCCCAAATCTATCAGTTTTGTCTTGCACACACTCAGCAGCTGAGCTTCCACTTTGGAACAGAGAATTCCTGGAGATTCAGGAATTTCCTCTTCATCTCAATTCTAAATGTCCTAGGTCTTATTCTGAGACTGTGGACATCTGGTTTTCCCAATGCCCCACCTGTCTTTTGGGGAGATATGCTTCCAGCATTTAGCCAGTCCAGCCTTGTGAGAAATTTACAAGCTTCAATGAGATCACCTCCCCTCTACTGTAAATAGGAAAGGAGAACAAAACCGTACACAGTACTCCAAGGTGAGGCCCCATTGACGCTCGAAATACGTGCAGCATCTTCACTGCAGGGCCCAAACCCTCTTCCAATAAAAGCTGGTGATATTTGCCTTCCTAGTTACTTGGTGCACCTATCTCCTCCCCTCTCTCGCGTCCTCCCCCCTCTCTCGCGTCCTCCCCTGAACTCTCGCTTGATTTCTATACTCCTTTGAGAACATGTGACAATAAAGCTAATTCTAATTTTTTCCTCTCTCCATGTGTTACCCTGTCTGTTGTTTGCTTCATTTCTTTTCCTCTTGTGCTGTACCCCATTATATCTGCTATGGCACCCGCTGCCCCAGTTATTCCTTTCTAATATTTCCTTATTTCTTTTATTTAATCTCTTTCTGGCTTTTTCAGCCAGCTGGTTCTCCCCTTCTCTCTTCCACTCACACCTTCTTCCTTTAGTGTTTCTTACCTCCTGGGATTAGGTTTGTCGGCCTACCAATTCTCCGCACCCACTGCTTAACATACCCCCATCTCTCAACACACACTATTTTAACAAGTTATTCAGGTGTCTTTTCTCATCACAAGAATTTGATGGAGCTGTATTAACTGGTCTGCTAAAATTAGCACCTCTTCTCATTCGATTATTATCCTCACTAACCCCCTGTTCTCTGGATTGCTTTATGTTTCTGCTTTCTTTTCTAGCTGTCGTCCTGTTCATTCGCTCTTCCCTTTTTTAACCTCCCTTTCCCTTTGCTCCCTGAGGCAAAGTTTAATGTGTTTTCTTTTTCGCTTGCGAGTAAAATCGCAATCAGTTAACAAAACAAAATGATGGCTGATGTTCTTGAACCGGTTGTAAAGTAGCTTCTGTCAGATTCCTCTCTTGCTGTTCTGGTGGTGTTAACAAGTTTCAAATAAATCTCAATTGAAGTGGCCGTGAGATGTGTTTGATATTATCCTGTTGTAAGATCCATGCAATAAGATTGCCAGTAGAAATTTCTCTGCCACTGGTAACAGCTTTAGTTGTGATGTGTGCTTATGGGTCCTGCTTTAAACACTCAAAGACAGCTTCTGCCTAGAGCACTAAAATCATTTTTCAAACACAGCATCCGTCTGACTGCATCAGGCCAGTAACCAATTTCTTTTATTGACCCAAGTTGTCTAAACAACTTGTTAAATCACAGAAAACAAGACCTTGGCAAGGGGATTTGGGCAGTGAAATATAAAGCAGGAGTAAAATTGGATTGTCTAAATAATGTCTTGGATCATTGTTTCCTGTTAACAGAAACTCTAACACACTCATGCTTGGAGACACACTGTCTTGCACGCACTTGTACACAGGGTCCATCGTACATGCTCTCACACACTCTCCCTTGCACACTGTCTCACTCTGTTACTTTCACCCCCTCATATTCTCCCCCTCCTGCTCTCTCCCCAACTCATTTTCTCCACCTCAGTATCCCCCATGCCCTCTACCCCTCGTGCCCTGTCACTTCAATGCTCTCAGATCCTAGCATTACCCCCCCCCCAACACTGTCTCCCCCCTCGCACTGTCTCTCCCCCTCGCGTTCTCTGTCCTCCACACACTGGTTCTCCCCCTCACATTCTCTCTCCCCCCCTCACGCCGTCTCGCTCCCCCCCTCACCGTCCCCCCCCCAGCGCGTTCTCCCCCACACGCACTGTCTCTCCCTCACTCTCTGCCCCTTGTACTCCCACATTCCTGAGGCAGTGATTGTTCTCTCTGCAAGTGGGGACAGTGTGTGTTTCAGGTGGGGACTTGGAGAAGATGATGTTCCAGTGTCCTTCAGCCTGAACTTGGGGTTGATGAGGAAAAACAAGCCATAGGTCTGAGGGGTGGGAAAGGCACAGGACCAAGTGTGGGGTTGTTATAAACAGGGATCAAACAAACAGACCCCAAAGCAGAGGGCACAGAGCAGATAGGCTTTCAGGACTCTGGTGAACAGCGGGTGGAACATTAGAATCCAGATAGACAGAGATGCAGAATAAGAACACCTACAGTAATAAGTAACCTACAGTGAATTTCAGTTAGAAGGTGCCAGATATTTGCTTTGTAAACACAAACAGATTAACAGTGCTGGAAGTTTAATCATCTTAGCCTGGTGTTTCAACATGGAACAGAACGAGCTGTGATCGAGCTGTGAAACTCTATTCCACACTGAACAAGTAAACGGTAATTAAAGGCACAGTGCAGCTAATCTGGTCGATACAGACCTATTTACCCTTATCAATGAACATAGCCTCACAGACCCAGCGCTGTGACAGTGTCAAACTTGGGAAAACAATGCTTAGTTGGCTAAAAAGTGATATCCAGAGAATGCGAAAGGTGCTATCTCAATGTGAGGTTTTGTTCTTGGTCAGTTTGGCACAATGAGGCCTGCAAGCAGGGACCATTAAGATCTGATGTTTGTTGCACATTCGGTGCAGGTGTGATTCAGTCTTTGAGCTTTAATCTTTACACAGTTCATTAAGCTGCCCAGTACAGCCGGAACCTGTTGTCCTCAGACAGCTACAGAACTACCGTCTCTCCACATTTATCCTTCCAATTCTTCGTGAGGTGTGGGCATCACTGGCTGGGGAAGCTCTAATTGCTCGCCCCTAGTTGTCCTGGGGGAGGCGGTACTGAGCTGCTCGCTTAACCCTGGGAATAGGCAGTAAATTCTGGCGCAGACAGCAATGCCCATGTCCTGTAAACGAACAAATAAAAATAGGAGGGAACTTGCAGGTGTCGATATTTCTGCAGATCCTCTGCCCCTGTCCTTCTACTACCTCCCACAGCGGTAGAACATCACTGGTCTGAAAGATGAATTCTGGGCTCGCTGCTATAGGAAGGGTGTTTTGAAACTTGAGAGGGTTCAGAAAAGATTTACAAGGGTGTTGCCGGAGTTGGAGGATTTGAGCTGTAGGGAGAGATTGAATAGGCTGGGGCGGTTTTCCCTGGAACGTCGGAACCTGAGCGGGTGACGTTACAGACATTCATGAGGGGCATCGATAGGGTGAATATCCAAGGTCTTTTTCCCAGGGTAGCGGAGTCCAAAACTAGAGGGCGTAGGTTTAAGGCGAGAAGGGAAAGATTTAAAAGGGACCTAAGGAAGAACATTTTCATGCAGAGGGAATGAGCTGCTGAAGGAAGTGGTGGAGGCTGGTACAATGACAGCATTTAAAAGGATGGGTACATGAACAGGATGGGTTTAGAGGAATATGGGCCAAATGCTAGCAGATGGGACTAGATTAATTTAGGATATCTGGCCGACATGGACGAGTTGGACAGAAGGGTCTGTTTCCATGCTGTGCATCTCTGACTCTGTTGTCCAAGGAGCCTTGATGAATTGCTGCAGTTGTTTCATTTATCCTTAAGCTCAGGTTTTCCCTTCCTCTTTGTTCAAAAGGACAGCAGTTTGCATTTACATAGTGCCTTTGATGCAGTGGAATATTGTTTCACAGGAGCCTGATTGGTGAACATGCAATGTTGGGCCAGTTAAAGAGATGTTAGGACCCAAGCAAAAGCCAATCGTCAAAGTGTTTGGTTTTAAAAGTGTGTTTTATGGAAGGGAAAGTGAGATTTAGGGATTGAAGTCCAGAGTTGGGGGCCTCGCCAGCTAAAGGCATGGCTGCTACTGAGAATCAGCAGATCACAGGAGACCAGAAATGGATATCTTGAAGGGGTGTGTGGATCGGGAAGGAGTGGAGGGCGAAGACCTGGAGGGGTTTGAAAATAAGAGTGAGAATTTTAAAACCAATGTGTGACATTGATCAAACCAGAGGCTGTGTAGGTTGACCACTGCTGATATTTGAAGGGTTGTGATCTCTGATGGCTAGAGGAGGTTGGAGAGGTAAGAGAGGGATTTGAAAACAAGGCTGGGAATTTTCCAATCAAATTGTTGCCAGACCATGCAGCAATGTAGGTCAGCGAGTAATCCTCAGTCTGCTGTTCTAAGGAGGCGTTAGTCTGATTGTGAGGCATAGCTTCCATTAAAATAACTCACCGAGAAACGCACACTTTAATGTGTTAAGTGTTCATCTGCTGAATCTTGCTAACAGCGAGATGTCACCTATCTCCCCTTGCTACTGTCACTGCCGTTGCCTCAGCAGTGCTCCACGTCATGGAACATTTAACACCTGCCTCTCAAAGTTGGACAGATGCCCCTAAGAGGGGGTATTACTTTGTGAAGACCCTGTGAGCAGTGACCCAACAATATCATCAATGCAAGGGATTGGGAGTGAGGCAGCCCATATTTATAAGATGGTCCCAGTCATCTGCTGAGGGGTTTCAGGGAGTAAAAACAAAAACTGCTTTATTGGGAAAAGGGCTTCTTTTTATTCTTTCACAGATGTGGCTGTGGCTGTCAGGTCAGTTGTTTTTTGTGTGACCCTCATTGTTTTTGTACAGATAACTTCCCCAAATGACACGGCAAAATAAAGAGTTGCCCAAATTGCATGTGTGGGTCTGGAGTCACTTTTAGGCCAGGCTGGGTGAGGATAGTAAATCTCTATCTCTGATGGACTGGAGTGAACCAGTTTTTTTTCAAACAACCATTGATGGCAGTTTCACAGTCACCATTATGGAGATTAGCTTTTTTGGATTTTCGTTCCATTGCACAGAATAGCCTGTGATTTGGCTCAGTTGGCTGGGTGGCTGGTTTGTGTTACAGAGTGATGCCAATATCATGAGTTCAGTTCCTGGACTGGCTGCGGTTTATTTTCTCCTCTCTCTTCATCTGAGGTGTGCTGCCCCTTAGGTTAAACTCACCATCTGCCTCTAATGAGAGAGCACTCCTAAGGTCCGGTATGACTTTAGCAAATTTATCATTACCGAGAGTGATAGCTTGGTCCTGGATTTATAACCTAGTGTTATTTCCTGTATTCTCCTCCTCTTAGTTATCCCTTAGGCACATGTGCACACATAAACACACACACACACACACACACACACACACACACACACACACACACACACACACACACACACACACATCTCTGCTTTCAGAGGGAGCCTTTGAGGTGAGCAGCATTGAGGCATTTTAAGTGGAAGATGAATAAACACACAAAGGTATGACAGTTGGGTGATATGGAACATAAATGCCAGCATCAACTTGTTGAATTGAAGAGCCTTTTATTGTACTGTTAATTTCACCTCCTTTTTATGTTAAACCCTAAACAGTTTGGCAAATGTAAGAATTCACAGCCATTTCTCTGGGATGTTGCATTGTATCACATGCTCCCAACCATCTGTGCCTTGGAGGGTTTTACACAAAAAGCAGCAAGTAGAGACGACAAATCCCCACCTCTCATTGAGGGTACAAGCTAAATAACAATGAAGTTTTACCTCCAGGTGACAAAATTCCTAGAATCCCTACAGTGTGAAAACATGTCCATACTGACCCTCAGAGCATCCCACCCAGACCCATCCTCCTAATCTAAGGATAATGGGAACTGCAGATGCTGGAGAATCCTAGATAACAAAGTGTGGAGCTGGATGAACACAGCAGTCCAAGCAGCATCTCAGGAGCACAAAAGCTGACGTTTCAGGCCTAGACCCTTCATCAGAGAGGGGGATGGGGTGAGGGTTCTGGAATAAATAGGGAGAGAGGGGGAGGCGGACCAAAGATGGATAGAGGGGAAGATAGGTGCGGAGGGGAGTATGGGTGGGGAGGTAGGGAGGGGATAGGTCAGTCCGGGGAGAACGGACAGGTCAAGGAGGCGGGCTGAGGTTAGTAGGTAGGAAATGGAGGTGCGGCTTGAGGTGGGAGGAGGGGATAGGTGAGAGGAAGAACAGGTTAGGGAGGCGGGGACAAGCTGGGCTGGTTTTGGGATGCAGTGGAGGAAGGAGAGATTTTGAAGCTTGTGAAGTCGGCATCTTAATCTAGGCATCCCTGAACACTTGGGGTCAATTTAGCATGGCCAATCCACCCAGCCTGCACATCTTTGGACTGTGGGAGGAAACCCATGCAGACACAGAGAGAACGTGCAAACTCCACACTCCTGAGGGTGGAATCGAACCCAGGCGCCCCCCAGTGCTGTTAGGCAGCAGTGCTAACCACTGAGCCACCGTGTCGCCATATCTAATGAAAGTCTGATCTGTTCATTCCCTCGGGCTGTTTTCTTTTGGAGTCAGTCAGTTAGTTTCAGTTAGTGCAACTCGTGGACCTTGTACCTGCTCACAGAAGGCTCCCTGACAAATGTATGTTCATGAAATACTTACACAGAGGCTGGTATCCCATCAGCAAGTCACCCTTTATTCACAAGTGCCATGCCAACACCCCACCCATCCCCTTCCCGTGACCATCTCCAGCCCCAAGTGTAACAGAGTCTGCAGTATCCACATCAATCTGTATAGCCACCTACAGACTCACCCTGAGAGTGGAAGAGATTCATCCTCATCTGCGAGGGACTACCAGTAATTTACACATGGACAGCGCTTGACACTGATCCAGCTATCTCAGAGCGAGCAGAACCTCTGACACTCCTGTAAGTGGTCCCAGCACAGATCCCTGTGGAACACCACTGGTCACAGGTCTCCAATTTGAGAAACACCCTTCCATTACTACCCTCTGTCTCCTGTTGCCCAGCCAGTTTTTTATCCATCCAGCTAGCACACCCTGGACCCTATGTGACTTCACTTTCTCACATCTGACTGGAAAATCCAATACCACCTTCTCTTCTTGGAAATTGTAAAAATAAAAAAGCTACATTTCTCCCTTTACTTCCCATAATGCTTCAAAATCGCTGCTAATGTTGAGAGGCAGTTCCAAGATATTCTGTTGACTCCTACAGCACAGAAGAGGCCCTTTGGCCCATTGATTCTGTTCCTACTAGCTACAATAATTCCACTTCCTAGCAGTTTACTCATTGCCCTGAATGGTACAACAATTATTCAAGTGCTTTCTAAAGGTTTGTGCAGTTTCCCACCTCAACTACCATCAAAGGCAGTGCATCCTCTTGAGCTGTTGTAGAGCGCCAGTTGGGTGTTGGAACTGGATGGTTCTAAGTGAGGTTTGCTAACTCCCTACGACTGTCCTGGAGAGTTTAGGAATTCAAGATTCCTTTGCTGGATGCTCCCGTCATCGAGCGGGGTAGGGGAGTGAGGAGCAGAAATTAAAATCATGGTAGGACTGTTTAAAATCAGAAGTGAAAACAGAAGTTGCTGGAAAAGTTCAGCAGGTCTGGCAGCATCTGTGGAGAGAAAGCAGAGTTAATCTCTTGGGTCCAGTGACCCTTCCTCAGAACTCAAATTCTGTTTCTTCTCTACAGACTCTATCAGACCTAGTTTCCAGAAATTTCTGTTTTTGTTTCTGCCTTCCAGCACCCACCGTCCTTTCGATTTCTGTTTAAAATGAGCATGTTCTTTCAAAAAGGAAGAAGCTACAAAAATCTCATGGATGGTGGCGAACAGAATGGCTGTTTGACTGGCAGGGTGTTCGAAGGATGTTTGCTGAACCCTCCAGGAATATTGTGGCCAGATTGGCATCGATTCTGCTCAATTAATCTGGGGTCTTTATTGGGCTGGCCCAAGAAGGAGAAGTGTTTGCAAAAGCTGCCAGATTCTCTCTTCTAAAACAAAACCCAACAAATTCACCATAAAGTGTGGAGCTGGATGAACACAGCAGGCCGAGCAGCATCTTAGGAGCACGAAAAGATGCTGCTTGACCTGCTGTGTTCATCCAGCTCCACACTTTCTTATCTCGGATTCTCCAGCATCTGCAGTTCCCATTATCTCTCCCCAACACATTCACCAATGCCTTTCAGTTTTGGGCTCTGTGGTACAGGAAGGATACGCCAGTCTTTGAAGCGGGTATGACACAAGTACCCATGAACAATATTGCACATTTCACCGGCTTATTTGTAGGAACTTGGTTTGTCTTCTCTGGAGGGTCGAGATGTTCACAATGAGGAAAAAAAACCATGTGGTAAAATACACGGAACCTGTGACTGAGACGTGGGAGTAGGCCATCCGCCCTATCAAGCCTGTACCAAATAAAATCACGGCCAATGCGGGATTTTGCCCACATTCCTATGTTTCTGCTCACCCCCCAATAATCCTTGACTCCATCGTTCATCAAGAATCTTATCTACCTCTGCCTTTGAAGGATTCAGCGGCTCTGTCTCCAACATTCTCCGGGAAAGAGGTTTTCAGAGACCCACTTCCCACCGAGATGTCTGCCTTCTCTTGGTCTTTTTTGGGAAATGCCCTGAACGTTTGAAATGGCATGCCAAGTCTTAGCCCATCCCACAAAAGGGAACGTTCAGCATCCTCATAGCTCTGGAGAAGCTGGTTCTTCTGGTGGATGAAAGTCCAGACCAGTGACAGAAAACAAACGAAAATTAGGATCAGGACCATAGTCAGGAAATGTTTTCCACAAGGGGAAATCTGTCTAGCAAAAGGCTGTTATCAGTTGAAAAGTTAAAGACTAAAATCTATAGGTGTTTGTGACAGCCATAAAGTCCCTATAAAATTTTACAGCATGGAGAGATGCCCTTTGGTCCATTCTGTCCATGCTGTTCATGAAGCATCCATCTCCTTCAAAATATAGAACATAGAACATTACAGCACACTCCAGGCCCTTTGGCCCTTGATGTTACGCCGACCTGTGAACCAATCTGAAGCCCATCTAACCTACACTATTCCATTATCATCCATATGTTTATCCAATGACCATTTAAATGCCCTTAAACTTGGCGAGTCTACTGCTGTTGCAGGCAGGGCATTCCACGCCCTCACTACTGTCTGAGTAGAGAACCTACCTCTGACATCTGTCCTATATCTATTACCTCTCAATTTAAAACTATGTCCCCTCGTGCTAGCCATCACTATCCGAGGGAAAAGGCTTGTCCCCCAGTCCAGTGTTTATTCAGTCCCACCCCCGACCCCCTAACAACCCCAATGCATCTTTGCAATTGCCTCCTGTTGGAGTAAGAGGCCCCACACCCTCCAACGCCCCGCAGGAGCAAGTGCCCTCATTCTCCCCCCATTCTCCCCCATCTGACTCCTTGTGGGAGCAAGTCACCCCCCCCCCATTGTCCCCCCACCCCCGACTCCCCGCAGGAGCGAGCCCCCCATTCCCCCCCACCCCCCTGACCCTCCGAGGGAGCGAGACCCCATTCTCTTCCCAACCTCACTCCCCACGGGAGCGAGTTCCCTCTCCCACTGTGCAGGTTAGGTGGATTGGTTCATGCTAGATTGCCCATAGTGTCCAGGGGCGCGTAGGTTAGGTGGATTAGTCATGGGAAATGCGGGGTTACAGGAAAAGGGTAAGGGGTGGGACTGGGTGGATGCTCTTCGGAGGGTCACTGTAGACTCAATGGGCCAAATGAGCTGCTTCCACACTCTAGGGATTCTATGACTCCACTGTAATCCTGTTTTCTGGCACTTGGCCCATATCCTTGTGTGTTAGAGCATTTTAAACCCTCACCTAAATACTACCTCAGTGTATGCTGGTTCCTGCCTCTACTGCCCCCTGCAGGCAGTGAGTAACAGATATCCACTACTCTCCAGGTGGAAACATCTCCCCTGTAAACCCTTTATGCCCACTGGTATTTGACCAATGAATTAATTAATTGTTAATTAAGGACGAAGATCAAAGGCCAGGACATGGTGTTGCAGTGCCAATCCTCTAAGAGCAAAGTAGACCAGGTTGAAGGGGCTGAGTGGCCTCCTTCCGAAAATTAATGTTCTGTCAAGGGATCCTACTGCTTGTGTCCACCCACTGGGTGAGTCTAATTCCTCCTCAGCCGATTGACAGTGCTCGAGGGCATTGACAGCCACACCCAAAAAACCCATCAACAAAACAATTAGACAAATCTGAGGGGATTTATTTTCATTTAATGGGCATCGTTCTCTTCATACAAATCGGCCTGTGGTATTTTCATCAGATTCACAGTCTGTGCTGAGGGTGGTATTGAGCAGCGTCGGAAATTAAAATTGGAGAAGTATGAAAAGATTCAAGTTAAATGTAACAAGGATTTTTTTCCCCTTAAAACCATGAAAAATTAATAACCCATTAAATGAGCGTTGAATTATTAATACACACCATCAAATGCCTGCTACGATGGCACGTTCAGCCTACATGCCTTTTTCTTATTTTAGTCCCATTAAGAATTACTCTGTCAAATCACACTTAACCTTTCAAGCTCTGAGTCACCAGTTGCCCTGCAGTGTAGCCTCAGACTTGAGTTAATTGCTGGTAATGGAAATGATCTCAGCTGATAGCGTTACTGGACAAATCAGAACTGAGTGAAACCTGGCTTGAGAGATCACATATTTAATTTTTGCTGTTGGTTAGTCACAGGTTCATATAAGGCTGCAGATGTTCTCTAACAGTGGAACATAAGCTTATTACACAAAAGCAAAACAAAAGAACAAACAAAACTATGGCCAGCAGAGAGAAAGATCTTAGCACAAATGTTAAAACAAAGTTTCTTCTGCTTTCCCAACATCATCCATTACAGAGAATCAACCCCAGAGAAATATTACCCCAACCTCATTTTTTTTTACAACACTACTTCCCTTCCCCAGTTTCTTTGTCTTGGAGACTGTTTTACAATTCATGTCCAAATCACCTTGCCTGAACCTCTCCCAGTTTGGATGGACTAAACTTTCTCGTTCTAAGAATTTGAAGATTTCTATTCAAATCCTCCTGGCTCAGAAGCTAGAAATAACTTCTGCTGAGGTGACGACTCCTTGAAATGAACTGAACTGAAAAACTTGCTTTTTTCCTGCTAGCATATAAACTGTTCTCTATTGAACTGAACTCTAGGTTCTTTTGAACTAAAAGTTGGAACCTTCTGTTCTGAACTCAGAACTGAAATAGTTGCCTTAATGTGTTTATCTGTCATGAACTCGACATTCTAAATATTTTGTCCATTAACACTGCAGAAGTCTAATGGGCAGTTACACTATAAGACATAGGAGCAGAAATAGGCCATTCAGCCCATCAAGTCTACACTTCCATTCAATGAAATCGTGGTCGATTCAATAATCCTCAACTCTGACTTCCTGCGTTTTTCCCATAACCTTTGATTTGCTAACTGATTAAAAGTTCATCTATCTTAGCCTTGAATATACTTGATGACCCAGCTTTAACAGTCCTGTCTGGTAAAGAATTCCAGATTCACAACCTTTTGTGAGAGGAAATTCCTCATCTCCGTCATAAATATGTGACCCCTGATTATGTCTGGCCTCAGACTCTCCCACAAGGGGATACAACCTTTCTGCATCTGTTATGTCAAGTCTTCTAAGAACCTGGTATGTTTCAATACAATCACCTCTCATTCTTTTATATTTCAATGAGTACAAGCCCAGTCTACTTTACTGTTCCTCCTGAGAGAGTCCCTCCATACCTGGGATCAGCATAGTGAATCTTCTTTGGACTGCTGCAATGCCAGTACATCTTTCCTTAGATACAGGTCCCAAACTGCTTACAGTATTCCAGCAATGGTCTGACTAGTGCCTTGTACAGCACTGATCTCTGTGGCACTCCACTATTTACAGGTTGCCAGACTGAAAGTTCCCCCTTATCCAAACTCTCTGTCTTCTAATAGTTACCCAATTCTCAATGCATGCTAATACACTACCTCCAGCACCAAGAGCATTATCTTCATAAGTAGCCTAATGTGTGGCACCTCATTAACCAGCCTCTGAAAATCCAAACATATTACATCCATGCCCCACCCCCCTCCCCCTTTATCTATCTTGTCTGTTACCTTCTCAAACAATATGACTAAATTTGTCAGGCACGATCTCCCCTACATGAAGCCATGCTGACTCTGTTTGATCGTACTATGTGTTTTTAAATGCTGTGCTCTTACATCTTTTATAATAGACAGTAACATTTTCCCAATAACAGATGTGAAGCTAACCACCCTACAGTTACCTAGTTTTGTTTCCTCATCTTTTTAAGTGAAGGTGCTTCATTGACAGTTTTCCAACCCTCTGGAACATTTCCAGAGTCTAACGTTTCCTGGAAAATTACTACCAGCGCATCCTCTGTGTCCATAGCAACTTCCTTAATATCCCATCCGTCGGGTCCAGAGGACATATCCCTATTAGTTACCCAAGCAGGCTTTCCTCTATTGGTAGTGATCACATTTATTTACTATCCTCCTTTTGCCCCTTGAGCATTTAATAGTTTTGGATTTCTATCAGTGCCATCTCCCGTGAAGACTGATGCAAAGTATTTATTCAGCTCCTCGGTCTTTTTCTGGTTTAGAACATAGAACATAGAACAGTACAGCACAGAACAGGCCCTTCAGCCCACAATGTTGTGCCGACCATTGATCCTCATGTATGCACCCTCAAATTTCTGTGACCATATACATGTCCAGCAGTCTCTTAAATGACCCCAATGACCTTGCTTCCACAACTGCTGCTGGCAACGCATTCCATGCTCTCACAACTCTCTGCGTAAAGAACCTGCCTCTGACATCCCCTCTATACTTTCCACCAACCAGCTTAAAACTATGACCCCTCGTGCTAGCCATTTCTGCCCTGGGAAATAGTCTCTGGCTATCAACTCTATCTATGCCTCTCATTATCTTGTATACCTCAATTAGGTACCCTCTCCTCGTCCTTTTCTCCAATGAAAAGAGACCGAGCTCAGTCAACCTCTCTTCATAAGATAAGCCCTCCAGTCCAGGCAGCATCCTGGTAAACCTCCTCTGAACCCTCTCCAAAGCATCCACATCTTTCCTATAATAGGGCGCCCAGAACTGGACGCAGTATTCCAAGTGCGGTCTAACCAAAGTTTTATAGAGCTGCAACAAGATCTCACGACTCTTAAACTCAATCCCCCTGTTAATGAAAGCCAAGACACCATATGCTTTCTTAACAACCCTGTCCACTTGGGTGGCCATTTTAAGGGATCTATGTATCTGCACACCAAGATCCCTCTGTTCCTCCACGCTGCCAAGAATCCTATCCTTAATCCTGTACTCAGCTTTCAAATTCGACCTTCCAAAATGCATCACCTCGCATTTATCCAGGTTGAACTCCATCTGCCACCTCTCAGCCCATCTCTGCATCCTGTCAATGTCCCGCTGCAGCCTACAACAGCCCTCTACACTGTCAACGACACCTCCGACCTTTGTGTCGTCTGCAAACTTGCTGACCCATCCTTCAATCCCCTCATCCAAGTCATTAATAAAAATTACAAACGGTAGAGGCCCAAGGACAAAGCCCTGTGGAACTCCACTCACCACTGACTTCCAGGCAGAATATTTTCCTTCTACTACCACTCGCTGTCTTCTGTTGGCCAGCCAATTTCCCAGTCTCATTCTCACTCTGCATTCACTTTGGCTGCTTTCTTCCTTTTTATGGAATTAAAAAAAAACTCTTACTGTCCATTTAATATTACTTGCTAGTTTACTTTCACGGTTTATTTTCTCCCCTTCCATTATTTTTTGGCTCTCATTTATTGGTTTTTAAAACTTCTGTATTCTGTTGACTGCCACATGGTATTTTTTTCTTCCAATCTGATGCTATCCTTAAAATCCCTGGTTAATCGTGGTTGCCTTATCCCCTTCTTTGAATCCTACTTCCTCCATGGAATATGCCTTTGTTTTGAGCCATGAACTATTTCTTTAAATGTCTGCCATTGTATCTCAACCCGTTTGCTGCTGAACTCTTTTCCCATTCTGCCCCAGTCAGCTGTGCCCTCATCCCGCTGTAATTCCACTTACTGAGGTTTAGCTGAGTTGTTTGTCTCTCAAGTTCCTCCCTCTCAAAGCAAAAAGCAAACTCTACCAAGTTATAGTCCTTGTTTCTAAAGGGATCTTTTGACCTCCGTTATTAAACAGAGCTAATGGTAAGATTCTCAGTAGTGTGGATGAGCAGAGAGATCTCGGTGTCCATGTACACAGATCCTTGAAAGTTGCCACCCAGGTTGACAGGGCTGTTAAGAAGGCATACAGTGTTTTAGCTTTTATTAATAGAGGGATCGAGTTCCGGAACCAAGAGGTTATGCTGTAGCTGTACAAAACTCTGGTGCGGCCGCACTTGGAGTATTGCGTACAGTTCTGGTCACCGCATTATAAGAAGGATGTGGAAGCTTTGGAAAGGGTGCAGAGGAGATTTACTAGAATGTTGCCTGGTATGGAGGGAAGGTCTTAGGAGGAAAGGCTGAGGGACTTGAGGCTGTTTTCATTAGAGAGAAGAAGGTTGAGAGGTGACTTAATTGAAACTTATAAAATAATCAGAGGGTTAGATAGGGTGGATAGGGAGATCCTTTTTCCTAGGATGGTGATGGCGAGCACGAGGGGGCACAGCTTTAAATTGAGGGGTGAAAGATATAGGACAGATGTCAGAGGTAGTTTCTTTACTCAGAGAGTAGTAAGGGAATAGAACGCTTTGCCTGCAACGGTAGTAGATTCACCAACTTTAGGTACATTTAAGTCGTCATTGGATAAGCATATGGACGTACATGGAATAGTGTAGGTTAGATGTGCTTGAGATCGGTATGACAGGTCGGCACAACATCGAGGGCCGAAGGGCCTGTACTGTGCTGTAATATTCTATGTTCTATGTTCTAAACCTGCCACATTACACATCCCCAGAGCCAGTTGACTGAAATCACACGTCTTCTGAGAAATTATGGATTTAGGTTATATGTCTGAAGTTTAACAAAAACAGATCAAAATCCATCTTCCTCTTTTTTAAAAAATCTATATTCCAAAAATCAGTGTGGAAACAGGCCATTCAGCCCAACAAGTCTGCACTGCCCCTCCAAAGAGCATCCCACACAGTCCCATTATGCTATCCTGATTTCCCATGTCTAACCCAAACATCCCTGGGCACTACAGCACGGCCAATCCACCTACCCTCCAAATCTTGGACTGTGGGAGGAAACCAGAGCACCTGCAGGAAACCCACACAGACATGGGGAGAATTTGCAAACTCTGCACAGAGAGTAGAATGAGCCTTGATTCCTGGTGCTATGAGGCAGCAGTGCTAACCACTGAGCCATCGTGCCACTGAAAATGTATGATACATGTTCATCACATGTGGTTAACAGCAGTGTTGCTTTGGGTGGTGCCACATCTGGGATTGTGCAGAGGCACTATACTATTGGCAGAAATGATTACTCACTCAGGCAAACTGGTTACTGACATTGCTAGGGCCCTGGTAGAGTTACTTAATACTTTGCTGGCTACAAGTGAAATGCTGGATAACTGGAGGATAGTTAATGTTGTGCCTCTGTTCAAGAAAGGTGGCAGGGATAGGCCAGGTCATCACAGACCAGTTAAGCTGACATCTGTGGTCAAAAAATTATTAGGAAAAGTTATGAAGGACTGGATTAATCAATACTTGAGAAGGCAGAGATTGATCAGGGACAGCCAGCTCAGATTCGTTAGAGGGAGATCCAGTCTGACTAATTTAATTGATTTTTGAAAAGGGTGACTAAATATATCGATGACGGTAGTGCAGCTGGTATGGCTTACACAGACTGCAGTAAGGCTTTGGCAAGGTCCCACATGGAAGGCTGGTCCAAAAGACAAAAACCCTTAGATTCCAAAGCAAGCTGTTGAGCTGGGTACAAAACTGGCTTGCAAAGAGAAAAAAAAAGAGCGATGATAAAGGATTGTTTTTATGATTGGAAGAGACCAACTGCGTCCCATAAGGTCCGGTGACGGGGCCCTTGTTGTTTGTTAAGTTCATTAATGACTTGGATGTGAATGTAGAAGATATAGTTATTAAGTTTGCAGGTGACATGAAAATTGGTGCTGTTCATAGTGAGGTGGGTCGTGTTGATAGAGCCTGAAAAGCTGACCATCTGGAGGTCTGCACTGGGACTGTCAGCCTAGACATTGTGTTTAAATCTTGGGAATGGAGCACAAAGGTGGGAGTGCTACTCACTGAACCACTGCTGTCTCCAGTGAGAGTGACTGAGGGACCTCATTAGAACATAAACTGAACCACGTTGTCTGACAAAAAGCACAGTCTTCTTAATGCTAAAACTGAAATAATACACCGCAGATAGTGCTCACATAATGAATACTTGGTTATCGTGGTTTTGGAGACACTTGACTGATCCTTACGTGGGTTAAGTTAGTGAAAAGGGTGAGGGGTAAGCTCATGAAAGTCTAATTATCGGGTAAGCTTTTTGAAAGTCAGCTTTTGCCCTGCTTGTTCTGTCATCCTAGGGGTGCCTCTTTCTTTTCCCAATATCCTACACTCCCTGATGGACCATTGCTCCACCCAGCTCCTTTTTTTTATATATATTGGGAAATATTATCACGCACAACCGAACAGCTTTCCCACCATCAAATTACCATGACTTTTTTAAAATTTGTTTTTAACTACTCAACACCACCTGTGCACCAGCTCCTTTTTAATATTTTCTGTTTGGGGTTCACCCACCTCTGGAGCAGGTGGGATTTGAACCCGGACCCCCGATTCAAGGTAGGGACATTACTATTGTATCATGACCCTTTTCAGCTCCTTTGTCAAGTCCAGATGGCCCATCGTTCCCAGAAGGCAGTGTGTTCCATGCAGAACCACAATGAATGACTCCAATGCTGGAGAAGATTTTTCTGGTGGTAAAGCCATCAGTCTATTCTGTATAAACATATTTGCAGTTATATTGTGCTTTATGCTTCCCTGTTTTGTCCTCCCCTTTACCCCTACTGGATTTGGCCAAAATATATCTCTCACATCACCTTACCAAGGTGGGAAAAATTCATGAGCAAGATCCAGCTCTCATTGAGTTAGGGACGGTGCTGTCAATCTTGCAACTCAGCAGGTTATGGGAGCGGGAAATTGGCCAGGATTCTTTTGTCCCTCTCTATTACTGCCTGATTGGCATTCGCACTGGAAGGTGTTGCATGGGTTGGAATTCAGGTCCGTACAAGGTTAAGGAACAACAGCAAGGCTCAGTGCCTGAAATGTGATGACTGGAGCGAGCTACAGAGAGTTGTCAGCAGCGACTGTGCATGGCATTAGTGAGACCACAGCTGGAGAACGGCATATGGTTTTGGTTCCCTAACTTGAAGTTGTATCTGCATTGAAGGCAGTTCAGAGGAGATTCACTTGACTGATTCCAGAGATGAGGGGTTTGTCTTAAGAGGAAAGATTGAGCAGTTTATACTCTCCAGAATTTAGAAGACTGAGAGGAGATCTAATTGAGGTGTATAAGATGCTAAGGGGGATTGACAAAATAGGTTTGGAGAGGATGTTTCTACATGTGGGGCACTCTAGAATGAGAGGTCATAGTTTTAGGATAAGGGATGGCAGATTTAAAAGAGAGATGGGGAGAAATTCCTTCTCTCAAAGGGCCATGGATCTGTGGAATTCGCTCCCCTGGAGTGCAGTGGATGCTGTAACATTGAAAAAACTGAAGGAGGAGATGGACAGATTTTTAATTAGTAACCGGATAAAGGACTATGGGGAGTGGGTGGAAGAGTACAGTTGAGGCCAAGATGAGATCGGCCATGATCGTGTCAGATGGTGGAGCCAACTCGAGAGGGCTGAATGGCCTGCTCCTGCTCTTAATTCTTATGTTCTTACGAAAAGGAGGGACAAAATGTTCTGAAAATCAGTATAAACGCCCACTCGCCCTGTTTACTTTACCTGTGCTTTTAGCTTTGTTACACTTGCCCTGAAGTAACCTCATTACAGTCAGTATCATGTCCCCACCGCAGACTGAGTGAGCGAGGATTTAAATGTGGATTGAATCTCCTTGAACGCAGCGAATAAAGAGGCAGTCGCTTGCCTCCATTCACTAAATAAATAGTTGAATGATGATGTTTGCGACTGATATCAGACCAAGATGCACACAACAGTCAACGACTGCATTGTCTAACCTGACTTTTCTTTTTTTCTCTCTCTCCCTTTTTAAAATATTGTTTCAAAGGCTACCCAAACTTTGTCGCAACATATGGTCGTGGATACCCTGGATTCGCACCGAGCTACAGCTACCAGTTCCCAGGTATGTAGACCCTTGATTGTAGTTTGCAACAGCTACCTTGATTTTCCCAAACCCTACCCACTAGTCGCTGTGTTAGTTGAGTCCGTAGCAAAAACACGATGCTCCCTTTCGAATGGACATCGCAGTTTTACTCCAGTTCCCTGTGAGAGCCTCTGCTGGTTGCTTGTAAGTCATGTTGTGGTAGGAGTAGAATAGTTCCTTCAAATGGAGATGAAATGCTGAGCTTGGAAAGAAGCTGGGATGAGTTGTCTGATCAAATGTCACAGTTTCAATTTGGCATAGTTTTATTTTCATGCCTCTCCTCTCCCTTTTGTTTCAGATCACCCTGTGTCAAATAACATTGCTGGCTAAGAAAGTAGGGCAAATAACTAGTACCTGCATCTTTAAACCCCAGTGATCCCTCCATCCTCACCTCCTCCTTTCCCCAGATTTTTCTCCTCTGTAGTGGAGCCTGATCTCTGCTCAGTTCCTTTAAAAGCCTTTGGTCTACCACCTGTGGGTGTGCATGTTCTCTTCTGAACATATTACATTCAATAGGGTATTGGCACTACAGACAAAGTTGGCATTGCCCACCCCTAATGTCCCTGAGAAGCTAGTAATGATGGACCAAATGCAACCAGGTTGTTTGCTAAAGTATCTCAGCAGACAGCAGTCAAGCGTTAGCCCATTGACAATGGAAATGGCATCACATATCGGTCTGACCGATCATGGGCAGCAGAATTCCTTCCCTAAAGCTCCTTGAGAAAACCATCTTTTTTAAAATTATTCACTCATAGGATGTGGACATTGGTGGCTAGGCCAGCATCTTTTGCTCATGCCTAGTTTCCAGGTGGCAGTAAAGAATCAACTGCATCGATATGACTCTGGAGTCATATGTAGGTCAGACAAGGTAAGGATGGCTACTCCTTCCCTCTGGGATATTAGTCAACAAACAGGATTTTCTGAAAATTGCCATCATGCTTAATTCCAGATTTTTTATTGGATTGAAATTCTACCATGGCAGGATATGAACTTAGTCCCCAGAACATTACCAGGGTCTCTGGATTAATTAATCTAGTGATAATACCACTAGTTTATAACCTTCCCAAGTGGGAATCTTGGCACAGTACGCAGCCATGACTCTGACTAATCCAGTCATGTTCTTGATCTCCTTACTCTTTCTCCCCCTCCCCAGGGCTTTAGGAAGTGCATTCAAGAGAAACAAAGTTCCAGTCCCAAGTTTGGGAATGCTGTTTCCAACCACATTGTGCAGATGTTCTAATGGATAACGTAGCACATTGAGCACCAAAATCACCCTCCACCACTGCTCACCACATTCAGGACAGCCAGCTCACAAGCATTGGCAGCTCAAGACAGCTCTTCTGTGTCTGTCTTCTGATAATGTGTTAGTTTGCAGCGCGTGATTAAATGCCTGTGTATCACAGAGAGGGAGACACGCAGTCTGCTCATATTTATCTGCAGCTTACGAACATCCAGATCTATCCAGGATACTTCTCGTGTTTGTGAGGATTCAGCAGGGTGGGCAGGCCACATTTATTTTGTAATGAGTATTTGAGCTGACCAAGGTGTGTAACCTCCAATTGGGTTTGGGGCAGCAGCATCAAAGGAAAGTCAGACTTTCGAATTCAACTTTACCGTCTCAATTCATCCCTTGATGTAGGGTGTTGTGAAATTTGGAGGATGATTATTCTGTCTCTAGTGAGACGAAGTTGGAGAGAAATAGATGCCAACCTCTCAAAATGATTAATGAGAAAGCTTGCTATTCTGTGACATCGCACTTTAGAAAGCCAATCAGGTCAGCAATGAGGTCACTCAGACTATCAATTCAGCTGAATGATGGTATCCAGCTGTAACTACATGTAAAATTCATTAACTTCTGACTCTTCTGATTCCTTAAGTTGTTCGTTTCTAAGCTCCAGTCATCATAACCTACCCTTTTGCAAAGCTCTGGCCGAATCCATGTGGTTGCCATTAGCATTAATGGGAAATGCTGAGTAAAATATATTTCTTTAATCATTTGTGGGGGTGTGGCTGGGCCAGTACTTACCACCCAACTCCAGATGGTCTTGAGAAAGGCAAGTATCTGGCTGTGTCTCTGATAGATGTTTGGAGGGTCACCTTTTTGCCCTTGATTTCTGGGCCGACTTGCCCCATTAGACATTGATTCGAGAGCTCTTGATGGTGAGAGGCAGTTTGTTGTGTCTTTAACAGATTGCCATAACAAACGATTGTAACTGAGAGGTCAGCTCATGTTGATACAATCATTCGGCCAACCAGGTGTAGCTGGGGGCTGGTGAAATCTGCCATGTCTCTGTATATTCACCTGGGCCAATGAGTATATCCACTACAACAATGCAGTGTAAATAGAATGGTTTTGAGACACACAGGAGCTGTTGTGTCAAAACAACTGCGGAAATTATGTGCTTTCTATGTCTTTGGCTCGTCCATTTCTACAATTTCCAGCAGTTTTCCCTTTGACCTTTGGCACCTACAGGGTCCTTTACAGGTCATGGCATTCTCATTCATATAGTGCAGAAGGGCAGCATTAGCTAATATTAGCCATTAAACTCTTGGGCCACTTGTCTGCAGAATGACTATTCTATTAGAATATAGTATTGGCGTTTAGAAGAACGGGAGATGATCTGATTGAAAAATGTCAGGTACTGAGGGCAACTGGTTATCTCAGAAGCAGAGAAATACCAACAGCGTGGGCTCAATTCCTGCACCAGCTGAGGTCAACATGAGGGGCTCTCCTTCTCAGCCTCTCCCCTCACCTGAGGCATGGGGACCCTCAGGTTAAACCACCACCTGTTAGCTGTCTGTAATGAGAGAGCGGCCCTGTGGTGTGGTAGGACTTCAGTGACTTTGCCTTTACTCGAAGGAGACTCAACAGGGGAGGTGAAGATGTTTCTCTTCTGTGAGTTACCACATTCAGGAGGAACAGTTTAAAAATAAGGGGTATCCTGTTTAAGATGGAAATGAAATGGAATCTCTTTTCTCAGGGCATAACATTCTCTTTTCTAGAGATCTGTGGAGGCCAGGTCATGTCAGTGTTGAGTTAGACAGATTCTTAACTGACACGAGAGTCTAGAGTTAAGGGAACCAATCAGAAAAATGGAGCTGAGGCCACAATCTGATTGAATGGTGGAGCAGGCTCAATGATCTCTTCCTGCTCCTATTTTTATGCCCTCATTGATGCATCCAGGTATTTTCTAAGTGATCTGTACAGAGAAGTTATGATACGCTTCTGGAGTAGGAGGGATTTGAACCTAGGCCTCCTGGCCCAGAGGTAGGGATGCACCCACTGTACCACAAGAGCCCATCCATTGTTGTATCCAGATGGTGTTGTTGTTAGATACCTCTGGATCAGGTGGGACTTGAACCAGGCCTCCTGACTCACTACCACAGTGCCCCAAGGGCCTGTCCATTGATATATCCAGGTGGGTTGGAGATAGGAGTATTCATGTCTCTGCCAATCCTGTACCAGGGAGGTGAACTGTGATCCTAATGAAGTCACTCCCAGTAAGTTCACTGATACTTCACTCTGAGATGGATGCACTATCCTTCTCGCAGGCACAGTAAATCCAGTTGGATTCAGACACACTTCAGTCACGGGGTGCTAAAATTCCTCACCTCATCCCAAAGCTCAGTGGTTGTGATCATGTGCATAGGTCCCAGAGCAAGCAATCCCATGGCTCTGTGCCTGGGAATGAGCTGACTTCGTGATGTGAGAATCTTCCAGGACATTGCTCACGTGTGATCTGAGAGTGTTGAGCTGTGTGCTGTGGTTGACACTCACATGTAAGAAAAATGTCTCTGTAAACAGCAACAAAACAGATACATCCCTTTAAGGGTTACATCACTCAGTTGAATTACCTGTGTACTCTGGCTAGGAACTGAACACAACAAGACAATATGTTAATACAATGCAAGGACACAACACTCGATTCTGTGTGATGAACGTGACTGTAATGTGTAGCATTATAGACTCTTAGCATTGAAAAAGGCTCTTCAGCCCGTTGCATCTATACCAGTCACTAACAACCTCCTACCAAATCTAATCCCATTTTCCCACGTGAAGAGAAAATATTGATAGGGGTCTAGACCCGGAACGTCAGCTTTCCTGCTCCTCTGATGCTGCTTGGCGTGCTGTGTTCATTCAGCCCTACACCTTGTTATCATTGATAGGGACCCACATGGTCACAGTAATATCATTTCGATCAGTTGAGCAATTCAGCTCAAATAACGTTAATAGATTATCTTAATTCTATCCCATCGATGAACAGTGTTGATCTATTCCACTGGATGGCACCTATGTCTGTCGAACCAGTCTGTCTGGCCCTCGTGATAATCATAGCTGGGGTTTATTGAGAGATATATTTCTCGATATCACGCTGTCAGTACATTTTGGTTTCTTCTCTGTTTTTTCTTGTTGCTCACTGTCACAAAACTGCATGATGGTTACATCGTGGAAGATTGTTTTTGTTCTATTCCCAGCTGAAAACCAGAGTTGAGTTTGACTCTCCCTCACTTTCAGGTAGATTCCAGATCCCAGTTACTTGCTACGTAAAATTAAGCTTTCTCCCCCATGTCACCTTTTGGTTCTTCTGCCAATCAGCTTTAAGTCTGTGCCCTCTGGTTCTCAACCCATCTACCATTGGGCATGGTTGTCTCTGCCTGGGCCAGGGTACCACAACCGGGGGTCCATATGGGGCTCGAGGCTCTGGGACACACACAACATGCTCAGGTCAGGGGCTGGAGGCCTGGGGCCCTAGGTCAGGAGTAGCACCAAGACCCCTGTGATTTCAGATCATGTCCCTGGTCCAGACCTCCCGTGATTTTGAGAGACTTAATCTCCAGGGAAAACCCCCCAGCCTTCCCTAATTTATATTTCAAATATAAGTCCCCCATCCCTGTGTAACAGCACAGAGTCAGAGAATCATACAGCACAGAAACAGAACCTTTGAGCCAACACATCCATGCCTATCAAGTCTCCAAAACTAAATTAGTCCCATTTTCCTGCTTTTGGCCTGTATCCGTCAAAACCTTCCCAATTCATGTTCCTGTCCAAATGTCTTTCAAATGTTCTACCTGTACCTGTATCAGTCACTTCCTCTGGCAGTTTATTCCGCACACGAACCACCCTCTGTTTGAAAATGTTTTCCCTCAGGTCTCTTTTTAAATCTTTCTCCTCTCACCTTAAAATTATGTTTTGAACTCTAGTACCCTCTAGTTTTGAACTCCCGTACCCTCGGGAAGAGATGTTAGTAACTGACCTCATCTATGCCCCTCATGATTTTATAAGCCTCTGTAAGGTCACCCCTCAGACTCCAGACACCCTGACGGAGTTAATGTGTCTGCATCTTTGTGAAGCTCCATGCATTATAGAGCATCAAAGCATCCTGATGCTTAATCCAACTCTCTCACATTGGTCCTTGTCTCCAGCCCACATGCTGATGTGTCCTGTTGACCTGAATATGGATTAAAGACACATTCCTGGAGGCCAGTGGACCCCATTTGCCCTGGAAGCTAGGCATGAACCCATTCCCATTCTCAAACCATCCTACGCCAATCTGGTCCCTGTAAGCAAGGCTCTCTACCTGCCATGTGGCCTTCCAAAATCCAACCTGCACTTTTCAAAGAACATCAGTCACAGTGAGAGAGAACTACCCGATGAAGATGACTTTCTGAGAAAAAGCATTGTTCACCCACCTCTTTCAAACGAGATAGACATCTGTAGTGAAATTTAAGGACCATTTCAGCAAACTGCATAGAGTCATACAGCATGGAAACTGAAACTTAGGTCCAGCCAGTCCATGCTGACCATAAATCACAAACTAAACTAGACTCACCTGCCCACCTTTGGCCCACATCCCTCCAAACCTTTCCTATTCATGTGCTTATCCAAATGCCTTTTTACTTGTTTTCACATCCACCATTTTGTCAGGAAGTTCATTCCACACACTCGTTGTGTAAAAAAAGTTGCCCGTTTTATAAAATCTTTCTCCTCTCACCTTAAAAATTTGCCCACTGATCTTGAAATCCCCTACGGTAAGGAAAAGATACCTGCCATTCACCTTATCTATGCCCCCCCCCCCCCAAGATTTTAAAAACCTCTGCAAGCTTACCCGTTAACCTCATGCTTCGTATGCCATCTGACCCTGTCAGCATATCTCTCTCTTCCTTTCTCCCTCAAGTGTGCATCCAGTTTCCTCTTTAAATCTGTCTGTTCTAATTCCCACAACCATTCACTGTGGGACCACAGCCCACAGTCTCATTACATTCCAGCTACAGAGCTTTTTCCTGGGTTTCCTACGGTATTTGTTGACGATTGCCTTTAATTTGTGAATCTATGCGTTGGATCGGGGTAAGAATTGACAATGTTGAGCAGCAAGGAACATGCACAAAGCTGAGTGGACTGGTGTTATATTCTAGTTTTGCTTCCAGAGCTGATACTAATGTTTGACACACTGATATTCGTGTTGAATTAGGCAACTTTAGGGAATGTTACAGTAAATCTGTGGAATAGTACAAAAATCAGCCTCCACCTCTCCCCATCCAGAAGGCTGTTGTTCCCCACCATGGGCAGTGTAAAATCCCAGCTCATTTTTAGATGTTTTATAAACTAACCAATTCATAGAATCCGACAGTGTGGAAGCAGGCCATTGAGTCTGCTCTGACTCTCCGAACAGCATCCCCCGCAGACAAAGCACACCCCCCATCCTATCCCCATAACGCTGCATATCATGGGCAATTTAGCACGGCCAATCCACCCGACCCTGCACATCTTTGGACTGTGGGAGAAAACTGGAGCATCCAGAGGAAACCCATGCAGACACAGGGAGAATGTGCAAACTCCCTGGACAGTTACCCAAAGCTTGGGTCAAACCTGGCTTCCTGGCACTGTAAGGTAGGAATGCCAGCCACTGAGCCAGCTGCACACTGCAAGGTCTGGGGTGCATTATTTCCCCATTTCCCCATCTGAAACCATTTTCATTTAACTCCCTCCTTTGTGTTCTTGTTGCTTGTTACTACTTAAGTTGTTTCAATTAGTTTCCTCCAGGCGCTCCGGTTTCCTCCCACAGCCCAAAGACGTGTTGGGTAGGGTCACTTAGCCTTGGGAAATGTGAGGTCACAGGGGCAGGGTGGAATGTACTTCGGAGGCTGGTGTGAACTCGATGGGCCGAATGGCGCACGTCCACACTGGTGACAAATGCCAAAAGCTTAGCTCTGACAAATGTGCAGGGAGCATCACCTGCCTTGTAGATCTGGAGCTGCTGTGTTTTCACCTTAAAGGGACCTGCATTTCTAACCCTGACAGGCAAATGGGGGAATGGCCTCAAGGTGCACTTTACCATGAGTGCTTTCCTGGGGACCTCTTAAAGCTGTCAGTCAGCTGTGTGGATATGGCCAGGGCTGGGAGCTAGTGATTTAGGCATCACCCACTGAGCTGTTTGACATCACTGAAGAGAAGGCGAATGTAGTGAGGCTTTCTGCTGCTATTTTTAGCCCAGTAACAGGCGGAGGCAGAGTCTAAAAATAAAAACACCTCCACGTACGATTTCATTGTCTCAAGCGAGAGTTATTTTTGGATATGTTGCCACTTTTGAATTAAATAAAATGATGGGATCGTGAAGCCTGAAACATGAGAGAAAGGGTGGTTAATGTACAGCAGAAGGAATGACTTCACGGCCAGAATTTACATTTCTCCTTCATTACTGTCTGGCTATGTCGTGACATGCACATTCTGATGAATGACTTTGTGCGTAGGGCCTGCTAATGTGTTGTGGTTTGGTTAAAACATTGGTTGCGTAGTTGTGTGAAAATATTAGCCTGCCTTTATGTTGTAGTGACAACACGCTGGCTGGTACCTTGTGCACTAACATTACAGCAGACCCAGTACCAGCAATGTTCATTCAGCATGTATAAACTAACCACAGATCATCTCACCTTCTCTTTTCTTATTGGCTGTTTTTTTTTTTGGTTTCACGCTTGTAAAAGTTAATGAGCTTCGTGTATATTTTGGATATTTGTGCATAATTCTTAATTATATTACAAGTGATCATCCATCCCTGATTTACTTTTACTTTTTTTCTTAATTTAATTGCAATTTCTTGGGTTCTTTTTATCGCTTTGGGGTATCACACCATTAATTTCTGTTCTTATTTCACTTTTCAGACTGTTTCCAGATTTCACAAGATATTATTTTTATCAACTAAATTTTCTTTCCTCTTGCAAATTAGCAAGGTTTCCTGCAGTGTTAATGAGAGCCTGGGTGGGTAGCTGTGATTAACTGTTACCATTGGCTGTAATTATCTCTAATAATAACTGCCTGGGCCCAACACCTCTTTATATATATATAATATTATATATATTTTTAATTATTTTTTAAGACACATTCCATCAGCTGTCCGCTATTTCGCTTCCTGCATGATTTAGTTGCTTGTAATTTAAAAGCTTGTTTTGATTTTTTTTGCTGTATTGTGTATAAACATGTGCTTGTAAGTGTCACTTTCTTGGTTCTATAAGCTGTGGACAACACAGTTTATCTTTACAATCACCAATTAGCTCCCCCCCACCTTCTCACAAGTTTTCAGTTTTAAAAAGAAAATTTTATTATATTTTAATGGTCCTTGAAGTAAAAAAAATTAAAAAAAAACATGGCTAGCAGCTATGTATCAGCTGCGATGTGATCTTTTGAGATTTGTTTTTATTAAGTGAATGGTTTTCACAACAATTTATTGTGACCTAACGCCTGCGATATCCCAAGGTGCTTCACACCAGTGTTCTCAAACAAATTTCGACATGTAGGCACACATTTTAGAGTAGGACACCAGAAGCTTAGTTGAAGAGGGATAGATTTTTAATAATGAACACCCAGCCATTTTGAGGCCTGGGGTGGAGTCCGTCTTTCCAAACTTGGAAAAGAAAGTATGTTTCTTAAACCTGTTACCACACACTTCCACAGGAGGCAGGACTTGGACCCAGACCTTGCGACACTGTGCCATGTGACCCTAAAATGCTGCTATGTGTGCCCCCCAGTCTGAATTTTCTCTTAATCAGCCATTTATTCCCCACCCCCTATTCATTCATGGAATGAGGGCATCATCATTTATTACCTATCACTATTTACCCAGAGGGCAGTTCAGAGCCAACCACATTGCCGTGGGTCTAGAGTCACATGTAGGCCAGACCAGGTAAGGATGGCAGTTTCCTTCCCTGAAGAGCGTTAGTGAACCAGGTGGGGTTTTCCCCGACAATGGCTCGTCGACAGAATCGTAATTCCAGATTTTTATTCAGTTCAGATTCCTCCATCTGCCGTGGTGGGGATTTGAACCCAGATCCCTGGAACGTCCCCTCAGGCCTCTGGATAAACAGACTAGCAACAATACCACTAGGCCATTGCCTCCCCTATGGTATCACTGTGGCACAATTACTCTGGAAGAGAAGACCAACCCCTCACATCGAGTACGTTGGAGAAATCCTGATTGATTCGATGTGAGGGCGTGCGGGGTGGGGATGGGCAGGGGTCAGTGGGAGGGTTGGGGGTTGGTCTTCCCTTCCAGTGTAATTGTGCCGCAATGAGACCTTTGTGTCCTCAGTGAGGGAAGGGGACGAACTTTAACCCAGCTTCCCTCTTCCTCACCAGAGAGTGCACCTTGGGTTTCGAACACAAGGGCTTCCATTATCTAATAGCTTGCTGCTGCCGAGGGCCAAATGAGAAATGAGGACTCAGGCAGAATGCCAGTGAGTGGCAGGACCTGTGTGGCACTGTGTCCCAACGGGCACTCACGACCCTAGGATTGGATTAGGCAAGAGGTTGGTGAAAGCAGGTGTTGTAAAAGTTGTGGGAACTCAGACCTGTACTACAGGGCTAATGCCACAAGCTTCAGGGACTTTAAAAAGCTCTAACAAAAAAGCACTACATGAAAATTTGTGAGAAGCTGATATGTGCTAGGGGTTTAATTGTGCTTTTGAAAAGAGAAAGCTCCCTTTTCTTGGCTTACCTAGGCTGCTTGTTTAACCACCATGACAGTTGTTGACCAAATCCTAAAACAAAATGGCTGCCTGATGGTCATGTTGCTGTCACATTAACGTTCCATTTTTGACAACCAAATAGCAGGAAAACTTTAAATAGTGCAAATGAGCAATAAGGAAATTGTTAATAAAACAAAAATATGATTTAAGAAATCCATATTCTAAGCAAAATTCCAATTACTTTGGTTAGCATTTTTTATTTGTCACCCAACATTAAAGCTTTTGGGCCTACTTGACTTTGAAGTATTCCACTACAGGAATCCAGTTGAAAAAGGCCAAATGAAGCCAGTCAGCTTCTTTAATCTTTACTGTTCTGTCCAGTCTACATGAGCCAGTGAAAAGCAAGCTTTCTTAACTTCATTTTTTTGAAGGTCACTTAAGTCACGGAAGCCAAACAAGCTTAAATTATCACGTCACTCTGTTCCTGTTAATTAAACATGCTTGATGTAATTAATTGCAGAGCCTGAAATAGTGTTGAAGTCACTGGCTTTCTGTTCTGTATTTTTTTTGTAATGTGAAGACACTGGTCTCTTTGTTGATTCTTATTCTGTGATAGCAGAACCTCGAATACTGATTGTTGCTTAGTTTGAAAGTGTTTGAATTTTTTTTGTCGTGGATTAGAATGGTCCCTTTTCTCACTGATCTGTAACCATTAGCTCTTGTGTTCTGCTTTAAAGTTTCATTTTTTTTCCTTTTTTTAAGAATGTTTTCTGTACCTAATTTAGACAGACAAATAAAGAGGATTTCCTTTGACAAATCTCATACTCTGTGTGTGTGTGTGTGTGTGTGTGTGTGTGTATATGCGCGCGCGCGTGGGCATGTGCGTTTGTGTGCGTGTGCGTGTGTGTTCGTGTGTGCGTGTGTGTGTGTATGTCTGTGCGTGTGTGCGTGCTCCTCTCTTAGCTGCAATTTCTGTTTCTCGTTTGACCATTTAACTGACAGCAATGCTCCCCCCTGGCCTCAAATGGACAGCCAAGGGTATAATGTTATTCTATTTGCCACCTCTACCATTTTTGACTAAGGTGGCCCTGGTTCATCAGAATTCTGTAGGATATCCAAAGTGACGGAGTTGCATAAGGGAGCATTAGGGAAAATCAGACAGAATTCCGTCTTCCCTATTGCGGTACGGTGACCCATCATCTGTTTTCTCTGACCTCCCCAGCACCTACAGCAGAAAAGAAAATGCAGTCTCGTGGCGATGCTGCACAAGGTTGAATAACTCACTGATAGCTCCTTGGCTGGGCTCGTGTAGGGAGAGACAGACATTCAGCGCAGGATAAAAGTGTGGCATCAGGTGTCTCCAAAATGATATCACAACATGACTACACACTGTCGGGTAACTCAGGGTCACGGACATCACCTCAGTATTGTGAGAGTCGTGGATTTGGGCCTTCACACCAAAGCAGAGGTGGTGTAGTCGTTAAATGGACGTGTGTGTGTGTGTGTGTGTGTGTGTGTGCGCGCGTGCGTGCGCGTGCACGTGCGTGTGTGTGTGTGTGTGCGCGTGCGTGTGTGCGTGTGTGTGTGTGTGTGTGTGCGCGCGTGCGTGTGTGTGTGTGCGCGCGTGCGTGTGTGTGTGCGTGTGTGTGTGTGTGTGTGTGTGCGCGCGTGCGTGTGTGTGTGTGTGCGCGCGTGCGTGTGTGTGTGCGCGCGTGCGTGTGTGTGTGTGCGCGCGCGCGCGTGCGTGCCTGTGTGGCTTAAGGCTGCACTGACGCTGAGCTGCCTTTCCCAGTGATGCAGGGTGACAGCCTGACCTGAGGTGTGGGACAGAGAGTCAAACAGGTTTGCTCATCAACCCAAGGCTGTAAAACTGATTACAAAGGTCAGATTGGGGCAGCAAGTTAACTGTCAGTGGATTAAAGATTATGGTGTTTTGTTTTTGGAGAGGGGACATCAATTTTCTGGCTGGTATTGTTTCTAAAGCCCGACCTAAAAATGTCTTTGCCTATCTGTTGGCGATGCCTTCTATTTCAGGCAGCGGGTATCCCACACTGTCACTGAATCGCTTCACTTCTATGGGGAACGATATGGCTGTTAAATAGTTAACCTTGAACAAATTACCAAAATGCATCATTTTCACGCTAAATTTGACCAAATTCATGCTGAATTTAAGCTTCATTTGAAGTTGAAATTTCATAGTTTATTTAATCAGTAAACAAACACCCTCAGCAAATCTTGCATGAATTTTACTTGCATGAAATGATAATTGCTTTTGTTTGTACAGGGTACTCCTCTGGCATCTGTTTACATGTTTGTGTGTGTGTGTGTGTGTGTGTGTGCGTGTGTGTGTGTGTGTGAGAGAGAGAGAGAGAGGGGGAGAGTGAGTGTGTGTGTGTGAGACAGAGTGTGTGTGTGTGTGTACATACGTGTCTGTCTGTTTGTGTCAGTGTTCTTCCTGTTTCTGCTGACTGTCCCACCTTCTGGTTTCCATACAAGCAATAGTCACACATAGTACACACCTACAGGCCTCCTTGTGCAAAAACACGGGGCCCTGCTTGTCCTACCTTTCCCAGCACTTCATCGAATCGCAGGATTTTACCGGTTTGCACCAAAAAGATCGTTTGTCCAGATATTTGTATTCTAGCAGTTCAGAATTCTACTTTAAGAGCACCTGTAGCACATGCAGATAAATAAAATACAACAGCTCAAAATGTTTGCTCAGTGCCTTTTAGTGTCAACAAGTATCGACTCTCGCCCTTAACCCCCTGAGTAAACAGGAGACTTTACACATTTACACAGAAGCAAACAGTGAGCCGGCAAGTAACAGAGCATTCACCTGGGCTCTGGGGATTGCTAGTCCAGTGACATAGCCGCTACATTGCCCTCTAAAACAGTGCCTCGTGCAGTTAAATAGCCAGTAACTGGAGGGAACAGATTTTAAAAGAGTCAGAGAGAGTACTTATTAGCAGCAAGTTGTTGAGGTCTGGGAAGTCTTGCCTGAAATGGAATGCAAACAGATTCAGTTTCAAAAGGGTTGACCATTAATATTTCAGGGCTGTAGGGAAAGGGAAAGAAACCAATTAGACTGCTTTTTCAAAGGGTTTACACCTGCACAATGGGTCAAATGGCCTCCTTCTGCGCAGCCTCTTTCTGTGATTCACAGTGATCGGTTCTAATTACATTCAGTAAAACAGAAAACCCCACAAAACGGCTCCTTCTCCCTGCAGAAGCATAGGGACATCAACACACAAACACAGTGAGTGACCCTCAGCCTGGTGAGTGAACAGCATTGTTTCCCTGCCCAATTAACTGCGGAACTCTGCACAGTTACGCAGTGAATAGCCCTCAGCCCTGAAAAGACAAGAGCATCACCCAACTGCACAATAAGTAAACTCTGATCAGCAGCTTCATACAGTTAGCACCACAGCAATAAAAAGGAGACTTTAAAGAAGTTATCAAATGTTGAAATCCTGATTGAGTCAGTAACTCTGCAGTGGACACATTAAATTCTGTGCAATGTTTGGAGTGCTAGGGTTGATAGAATCTGCCGCGTGATATCCAGAGCCACTTGGAACAACAACCGCCGAGGGTCACTCTGTCCTCGCTTGAGAAAACGAAGATGTGGAAGTGCCGGTGTTGGACTGGGGTGGATGACGTCAAAAACCGCCCCAGACTCCAGGTTATAGCCCAACAAGTTTAATTGAAATCGTAAGCTTTTGGAGCGCAGCCCCTTCATCAGGTGCAGTGAGAGAAGAGCGCACAGAGTTTATAGGCAGAGAGATCAAAGGATCATACAACTGGTGTGAGTGAGTGAACATCCCTAAGATGGCCGGACAGCTATCTCCTGTTGAATCTTGAATCATTCACACATTCCTGCATTGTAGAAATTACAGAAGCAGGACAAGGAGAACTCGTATTAGTTTCGATCGATTAAGATGCAAATTCCAGAATCCGTTTCAAGTCACTGCCCTGAGATAATCGTTTCATCAGTGTCCGTCTAACTTCTTGAGTGGGGGACTCAATTACTAGGGGTCATGAGTTCAAAGTGAGAGGAGGAAAGTTTAAGGGAGATATGTGTGGAAAGTTCTTTACACAGAGGGTGGTGGGTGCCTGGAACGCGTTGCCAGCAGAGGTGGTAGACGCAGACACGTTAGCGTCTTTTAAGATATATTTGGACAGGTACATGGATGGGCGGGGAGCAGATGGACACAGACCGTTAGAAAATAGATGACAGGTTAGACAGAGGATCTTGATCGGCGCAGGCTTGGAGGGCCGAAGGGCCTGTTCCTGTGCTGTAGGTTTCTTTGTTTCTTTGTTTCCCAAACTTCAAACAGGCAGAGCAATAGGAATGTACAAAAGGTGACATCTGAGGTCAGACACTGAATTGTAGGTCTGAGGCCTTGTTCAGAATCTGTCTCAGAGTTTTAACCTGGAATCAGGCCAGTTTTATTCCGAAAGCTGGAATTTATAAAATGCCACACTGCCTGACTGTGACTACAAATTATCTGTTTCTTTTACAAAGTAGAATGTATCTGCAACAGAGTTAGCAAGGTGTGGAGCTTGATGAAAACAGCAGGCCAAGCAGCATCAGAGGAGCAGGGAAGCTGACCTTTCGGGCTGAGACCTTTCTTCAGAAATGAAGAATTTCTGCTGTGCTCATCCAGCTCCACACCTTGTTATCTCAGATTCTTCAGCATCTGCAGTTCCTACTATCTCTGTATCTGCAAACATCTTGGATGAAATAATTCACTCCATAGGTTTGTGTGTGTGTGTGTGTGTGTGTGTGTGAGAGAGAGACACTGAGTGTGTGTGGGTGTGTGTGTGTGTGTGAGAGAGAGAAGGAGAGGGAGAGAGAGACAGTGAGTGTGTGTGTGAGAAGGAGATGGAGAGAGAGACAGACAGCAAGTGTATGTGTGTGAGAGGCAGTCTGTGTGTGTGTGTGAGAGAGAGAGAGACAGCGAGTGTGTATGTGAGAGTGTGTGTGTGAGACAGTGAGTGAGTGTGTGTGAGACGGAGAGGGAGAGAGAGACAGACAGTGAGTGTGTGTGTGTGTGTGTGTGTGTGTGTGTGTGTGTGCGTGTGTGTGTGTGAATAATAAGTAATCCAAAACTGTACAAACTAACTAAGATAGAGAGATCATAACAATTTATTGAGGTGATGCTGTCAAAACAGGACAGTAAGGGAGATTTTACAGATACAGAACCATGTGGTGGGTTCACATGCAGTGTGACATGAACTCAAGATCATGGTTGAGGCTGTCTTCGTGGGTACAGAACTTGGCTTCCAGTTTCTGCTCAGTGATTCTGCATTGTTATGTATCTCAAAGACCGCCTTGGAGGCTAAATGTCCTTGATCGCTGGTCATTGTCTACCCTGTATGTGCCCTTCATAATTTTATACATCTGCCCTCAGTCTCCTCTGCTGTAAGGAAAACAATCTCAGTCTGTCCACTCTCTCTTCATAACTTAAATTCTCCAGGCCAGGCAGCATCCTGGTAAATCTTCTCTGCACCCGCTGCCGTGCTATCACATCCTTCCTAGAACGTGGATTCCAGAATTGCACCCAATACTCTAGCTGTGTTCTTGCTGAAGTGTTAATTGATGGCCCAGAAAGCGTGCCCTGTTTTTACAGTGACTGCTCCCTCACCTTATCCCCATTCATTTAGAAGCCAGAATTATTGTAATAAGAGATACAAAGGTGCATCGATAGACAATTCATCCTCCAGAAACCATACAACCCTGAACCACCACCCACCACCTTCCCCTAATTGGCCCCTGATGTATGCTCGCCTCCCTAGATCTGGTTCCCTTCGCTTCATCATTGACACAGCCTGCCTTCAGAGACAGGGTACCAGATATTTGGAATCTCTCGGCTTGCCCACCTCCATCTCCTCCACTTCCTCTAATTCCGTCCCTGGGAAGCCCCATGGGACGTTCTGCCCCAACACATCCTCATTGAGTGACACTGACGAGATACTTTGACAAGTCAGCGATCGGAGGGGGTTTGGCTCGGTGCAGAGGGTATAGAAGTCGCGCTAAACCATTTACAAAGCACGGGTGAGGGTATCAGCCACAGCATGGTGTACAGTGCCTTTTGGGGGAGATGTCACCTGGGGAGAATACAGGGATAATTGACTGGAATGATTGAGAGCCTTCAGTTATGCTGAGAGGAGAGAGTATCCATTCTCCTCTAAGCAGGGAGGAAATCTCCAGGCAGAAATATTAGCAGTAATCAGAGGATACACAAATAGCAGTAGAGTGGGAATGTTACTGGGTCAGTAATCCAACAGTCTAATCTAATGGTCTACCGACAACAATTGAAATCACAGCATGGTTACTGGGTATTGAAATTAATTAAGATATCTGGAATTTAATAATGTATTTGATAATTATCAAACTACTGCATTATCTCCAACCGGTTCTCATCAGCAAAGGAAATCTGCTGTCCTTATCTGTTCAGGTCAACATGGGACTTCTGACCCACAACAATGTTCCTGACTCTTAAAAGCTGAAAGAACTGCGGACGCTGTAAATTAGGAACAAAAACAGAAGTTGCTGGAAAAGCTCAGCAGGGCTGTCAGCATTAACGTTTCGGGCCCAGAAGAACTGAGGAAGGGTCACTGGACCTGAAACGTTAACTCTGGGTTTTTTCTTCACAGATCCTGCCAGACCTGCTGAGGTTTTCCAGCAGCTTCTCTTTTTGTCCCTGGCTCTTAACCAGCCTCTGAGATGGTTGAGTGAGTTGCTGAGAATTTCATCAGACCAGTGCAAAAATAATCCAGGACAAGGCAGCTCCCTGTATTCACACCCCTTCCAATAACCTAAACCTTCACCATCACACACAGTAACAGCAGTGTGTACCATCTACAAGGTGCACTGTGTCAACTCACCAAGGCTTGTCTGACAGTACCTGCCAAACCCAGGACCACTTCTATGTAGAAGGACAAGGGCAGCAGATACGTGGGAACAGCACCACCAAGTAATTCCCCCTTCATCCTGACTTGGCTTTGTTTCGCCAGCTGAAAATCCTGGAATTCTCTCCCTAAAGGCATTGCTGAATAGGTCAGCACCTATTACCCATCCCCTAATTGCCCAGAGGGCAGTTAAGAGTCAACCACATTGCTGTGGGCCTGGAGTCACATGTAGACCAGATCAGGTGAGGATGGCAGTTTCCTTCCCTAAAGGGCATTAGTGAACCAGATGGGTTTTTCCTGGATTTACAGTTGTCCTGAAACTCTTAATTCCAGGTTTGTATTCACATTCGCCTATTCAAGCTTTTGGAAAGGACTACCCATTTAAGCCCACTCCTCTGGTGGTTTCTCAAAACCCTGTATTTGCTTCTCCTTTTTCGGGTATGCGTTAGTATTTTATAAGAGTCTTGACACCCCAGTTGTCTTCCACAGGATTAATCCTTCTTATCTCAAAAAAACCCATTAGTTAATTTAATTAAATTGAGCAATCCCAAATCCTTAACTTGAGGTTTTCCAGGGAATTTTCTCGAGCCAAACTGAGCTGTCAGGCTATAGCCGGTGAGCTGGTGAGACTTTTGTAGTGTCTTTCCTGGGGAAAGCCTCGCAAATTACCATCCACTGGGGCAATCTCAGGGTCCCCAGGGGGTGGATAATTCCTGCTCGGTGACAGCTACCAGGAAATCAGCAGCCTGGCAACCCTGGGCTCACTATGGTAAATGTACCCAGGAGTATGGAGTCATCCCCAGGCCAGTGGGGAAGAGGGAAGATAGGTCAGCTGCAGACGTAGACAGAGGCTCTCGGTTTCTGACCCCACCCTTCCTCAGCCTGGTCCCTTGACCAGGTGCTGAGTGGTTTTGAACAAATTCCCCACCACTGCCAACCAAACCCTGGGTATCACAAGCAGATCACACACAGGGTTCATTTGCCACGTTCCCCCCAAGGTGCTAGACCTGCCCAAAGCTGGTTTCATAGAATCCCTACAGTATGGAAACAGGCCCTTCAGCCCAACAAGTCCACGACGATCCTCAGAGCGTCCCACCCATACCCCACCTCATCTACACACTACGGGCAATTTACCACGGCCAGTCTACCAACCCTGCACATCTTTGGGCTGTAGGAGGACACCAGAGCACCCGGAGGAAACCCGCGCAGACATGGGGAGAATGTGCAAACTCCACACAGACAGTTACCTGAGGGTGGAATTGAACCCGGGTCCCTGGCACCGTGGGGCAGCAGTGCTAGCCTCTGAGCCCACGTGCCGCCTTTGATATGAGTGAGAGCAGACTGAAGCTCCTAAGTGGATATTGATTGGATACTTAATGGCTTCTCTATCCACTGGCTTTCTCACTATGACACAATCAAAGTAGGGGATGTGACTGAGAGATCCGTGAGCAGAGGGCAGAGACCTGAGATGAAAGAACCAAAGGCAGCGAGAGTAGAGACGTGACAACAAGCTGTAGAGCTGGATGAATGCAGCACTGGAGGAGCAGGAGAGCTAACATTTTGGGCCTAGACCCTTCCTACTATCTCTGAGAGTAGAGACATTTTCACGTAACAGGTGGTTTGGATTTGGAATGCTGTCCTGTAGGGTTGTAAACATAGATTCATTAGTTGACTTCAAAGGGAAGTGGGATGATAACTTTGAAAGAAAAGGGTAATGGGGAGAGAGTTGGAAGTGTGGATAGCATATGGGCCCAAAGCCCGTTCCTGTGCTGCTGTGCTCCATGAAGTGATTGCAATGTTCTGGCCACAGTTTGCAAATCCCTTGCTCTCACACCAAGAACTGGAGCATTCGATGAATAAGAGTTTTGTTGCTGTGCTGCGTTACCCATGCAGATCCTATCAGCAGCCTCAGGAATGCAGGAATCTTGGAAGGGGGCCTGTTTCCCATCTATTTAGCCTGTCAATTAATGGGAAGACCAAGGCGGAGATATTTTACAAAAAGATGGTAGGGAACACTGAGGATTGCAGAGCGCTGTGTGATTATTAATTGCATTGCGCTGTAGGCCAAAATGCGAGTATTGAAACTTTGTAACAACTACTTCGTCCAGATGACAAGGATATTCATAATATCACATTAGCATTTTGTTGAGCGTTCTCCGAAGTTTGCAATCAATGTATTCTACTGTGGTTAGTTCTGCAGGATGTGTCGGTTCATAATTGCAGAAGTGCAGTCGATTGCTGTGGTGTTGAGGAACGAATAAGAGGTGGGACATAATGACTTGTGTGTCTCCTGGAGTGTTTCTGCTGGCTCCTGTGACCTATTTTGGTTTAGCTACTGCGTGCAGACCGATACAGTGCTCAGGATTTCTGTGAATCAATGTGGCAGAGAAGCTAATGATGAGAGAGGCAACTGCACGTCCGCAATTGACAACAAAATTCTTGCATTTATATAGTGCCTCTCACTGCTGCCAGGCCTTACAGCCGGTAAAACACTCCTTGCATTTGTCCTGATGAGTGAAAGATAAAAAGATTTGGCAACATTCAAGTTCTTTATTAAGTAGCAACAGTTTGCATAGTCACTGAGCTAATGTACCTCTAACTTTATGTTGTAGAGTAACCAAAGAACCCATACTTAGATGGTGGAGAGTACAACAATTTACTAGCATATGTGAGACACACCTATCATGCTTCTGGTCCTACAAACTAACAAATCACTGGGTCATGCTTTAAAACGAAATGCCCAGAAACAGAAAATCCCATAACAGAAATAGCTGGAGAAGCTCAGCAGTTCTGGCAGCACCGGTGGAGAGAGACCAGCGTTAACGTTTCGGAGTTCGGTGCCATGCTTCCTCAGAGGTTCCGACATTAGAGTTCTGATTAAGAGTCATATCAGGCTCAAGGCGGTAGCTAGTTTCCGCACAGCAGGATCCCACAAGCAGCAAGGCGGTAATGGTCGGGCCAGCTGCTTTACTGGTGTTGTATGAGGGGCAAATATTGGCCAGGGTAACTCCCTTATTCTTTCCTGAGTCAGTGCCACTGGGCGTCGTCTCCAAGCGGGTAAATGTGGCCTCACTTTAACATTCCAGCTGAGAGATGGCACTTTTCAAGCGTCAGCCTGGATTTGCGTGCTGCAGCCCTGGATGTGGAAGAAACAAACAAAAACACATGAGGAATGAATGGCAGATCAGTTGAATCTCACCTCTCACCCTTTACCCCATGCCCCACAGGAAAAAAACACACAGCCAAGCTCAAAAGAAGAGAATTGTGTCTGTTCAGGAGCTCTTTCAAATTTGAGTAAGATGTTATTTTTGCTGGTTAGCCTGGCTGCATCCTAGCAGGGTCATTGCCTTGTAAAAGCCACAGTGTGTGCTTCTGATGCTGAGGTCATCTGGAGATAAACTGCTTTCAGTTGTATCTTGAGGTGTTTGGAGGGTTTCTTTGAATTTTTCTTAAACAGAAAAAGCTGCTAATACTGGAGACCTGGAAAAAAAGAGAGAATACTGGAGAAATGTCCTTTTGTTTGCAGAGAATGGCTCCCTGTGTATGAATGTGCGTCTCTGCTAGCGAGTGCAAATGAGCCACATTAACCAGATTGATGGATGATATTAAATAATGAAATGTGAGGCTGGATGAACACAGCAGGCCCAGCAGCATCTCAGGAGCACAAAAGCTGACGTTTCGGCCCAGGCCCGAAACGTTAGCTTTTGTGCTCCTGAGATGCTGCTGGGCCTGCTGTGTTCATCCAGCCTCACATTTCATTATCTTGGATTCTCCAGCATCTGCAGATCCCATTATCACTGATGGATGATATTACTTTAGTTTGTTACTGCAGCTATTAACGCACTCAGGTTTGTTTAAGAAAAAGCTGCCCAACCACAGGATCACATCTAACTTCAGGCTGGGCTCCGGTGTGGGATCAATTCTTGAATGGTGCAGTTGTAAAAACATGAGAACTAGGAGCAGGAGCAGGCCATTCAGTCCCTTAACCCTACTAACCCAGTTGTGGCTGATCTCATCTCGGCCTCAACTGCATTTTCCGTTCTGCTCTCCGTAACCCTTCAGCCCGTTTCAAATTAAAGATCCGTCTATCTCCTCCTTTAAATTTGACATGGCCTGCCATGACCTTTGGAGGGTTGGCCAATTCCTGGTTGGAGAGTGGGCTTGCTGTAGGGTGGGTGGGAGGTGTCCAAAGGGTGGAAGCCAATGGGAGGCTCTCCAGCAATGGGACAACAGTGGTCCCTGCATCTGAAGAGATGCCTTACAATGGGGATGGCTTCTGAAGGCAGCTCTTAAAAGAAGAAGCTGGTTTAGAAATGGCCACAGATGTTAGGCTGTGAGGCACAGAGGGAACCACCTTCACTGATAGGTCAATGGCCATAACCCATTACCTGATGCCCATTCTGGGGGCTGTGGAGGCGGCCACATTCCCATCCCTGTCCTTTTCTGCAGGCCGCACCCTCATACAGGCTGAGATTCACACACCAGCCCAAACATAGCAGGAGGATTATACTGGGGGCCATCATTATTTCAGTTGACTTTGACCCAGACATCTCTCAAACGGCTTTTCTGGGGGTACACATTGGGCTAGAAAACTGTGTGCCAGCCACAGGCCCAATGTTTCCAAGCCTATGCCAATCTCTAGTCCCTTGCCCATCAGTCTTTGTCATAGTGTGTGAGAACTTGAACCAACTTGTGAATTTGCATTCAACTAATCGATAACATCGGGATCAAAGGCACTGTTTATCAATAATAGTAACTGTAAAACTATTGGATCATTTCAAAACAAAAATCCCATCCAATTCAGTAATGTCTCTTGAGAGAAGGACATTTGCCATCCTTACCTGGTCTGGCCTACATGTGACTCCAGACCCACAGCAGTGCGATTGACTTGTAACTATGCCCTGACATAGCTGAGCAAGCCACTCAGTTGACTTTGAAAAGACAGCTTACCACTGCCCTCTCAAGGACAGTTAAGGAAGAGCAAGAAATGCTTGCAAGTTTGGTGTGGTGACGATGCCATGCTGTGACAGAAGTAAAATCCTATCAGGTAATTTGTTGTCCCACCAAGTCCCTAATATGCATTTTCAAAATTAATTGAGAATCCTATTGGAGGACAGCCTGCTGGTGAGAGCCCTCAATGTGATTGATAGATAAACTAAAGGAGTGTAGATGTTGTGGGAGAGAGGGACCTATATACAAAGACCATCTTGCTTTTGGTTGTTCTGCATGGGTGAGGAAGAACTGAGGCAGAAAGCATGAGGGATGAATATTACAGGTTGTAATGGTGACGTAGGAAATGCATACTATATGCAAGATGTGTGGTATACATTCTGTGTCCCCTGTGTTGCATTTGGTACTGTCCTGAAAGGTGGTGTTACTGGCTGTCTCCAGATTCTGAATTCCCGCAGCAATGCACTAGTATTGTAGCTTACGGATAATGATGGTGAAGGCTCCAACTTTCTTTCCACGATGTCGTTGACCAGGAATCTGCCCAGCTGATGCCTCCCTCACCATTCCCCTGTTGTCGCAGGTTTGGCTGGGTTACACGAACACTTTCCTCCACCCATCCATCCATCCATTCATCCATTCATCCATTCAGTCCTGGAGTGGGACTTGAACCTAGAGTTTCTTAGCTGACAGGTGGGGAAACTACCCACTGTGCCACAAGATCCCCAAGTAATTTCAGAAAGGGCAGGAGCTTATATCAGTGTGCACGACATGTTCGTCTATGGCTCCCTTGAGACTGTTTCCCCCTTTTAAGTCTATGGTATCCAATCCCTGTCAAGTACATATTAGATTGTCAATAATATGAATTTAATTGTTCTTCTGACAGGAGATCAGGATTCCCGATGAAATGCCAAACTGTTTTCCACAGTGTATGATTGTCAAAGTGAACTGAAGATCACAAGTATTCCAATTTTAATGGCACTGAAGATTTTAGTTTAACATTGTGTATATTCTTAAAGTCACCATTGGCTTTCCAGATCATCGGGCTGCTCCGTCATCAGAGAGAGATGAATGATGCTGGTTTAACCTGAGGGTCACCACACCATGGGTGAGGGGAGCGTTTGAGAAGGAGAGCCCTTTGCAGTAAACCTCGTGCTGTATTTGCATTTACTTTGCAAACATGTGACTTGGAAATCTGGAGTGTAACTTGCACGATGGGCCTGACACAGTCATAGGCAGGAAGAGCACCATTCTCAAATATTTCCTGTTCCTATAGCTCTGCTGTTTTAGGGTGAGGATGTTATGTTAGGTCACAGATTATTTCGCTGCTGTAAAACAGTCTGCTTTTAAGTCAACAACATCTGACTGTGAAATAACCAAATCTGAAGTTGGTCAGATTTCAATGGGTACTTGGTACCAGGTGCTTTGCTGATTAAAGCCTGTTTTTTGGCTTGAGACTCCAGATCAAAGGCAGCGACTGTTTTAAAGTCGTTTCATGTCTTAAGAAAGTTAACTTGCTGTATACCCAACCTTTTAATTTATTCTTTTGTGGGTTGTGGGCATCACTGGCAGGGCGAGAATTTGTTGTCAGTGCCCAGTTGCCCATGAGGGGATGTGGTGGTGTGCTAGTGTAGGTAAATCAGATTACATTTACTTGCTATTTGTTATGTATATACACATGCATGCATAGAAATGTAGAAGATAGAAGCAGGAGTAGGCCATTCAGCCCCATGAGCCCAGCTCTGCCATTCAATATGATCATGGCTGATCAATACTGGAATCCAGCCACACCGCCCCCAGCCCCCCTTCGTGTATCCCTTGATCCCTTTGGCCACAAGAACTATAACCACCTCTTTCTTGAGAACTCAATGTTTTGGCTTCAGAAACAAAAGCAGAAGAAACTCAGCAGCTCTGGCAGGATCTGTAAAGCCGGAAAAACATAGTTAACATTTGGCATCCCTTCTTCAGAATGGTTCCTTCTATTTTTCTCTCTTCACAGATCCTGCCAGAGCTGCTCTGGCCTCAAGCTCTGATCTTGTTTCTGATGACCAGCATCCACAGTTCTTTGGTTTTTGCCTCAACCATGTTCTGTGGCAGTGAATTCCACAGGCTCATCACTCACTGAATGAAGACATTTCTCCTCATCTTAATCATAAAAAAGGTTTACCCATTATCCTTAAGCTATCGCCCCTGCTCTGGACTGCTTCACCACTGGGAACATCCTTCCTGCATCTATCCTGTTTCATTCTATTAGAATTTCATAGATTCCTGTGAGATTCCACCATCCCCCACCCTCCTCACCAAATCCAGTGGCTCAGTGGTTAGCACTGCAGCCTCACAGCATCAGGGACCCGGGTTTGATTCCAGCCTCGGGTGACGGTCTGCATGGAGTTTGCACATTCTCCCCGTGCCTGTGTGGGTTTCCTCCGGGTGCTCCGGTTTCCTCCCACAATCCAAAGATGTGTAGGTTAGGGCAGATTGGCCATGCTAAATTGCCCCATGGTGTCCAAAGATGTACAGGTTAGGGTGGATTGGCCATGGGAAGTACAGAGGTTGGGTGTAGGAGGGTGGATATAGGCTGGATGCCCTTCAAAGGGTTAGTGTAGACTCAGTGGGCTGAATGGCCTTCCTCCACACTGTAGGGATTCAATGATTCAACCCTCTGAACTCCAGTGAATGCATGTAGGTCCAGAAAGAAAGTTAAATACATTGAAGGTCCAACATGTTTCTGAGGTGGATTGCCCTAAATCCCAGTCAGTTAACAGCTGTCACGCTGAATGTCAGGGCTAACCAGGAGACTGGGCAGTACCCACGTTTTGGCCTGTAACATTGCACTGACTGATGGAATGCTGGACCATGAAGGATTGGGCGGGCGGGGGGGGGTGGAGGTGTGAGCATCACTGATCGGCAGCTGCCTGTGCAAACAGGGAGTGCACGCCTTTTGCTGCTTCACTTCTCAAATGTTGACCTTCAAACTGTAAAAGGTTCTTCAAGGCCATTCGTTCTGCGTTGCCAGGGTAACGGCAGCAACACCGCTGTGTGGGCAGAGCGGACAAATCCAGATAAACAAAAGTTAGCTTGGCGATGTCCTGCCCGATAAGAATCGCTGATAGATTGGATAGTAAGGCACAGTTAAATGAGTAATAATTGGTTTCCAGTCACTTCAATCTCGATGTGTCTCTGCCAGTATGTGGCGTGTAATCAGCAGGGTTTATTTTCTCTCTCTCTTTCCCTTTACAAATCGTACCACTCTAATTTTGTAATAATCTCTCAAAACTCCTGCGTCTCCCGCAGGCTTCATCAACTTTTTCCTAGCCAGGGGTGATTAGAGGAGGCGGCTGTGAATCAATGGGGCACAGCAGCTGATTCTGGGCCGATGGTGGGAATCTTCAAGGATCACAACACGCATTCCCTCGACCTTGCACTTGACAGCCTGCCGGCATCCCCTGCTGGAACCTTGACCTGGATGTTGGTATAGGGTGGCAGGGTGGGGCGGGGAAAGCCAAGTTTGGCAGTGACGCCCTGCACAGTCGAATAGCCTCCGCCCCTTTGACCCTTCCATCTCTTGGTGGACCTAATGGATTGGAAAGGGCTGCCTGAGGGCTGTTGGGATCGCGCGGGTGTGCGGCCCAGCGCAAGGCATCGCGCAGAGGCAGGGCAGTGGGTCGCAGAGCGGGCCGGGGGTGGGGGGAACAAGTACCGGTTTCGGAGATTCCATCCCCAGGCCCAATGGCTATCTGCGAGCTCATTTGGCTAGACTGGGCAGGGTGGTAGGATGCCAACAGTGTCGACTCAATCCTTGTACTAACTGTAATAGCTCTTGCTTTCTCACTGCGCCCATCAAACAGTACAGGAGCAGCTATATTGTCCTCTTCCATAAGTGCAGAGAGAGAACGCTAGTGCCCTTGATCACTAAAACTCTTGGACTCACATTCCCGGGTCGGAGAGGGTGATGGTAGGGGGAGGGGGCATAGGGAGCCATACTTTTGCACTTCTAAATACCTGAGCTAGGTGGGAAGGTAGTGGTGACAAACTGGATGCTGTGTGAACTTAAGGACTATACCATGTCTTTCAGCAGCTAGGTCTATCTGAGCAGGAGGTGGGTGGTCCAGACCCCCGCCCCCCCCCCCCCCCCCCCCCGGGTTAAATAGTCAACCCCGCTTCCCCCGTCCTCCTGCTCATGTACCAATTCAGCCCCATGTGCATGAGTTCCTGATCTAATCTGTTTGCAGTGGCAGGAGGTAATTCCAACAGTTTCATTTGGAAAGTGCCCAGCCTCTTCTCCTTTACCTGCTGTGACCTGCCCGTTAATGGATTGGACAGGGTCTGTTTAATTCCATACCAACCCCCCAACAGATTCTCCACTGTTTGCGATGTGGGTTATTTTACCAGGGATTTCCAATGGAGTTGAAACACGTCCTGATTGGCTGGTGATCAAAGCCTAGCTTTTCCATATGTTTATAACTAACAAGTGAAACCATTCTGAAAAATGATTGTGAGAAAACAGCATTTACTGAAGGCTAGGATTTCAGAACCGGGTCCGTCTTTTTAATTATCCAGTAACTGAATGTCTTGTCATTGCTGGGGCCAGCCCTTGTCTTCGATCCATCCCTAATTGCCCTCGAGACAATGGGTGAACCACCTTCACAGTACAGTCTCTCTGCATAGCGCTGGCAGGGAGGCTGGGCAATGAATTGGGCCTGATTGAATGGTAGAGCAGGCTCGATGGGCCGACTGGCCTAACCCTGACTCCTGCGTTTCTTTTTGACCCAAGTGTGACAACGAAGGAAATGACGATATGGTTCCATGCCAGGATGGTGTGTGGCTTGAAGCGGATCTTGAGTGGTGTTCCCATGTATGGTCTTCCTCGATGGTAGAGGTTGTGGGTTTGGAAGATGTTATCAGAGGAACCTTGATGAGTGTCTACAGTGCATCTTGTAGGGGCTCCTCTGTGCTGCCATGGAAGAGGGAGTAAATGTTGAAGCTGGTGGTTGGCAGCCTAGTGAGCTGAGAATTGAGTATTGTTGGAGCAGCTCCCATTATGAATGATGATCCCTTTAGGAATGATCTAGGACATGTTCCAGAGATAACAAAAAACAGGTTGCTGGGAAAAGCTGAGCAGGTCTGGGAGCACCTGTGAAGGAAAGCAATCAGAGTTACTGTTTCGGGTCCGGCGATCCTTTCTCAAATGATGGCGAGCGATGAACGCCCACTAGAGCGCACATTGGAGAGTTGGTATTTTTAGCCTCTCCGTTTCCTTTCCAACTTAGCCCCCACCCCCTCCCCCTCATCTTTGGTCAATATTGGACACTGCACATCAATTAATCATTTGGATCATTTTAGTGGTGATGGCTAATCATTTGAAAAAAATACCATGGCTAGTTTGGTGATGGGGGAAATGTTCAGTTGTGTGTAAGAGCACTTCTGGATGTAACAAAAAAACAGAGCTGGTTTTCTGCAGTAGTAGGAGTTGGCGGGAAGGGGGAGGGAGAGAACTGGAATTTGCATTGAGCTGGGAAACAGAAACAAACAGAGATAGTAAGAATTGCCGATGCTGGAGTCAGAGGTAACACAGTGTGGAGCTGGAGGAACACAGCAGGCCAGGCAGCATCAGAGGAGCAGGAAAGGAGAGGAAGGGTCCCAACCCGAAATGTCAGCTTTCCTGCTCTTTTGATGCTACTTGGCCTGCTGTGTACCTCCAGCTCCACACTGTGTTAACATAAGCAAACAGTTGTGGATGACAGACTGGCTTGTGCTTCAGGAAATGGATGACTAGCAACCTAGTAGTTGCCCTGGCAAGTGGAGAGTATTCCCTCACGCTCCTGACACGTGCCTATAAATGTTGGACAGGGATTTGGGATTTTCCTCTAGCTGTGTGTGGGAGAATGAGGTTGAATTCCTGGAGATTACATCGACGTTTAGCAGGTCACACATAACAATGGGTTTGCGATGCCCATGTAGTGGGGGGACTCCTCTGAGAAGGTTGAACTTTCCAGGTTCGGCAGAAGCAGGGAGTTCCATGAATTTCTCACCACTTTTGTTAGGATTCACAGTGAAACCGCCTCTGAGTGTCGGGGTCAAACCGCACTGGGATCCCATCTCTGAGTGAACATGCCCCTGGTGTATTAATCATATGACTGCTGTCTTGCAACAGCGCTGAGTGTTCAGTACCTTCATTCTCATTGCCATCGTGGCATTGTGGTCCTTGACATTTGGTTTCTGGGCCTTTGTGGCATGGTCGTAGTGACCATATCTCTGAGCTAGGAGGCTCAGGTTAAGTCTACTCTGTCCCAAAGATGTGTCGTAACATCTCTGGCCTGGTTGATTGGGAGATGTCTACCCCATGTACGGGCCTTGCAGTCAAGTGGTAGTGACCATACTGCTGAGACAGGAGGCCCAGGTTCAACTCCCACCTATCCGGGAGGTGTGTAATGACACCTCTGAACGGATTGTTTGTGTCGTGATGGTCATGAGGCCGTTACCTCATGGACTCAATCAGGGAGCCCTGGCTGGCAGATATAAAGAGGAGTGTCAGGGATTCTGCTCACTCTGAGAGCTGGCCCTGCAGGGAGCTGGGTCAGTGTCAGGGACACTCCACATGTGAATAATGGGTGACTTGGTGATGGGGTACCAGCCTCTGTGTAGTAATAGCAGTTTGGAAAATATCTGATTGGAACGTTTTGTCAGACCGTTCATGTTGAGCCCATTTCTCACTGATTTTGATGACTGTGGCGCCGAAAAACCAGGGTACACGGAAGACATTACCCTTTGTTCTCATGGCTCTTATAATGCGTTCTGGGCCTCCCCAGGTTCGTGACCTGTTTCTCGCGCAGTTTTAACTCAGAAACCTTCACGGCAAGTTCCAGAGGGCAACTTGAGTTGATGTTAGCGCATGAGGAGGATGAGGGGAGTAGAGGTGGTGTGGGGGGGGGTGGGTTGCGGCGGGTATGGTGGGGGTGGGGGGGTACGAGGAGGAGGCCAAAGCAGGGGCAGGGCCCCCTGTGCCTCAAAACGATCGCGGCTCCGAGCGGAAAGGCTTGGCATCGTCAAACTGCTGACCGTTACTGACAACAAACGAAGGATTGACGTAATTAGAAGGAGAGAGAGAGAGAGAGAGACAGAGGAACATGAGGGAATTATCGGCTGAGTGATTGCATTTGAAAGATTTTTCGGTACAGTTACGCCACTTAATGGTGTCAGAGCCCAATTTCCTGGCCCTTTTGTAAGCCTATAATGAAAGCGGCAGCGAGCTGTAAAGGGATATTGTCCCTCCGTTGTCACGGTTACGCCTGCATGCAGCCGATTCAGAGTCGGCCTCAAGGTCACACTGACCATTAGAGCAGACAAACGCCTGCTTTCTATCCACTAGCTGCCCGCACTCTTCCCCCCTGCTACCCCCACCACCCTCTCCCCGCCCCACTAAAGGAAGAAACCGAGTTCCATTCCTGTCCTGTGCTGATGGCCAGTGGGGCCTCGCTGACCATTTGTCCCCCCCGGGAGCATTTTTCTTTTTTTTTCAAAAGAAAAGCCAACAGACCTCGATCCCAAGTGAGTGGATGACCTTTCGCTCACTGGGAAGTGGCAGGGTCAGTGTGCCTGATGCACACCGTAGTTAAATAGAGTGCCCGCCAACACGGAGCACTCATTTGGTCAGAGCAGCAAACCACAAAAATTAGAGATGTATCGTAAGAATCACAGATCCATCAGCACTGAACCTGAAACTTGTGGGCTTGGCCGGGGAATTGGGAGAGGTGTGTACACAACTGAATTGACGTGTGTGCACGCACGCACATGCGTGTGCTGTGAACAGTTGTTTGCACCCACCCACCCACACACAAGACAAAACACACATGAATACACACAGGCAAAGACAAGCATGAATGCAAACTTTGTCACACATACACAGATGGATGTGCACGTGTAGATATGCCTTCATACATGTTCAGACCTGTATGTGCAAATGCACACACGTGTGCACACACACAGATGCATACACACATACATCCACCCTCACACATGCACACACATACATGCACACACAAACATGTGCATGCCCTGATACATGCACATATATCCACACATGTATACATGTATAAGCACATACATCAAGCCTTCACATACACGCATAAGGACATTACAGGCCCTTGCCATTCTCAGTTGCACTGCCAGCAGTGTAAAGTGTGGGTTTGCCATCTTATAGGAAGCTACGGAGACTCCCAGGTCACTGCTCATGGTAACAGCTCAAAAGCCACAGGCCCAGAAGCAAAACAGCCGGCTGTGAGCACTTCAGACAAGCTTAAAGTGTGAGGCATCGTCAAAGACTGATTTCTGTCTTGAGGGCAATCATTTTAGTCCGTGATCATTTAATATCGATTTCCTCAGCCTCGCTGCTAGCACAGTCATTTCTTATGTAATTACTGTGTGAATGAGACTACAGTAAGTGCAGACCAAGCTTCTAATGCTCTTAGTATCTAATATCCACAAATATTAACAAAACCAAATCACCGCTGGCTCATATGGTGGTATTAATGTCTATTTTCTTGGGAACTAATCTGCGTTCATGGTATTTAGGTGCAATTTAGCGACAGTAAAGTGAAAGCTCCTCACATTCTCTTTACCCTACAGTGCAGCACCAGGGAGCCCTGCCGACTCAAGTAAAATGAAAGCTTTTCATTTATATAGCTGCACTCTCAAAGGCATACCCACAACGATTCACGGATAGCACCTGGCTTTGAGGGACCGTGACCATTGCCAAACAAACAAAAAGGCAGCATTACCTGGTTAAGGGTAAAGCCATCATAGTCTTACCAGGTGAGCCAGGAGATCCATGTTCAAGTCCCCACTTGCCCCAGAGGTCTCTCAATGTATCTGAGTTAGTCGATTACACATACCTCTAATCGTTGGCTGCAGTGGTAATGTCGCTGGGCCAGGAGCACCACACTTGCATCCCACCTTGCCTAGTGGTATGTGGTAACACGTGTGAACAGGCTGTTTGAAAATATTAACAAATATTGCCTGGAAATCACCTGTTGTTCACTGGGGACAGAATACCAGCTTTGTCACTTGGACTAAGGCCACAATGTGATACAACAATTGGAGTGAGCCCAGTGAGCACATGCCCCAAGGTGACACATCTAATTGGGAAGTTGTGCCACGTTGGACCTGGGTTTAGTGCAACCTCAGTGTTGTGTAATTTTGTTGTTGAAAGGTCCTTTCCTTGTACTTTTCCAGACGTTCTGACTGTCCATGCTCCCAGTGAGCACATTGACACTGGTATGAACATGTACCTGCTCCTGTATGTCCAGACTCACGTGTGCACACATATGTATGCACGTGACCATACTGACATATTTGCAAATACAAACTTACACACGCGCTCACAGGCTAATGTCCACATGTGTTTGTTCACTTCCTTTCTAGCACAGGTCACTGGATTAGCAAACTCGATTGCTGTTTCTACCCTTCCTTTGGGTAAAGGTGTGTTGCAAAGCTCCAATGGATCATGGATTGGCTACAGTGCAAAAAGACGTCAATTTGTGCGAGATCAATTTGAGCTCATTCCTATTCACCCCAGCTCCCTCCACCAGCCGCCCTCCCTCCCAAGCTTTGCAAATTTTTTTCTCTTCAGTAGATGGGCCATGCTGTAGCGCCCAGGGCCGTGCACGTTAGGTGGGTTAGCCACCGTAAAATACGGGGTTCTGGGGACAGTGCTCTTCGAAGGGTCAGTGCAAATCCTGACGGGCCGAATGGCTTCTATCTGCTCTGTCAGGGATTCTATAATTCCGAAGTTTCTCGTATTCCCCTTCAAACGTCCCAGTTGAATCTTCTCCTAGCACTCCACCAGAGGGTATGTTCCTCGTCCTAGCCCCTTGCGGCTCACACCAGCTGGGTGCTCAGTGCTCTAATCGTGGGCCCTCTTGAGGAGCTCCCTCTGGGGGTTGTCAGTGTCAGGAGGTGTGGGCCTCTTTGGCCTGTGAGCAGCAAATGCGCTCCCCCACCACCACCCGCCCCCCCCACCTCACCTCTCCGCGTCTCTCTGGGATGGTTTCTTTGGAAGGTGGGGACATTGAGAGCCCTTTCGCTGATCAAACCAAAGCTCCTCAGAAAAGGCCCCATTTAAAGATCAAGGGCTCGGTTTTCGAACCTGCTGCCTGTTGCGCCCTTCCCCAGGCTTCGGAGGTTCATGGAAATCAGTCGAGGAGCTGCAGTGAGAGTGTTCAACAGCCTCTGACTGAATTTTCCGTACTCACTGAGCTGAATAACACTCTGATGGAACCGTTCTGAAGCTGTGCAGCGCATCTATTCAGTCCCCACTTGGAAACCTGAACCCCAGCCATAACCTTTTCAGAAGCTGCTTGACACTGGGATTGTGTTCATGCCAAGAGACTGCATTACCATCAGATAATGAGTGAAGGAGACAGTATCCCTTTCATGGGCCTGAATAGATTGAATTCGATCAGTTCCGTGCATTATCCTGTGGAAACAATCTTGTTTCTCCGTTCACAGGTCTTCATCATTGCATGAGCTGTTCTGTTGAATTTAAACCTGCTAATGTTTTTCATTCTCCAGGCTCTCTCCCTTTTCCCCCCCTCCCCCTCACCAGTTCTTCTCCTCAACGCCCTTCCGTCCACAGCATTTAACTCATTAACTACGCTGTAGGTGAGGTTTGAAGCACAGGCTGGTGATGAATGAGTTGGCAGCACTGGCTGTCCCTGAGTTTGGAGGGTGTGAGAGAGAGAGAGAGAGAGAGTGCGGGGTGGGATGGAATGGGTGTGTACAGAGAGAGAGAAAGAGACAGAGTGCGTGTAGGGATAAACAGAGAATGCAGGAATAGAAAGAGAGAGAGAGGGCATTACTATTGCCCTTTTTATTGCCCATCCCCAATTATCCAGAGGGCAGTTAAGAGTCAACCCCATCGCTGTGGGTCTGGAGTCACATGTAGGCCAGACCAGCTGAGGATGACTGTTTCCTTCCCTGAAGGGCATTAGTGAACCAGATGGGTTTTTCCAACAATCGACATTGGATTCATGGTCACCGTTAGACTCTTAATTCCAATATTTATTGAATTCAAACTCCACTGTCTGCCAAGACAGGATTCAAGCCCAAACCTCCAGGATGTTACCTGGGTATCTTGGATTAACAGTCTTGTGATAATATCACTATGCTAACACTTGCCCCTTTACCTTCACCTGCTTAAACCCTGATCCCTGTCAACATCTCTGCTCCTTTCTGACGTGTTCCTTGCCTCTCAGACTTCTTTAGCTCATCTGCAACAATAACCCCTTCTGTGGCCCAGTGTCATCTTTAGATCGATAGTCTGTGAAGCGCCTTAGAATGTTAAAAGGTGCTTTGCAAATGCAGGTTCTTGTCAATTGGAGCCTGAACCCATGGGTTTTCTGGCACAGGGGGAACCGATTGATACATAGCATGGTCCCATTTCAGTGATGACTGTTTGTAGGCCTCTGCTTAGCTTGGTCCTTGCAGCTGATGCAGATGAACCTTCCAACACGCTTGTAGTCATTGGAAATTGGAAGGATGAGAGGCAACATTATTGCAACATCCCTCCAAGGTGAACAGTTTCTGCTCATCTACCCTGTCCCTGAGACTGTTCAGGTTTCTGAGCACCTCTGTCAAATTTCCTCTCGGCTCTGTCACATGTACACACACGTACAAATGCATACACACACACACGCACATGTACACATGTGTACACACGCACACACACACATATACACACACGCACACACACACGCACACACACGCACACACGTACAAATGCATACACACACGCACATGTACACACGCGTACACACGCGTACACACACATACACACGCACATGTACACACACGTGTATATACACACACACACACACGTACAAATGCATACACATGCACATGTACACACGCGTACACGCACGCACATGTACACACATGTATACACACACACACACACACACACACACACACACACACGTACTGTCTGCCCCATAGAACTGAAGCCCCTCGCCCCGGAACCATTCTGCTGAATCTTTTCTGCCCACGCTCTAAAGCCTTCACATTCTTCCAACAGTGTGGTGCCCAGAACCGGATGCAATCTTCTGGCTGAGACCGAGCTGGTGTTTTAGAAAGATTCTGAGAAGTGCAGTTTGGAGGCTTATAAAGACCACAAAGAGTTGTGAGGCTGCATGAGGTTGTAACAGGAGACCATGGAGGGATTGGAAACAAAGATAGGAAATTTAAAGTCAAAATATTGCCATCGTCATTTAGAAGAATGAGCAGGCTGGGGATTCTCATAGAAATCTATAACGTTCTAACAAACTAGACAGAGTAAAAACAGGAAGGATACTCCTGATGACCAGGGAGTCTACATCTAGGTGTTAAAGTCCGTTTGGGACTGAGATGAGGAGAGGTTTCTTCACCCAGAGAGTGGGGAGCCTGTAGAATTCTCTGCCACAGAAAGGGGTTGAGGCCAAAACATTGAATGTTCTCAAAATGGATTTAGGTATAGTTCTTTGGACTAAAGGGATCAAAGATAATTGGGAGAAAGTGGGAAAAGAGTTTTGAGTTGGATGATCAGCAGAGCAGGGTTGAAGGGCTGAATGGCATACCCCTCTACCTATTTTGTGTATTTCAGTGTGCGTGTGCGCACACATGTGTGTACATGTACATGTGTGTGTGTATGCATTTGTATGTGTGTGTGTTTATGTGAGTGTGTTTGTGCATGTGTGTGTGTGCGTGTATGTGTGTGTGCGTGCGTGTGTGTATGCATTTGTACGCATGCATGTGTGTGTGCATGGGAGTGGGGGTGCATGTACACAGTTTGGGGAAGCCATTTGTGGTGTATGGGTGTGAAGAGGCAGTTTTGTGTGTGAGTTGGTGTGTGGAGAATGAGTTTTGTGTGTGTATATATTATTGTGAGTTTGTGGATTTATATTAGTGTGCGCGTGTGTTTATTGGTGTGAGTGAGTATGTATGAGAGTGTGCGTGTCTGTATGTATGCAGGTTTGTGTACGTGTGAACATGTGCATGTTCATGTATTTGTGTGTGTGTATGAATGCAGGTTCGTGTGTTTGTGTGTGGGCACATGTGTGTGTTCATGTATTTGTGTGCGTGTATATATGCAAGTTTGTGTGTGTGCGCGTGCGGGCACGTGTGTTTGTGTATTTGTGTGTGTGTATGTATACAGGTTTGTGTGTGTACATGCGTGCATGTGTGTATGCACATGTATGTTTGTGTATGTGTGGGTGTATATATACAGGTTTGTGTGTGATGCCAGGCAGAGCAAGCCAGGCAGGGAGAGAGAGGTTCTGACAAACGGAGCTCATCTGAAATGTAGAGAGCAGCATAAAGACACAGTTGGGGGTAAAATATGCCCCAAATGTTTGAGCCACGTTTCCAAAATCAACAGGGGCACAAAACGAGCCAAGATACTGGTCTTCAAGGGGTGGACGAGGAAAGGTACGGAACAGGTTAAAGCATGTGAAAAGAGTTTAAAATGAATTCATTTGGAGAAGATAGCAGATATCTGGAGAAGCAGGGTGTATAAAATGACTTTGTAATATGTGTTCGGCTGAATTCATGAATAGGCTGATTGAAGTTTTTATCCTGTCCCCATTGTGAGGTTCAGCACATGTTGAAGGCATTTCCGATTTGCTGCATGATAGTTTTGAAATCATTCCTTGATACTGCTACAATAGGCACTCAGCCTTTTGAAAAACAGACCAAAGCCACTTGGGTTTTTTTAAACCGCAGATGTAAGATTTTAACACTTCAGAAGATAAGCTCAGTCCCCCAACCTACATTTTACCTCACCAGTCCTCCTTATAAAAATGGAAGTATTTACATAAATCATTGTGTAGGTTCCCCCTTGGCAGAAAGGGTCAGTTTTGTGCAGTAAAGCTACAAAGTTTTTTTTAGTGCCTGTACTATAAATGTTCACAACTTTAATTAGTTCAGAATCTGCCTCTGATTACAGCTTACTTTCCAGGCTTCTAAGTGAGGCTGTGTTAATCTAGCCTTCATTAAAGATGACTGCATTACAACAGGTCCCGTGTTACTGACTTACCAGATAAGTATTTCCTCTACTTTGATTGAATGTAGGCTTTTCGTGATTCCTTTTCGGTCAGTTCCACCACAATACTCAGTGGCAGCTTACCATTAACCAAGCACGGTATTTTCATGGACAAAGGAGACTGCACTGCGAGGGCCTTAGCAGGAGAAGCTGCTCACCAAAAGAACTGGGGGTGGGATTTGTTAAGGTGCGACAGATAGAAACTAGAAGTAAGCATGGGCCCACTGCAACATGCATTATGATCGTGACTGATAGAAAGAAATTGAGTTTTCAAAGGTTGGGGGAACGGGGCTTGGCGTGGTGTTTTCTGAAGGTGTGACTGGAGGAGGGCTGTTAAGAGCTACAAAGCGATCGGAATGTGGTGATGGAAGGCTTTGCACCTGGTGGTGGGCATGGAAGTTGCAGTTTAGATAGAGTTCATGATGGGGTGTCTGAGTGAAGCTATGGATGGCATCATCTAACGATGGGGAATCTTGCAGTTGACACAGTTGGCAATGAGGAACGAGCAGAGCAGGTTGACAACAAGGGTGGGTCACAATGCCAGCCAATTACCAGTCAGATATAAAAATAAGTGTCCAATTGACCTGTTCCCATCAAGGTAATGGGAGTCATTTGGGCATAACTAAATTCTCCGTATTATTATCTATTCATAAGCCAATTATGCAGTAGACAAGAGTAACTGGATTGGAATCATGAGGTACTGAGCACTGTAAGACTGAATAATCAATTCACACCACTGATTAGTGTAATTTTAACCCCCTATCTGTTCATGCAGACATTTTTGAAGCATCATTGGAGAGTCAATCGCTCTGGCTAATCAACGTCTCAAATCTCCTTTTTGCACTCCAGAACTGAACTGTCTCTTAATTGGAGCAGTTAAGCTTTGCTGTGTCTCTAAATAGGTTTTGAAGTCAATCAACTCACTTGGCACGTGTAATAAAAATGCCACCACATTTTGGCAGCCACTTCTTTTCCCGTGAATGATATTATAAAGAGAAAAACACTTTTTTTTGAAAAGTCACTGCATTTTTGATTTGAATGAAGTGACTGTTCGAAGTGGAATTGATTTCGAATGATGGTGGTTTTCATTGTGTACAGTTAGCAGCATCTTTGTTCCAGGTGTGATACGCCACTCTCTGTTAAAGGCTAGGTTTCGGACTATTGCTGTAACTGCGAGTGAAGCTCTCTGTGGGAGAGTGGTATGATTTCTACCATCTTAGTCCACTGATAACAAAACACCGGCAGCCTCTAAAGCCTCAAGCAGGGCGCTACAGGGTTAATGCTGCCAGTGTGGTCATCAGCATGTCGAAAGGGGCCTCCTACTGAACAAAATAGCATTGACTAATTCAAGCGATTGATTCCCCTTTTTAGTATGGAAATCAGGATCCAATTTCCAGCAATCTATTCGATTGAAGTCTGTGGGGGTTCAGGGCAAAAAGTTGGGAATGGATGAGAAACTGCTGAAAGGATTGTGTGTTGAATATGGATTGGATTCTGTCATATGTGAGTGTTGAACATGAATTGGTATGTGTTGTACATTAGAGTTGTGCATTTTGGGGGTGGAGTGATGTGTGAGTGTGGCATGGCGTGTATTGTATGTGGAGCACATGTGTGGAATGGTGTGTTGTACGTAGAATGGTGTGTGTTTTGCGTGGAATGGTGTGTGTTGTGTGTGGAATGATGTGTGTTGTACGTAGAATGGTGTGTGTTTTGCGTGGAGTGGTGTGTGTTGTGTGAGAAATGGTGCATGGTGTGTGTGTTGTGTGTGGAATGGTGTGTGTTGTGTGTGAAATAGTGCGTGTTTTGTGTGGAATGGTGCATGGTGTGTGTTGTACGTAGAGTGGTGCGTGTTCTGTGTGTGTGTGTGTGTGTGTGTGTGTAGGGAGTGCTGTGTGTGTAGGGAGTGCTGTGTGTAGTGTGTGTGGAGTGTTGTGCATGTGAACCATGTGTGTTGGAGTAATTCATCCATGACCATGTCTCTATCTCTCTGCCTGCTCACCCCTAAAAATGACCTGGATGTCAAACAAGGATGAGGTGGAGCTTAACAATGAGGCCTGCTGTGGTCGAATTGTTGAGAGTACTCACCCTTGGTGAGTGACCACTCGAATAGAGCTCAGGGGCAGCTGTGGTAGTCAGCACCTTTAGTGGGAGTAACCTGAGGTGGAACTGAAAAGGGAAACTGAAAGGAGGCTGAAGGGTTCGAGCCAAATGATTAATCAGCTGGACAGATTTTACAGTGAGTGTTGATGCTCAGTATGAGTGGTGTCTCAGAATACTGCATCCCTGTGCTGCAAGCAGAGGCCTGAAAGGGAGTGACATTTTACCTGTTAACTGTGCTCTGTTAGTCTAAACTCTCCCCACCAGGTTGCACAGACCTACCTCAGCTGGGCAGCGCAGTGAGCCTAACCTTTATAACTTCTAACCTTTCCCAATCTCTTTGTATTCATATCACTCGAGCAGAGATAAATAGCCAATGATAAAATTGCATTTAAAGTTCAAGTATTCACAAAGAAATCACAAATTAACGTCTTCTGTTTCTTTCTGGCAATCTTCGGGAGAAATCTTTTTGTTGGAGCAGTGAATGGTAATGTGGGCTTTGTGTTGGAGGAGGGGAGGCTTGTTGGCTTCGGAGGGAGACTCGATTTGGAGATGGGAGGATTGCAGGCAGGGGGTGAGTGAGTGGAGGTGTGGGAGTGAGAGGAGGAGGTGGAGTGAGGGGTGGAAGGAGCGTGGGGAACAGGGAGAGTGAGGGGAGGTGGGTGTGCAGGAAGGAGGAGGGAGAGCGTGGGGAGGAGGGAGAGTGAGGGGAGGTGGGTGTGCAGGAAGGAGGAGGGAGAGTGAGGGGAGGAGGGAGAGTGAGGGGAGGTGGGTGCGCAGGAAGGAGGAGGGAGAGCGTGGGGAGGAGGGAGAGTGAGGGGAGGTGGGTGTGCAGGAAGGAGGAGGGAGAGCGTGGGGAGGTGGGTGTGCAGGAAGGAGGAGGGAGAGCGAGGGGAGGAGGGAGAGCGAGGGTAGGAGGAAGAGTGAAGGGAGGAGGGGGAGTAGGATGAGCAGGGGGAGCAAGGAGAGGAGGGAGAGTGATGGGAGGTGGAGGAGGAGGGGAAGATGGAAGAGTAAGGAGAGGGGGAGCATGGGGAGAAGGGAGAGTGAGGGGAGCAGGGAAAGGAGAGAGAGGGAGGGGAGGTGGGTGTGTAGGAAGGTGGAGGGAGAGCGAGGGGAGGAGGGAGAGTGAGGGGAGGTGGGTGTGCAGGAAGGAGGAGGGAGAGTGAGGGGAGGTGGGTGTGCAGGAAGGAGGAGGGAGAGCGTGAGGAGGAGGGAGAGTGAGGGGAGGAGGGAGAGTGAGGGGAGGTGGGTGTGCAGGAAGGAGGAGGGAGAGCGTGGGGAGGAGGGAGAGTGAGGAGAGGTGGGTGTGCAGGAAGGAGAAGGGACAGTGAGGGGAGGTGGGTGTGCAGGAAGGAGGAGGGAGAGTGAGGGGAGGTGGGTGTGCAGGAAGGAGGAGGGAGAGCGTGGGGAGGAGGGAGAGTGAGGGGAGGTGGATGTGCAGGAAGGAGGAGGGAGAGTGAGGGGAGGTGGGTGTGCAGGAAGGAGGAGGGAGAGTGTGCGGAGGAGGGAGAGTGAGGGGAGGAGGGAGAGTGAGGGGAGGTGGGTGTGCAGGAAGGAGGAGGGAGAGCGTGGGGAGGAGGGAGAGTGAGGGGAGGTGGGTGTGCAGGAAGGAGGAGGGAGAGCGTGGGGAGGAGGGAGAGTGAGGGGAGGAGGGAGAGTGAGGGGAGGTGGGTGTGTAGGAAGGAGGAGCAGGGGGGTGACCCTTATGGAGGCTGATGGCCTTCAGGACGGAGCCTGTAGTGGTTACAATGTATTACCCACAGAGAACACTGCAGCAATTCCAGGCTTCTCCAAAAGCCAACCCCACTCCCAGCACTCCCCTCAAACCCCTGAGAGAAAGGTGGAAGGACAGCCAGAATGGGTGAACACCGCTACATTCTGCGAAATTTAATGGTGATGTCAGATATTTTCAAAAGTAGCCTGTTCTGAGATGAAAGTGAAATCCTGATGACTACGATCCATATGAATACCAAGAAACACAGCTGATGTGCCACTGGATTTTATAGTTACTGCAGCTTAGCAGAATAAGATCTTATTGAAACATACAAGATTCTGAGGGGGCTCAACACAGCAGGTATATCAGGTGGCGTTTCCCCATGGCAGGAATATCTAGAAATAGGGAAGTCGACTTTCAAACTAAGGGGTCTCCAATTTCACATGGAGGTGAGAAGGAGTTTGTCTTCTCTGAGCGTCATTGATCATTGATCCTCAGAGAGCATGGAAAGTGGGCCCTTGAATAAATTCAAGGCTGTCTTTGACAGATCTTTGATTGACAAGTCAGTCGGAGGTTATGGGGACAGGCGTTGAATTGAATTGAGGCCCCCATCAGCTTGGCTGTGAACACATTGAACGATGGAATGGACCTGAGGGGCTGAATGGCCTATTCTTTGTGTTCTAGCGGGATCTACAATTTTCTGCTGAGAAGAGCGTAATGTGAGGAGCATGGGACAGGAGTTGGATGTGTACCTGATGCTGAGGAATATCCGGGGTTACAGTGGGGCAATACTTGACAGCTCTTACAAAGAGCCATCACTGGTGTGATGAGCTGAATGGCCTGTCTTTGTGCTGTGATGTTCTAGGGTTCTGCTGAGTGCGGGTAAGTGGCCCAGGGGCTGAGCCTCGATCTCCACACGGAGGGGAGATAAGGAGAGGCTCGGGTTGGTGGAAGACAGGGGTGCCAATAGACACTCTTACAAGTTTTGATGGTGCCATTGAGATCACAAAGGGGGCTGTTTTTCAGTCAGAGTGAAGCAGGAAGTCCTCATCTGGTCTAAGCCTCTCCGAGGTAAAACATAGAACAGTACAGCACAGGAATGGGCCCTGTAACCCATGATGTTGTGATGAACATGATGCCAATTGAAACTAACCCCTTCTGCCTGCCCTTAGTCCTTACCCCTCCATTCCTTACATGTTCCTGTGCGTATCTAACAGCCCCTTAAATGCCCCTGTCATATCTGCCTCCCCCACCACCCCTGGCAGCGCGTTTCGGACTCTTACCACTCTCTGTGTAAAAAAGACTTGCCCCTCACATCTGTTTTGAACTTCTCCCCTCTCACCGTAAGTGCGTGTCTCCTAGGTTTTAGATATTTTGACTCGGGGGATGGTTTCAGCGAAAGCCTAGGGGGAATAAAGCCCTATCTGAAAATGTTGTGGTCGAGGGAGAACTGGGATACTGTCAGGACCGACTTTCATGAGACATTCTTTCACTCACCTCTGCTTTGTACGATATTCCCCTCCCCAAAAACCCCAGCAGCGATAGCTCTTTTCATTTGATAGAAAAAGACTTTTTATTGCCATGACGACGCCTTTTGTTGCCCTACTGGATTACAGAGCAGCAGTTCACTCAATTTGCACATTCTCTCTCAGCTCTGTGGTTTGAGCTTGGGAACTAGGGCTCGGGAGAATTGTACCACGTCAGGGCTCAGTGACAGTAATAAGAAAAGAAAAGCACAAAAAAGGCAGCGAGACACACACACACACACACACACACACACACACACACGCAAAAAACCCAAAACAATAAGAAGGAAATCAGAGCCTCGAATCTTTCTGGCTTCTAGTTGCTTCTTATCAGCTGCAGTCCTGTCTGTTTTTCAACACCAATCTGTTTTCATTGACAATAGTTTGAGGAAAGGCATTTTTGCTTAGTGAATGGTTAGGGGTTAATGACTTTAAACAGCATTGGGAGCTGCCTTCCAGGGGAATTGGGTAAATACCTCAAATGGGTAATAACTCACAGTGGGATGGGGAAAAGGGTGTGAGCCTGGCTCTCCGAAAAGAGCCAAGATGGCCTTGAAGGGCCGAACGGTCTCTAGTGCTGCTCTTTGGTTGCCATTTAAGGTGAGGACGGCCGTGCAGGGAGAGGGGTTGACCAAGGCTGTTAATCCAGAGACCCAAGTAATGTTCTAGGGACCTGGGTTCGAATCTTGCCACAGCAGATGGTGGAATTTGAATTCAACCAAAACCTGAACATAAGCTTTAATGGGGGCATTGAAGAGACTTTGAGACAAGCTCATGAATATGCAGTGATGTGGACCAAGGGCAGGCGGAAGGGATTAATATAATTTGGCGTCATGCTTGGCACAACACTGTGGGCCGAAGGGCCTGTCCCTGTGCTGTACAGTTCTGTGTTCTAAGAGTTGAATGATCACCAACAGTTGGAGAGAAAACTAACCAAATAAGTTCAGGTTCACTAACATCTTTTAGGGAAGGGAAGATCGTTGCCTGGCCTGGCCTATCTGTGACTCCAGGCCAACAGCAGTGTGATTGACACGTAACTGGGCAATTAGGGATGGGCGATAAATGCTGTCCTGGCCAGGGACACCCACATCCCGAGAATGATAGTTCACCGTCTGGGCTGTTCGGTAGGGTTCCTGTAGGAGATTGCGACGGCTGGTTTGTGCCTGAAGGTTTTGCTGCCAATCGCACAAGAGACCACAAACATCTGAGTTTGGGCTGAGATTCCTCTGCCTCTGATATGAATCACAGAATCCCTACAGTGCACAAAGAGGCCGTCCAATGACAGCAGCATTTCTAAAATCAAGAAGGGTTATGCCAGAATAAAATTAAAGAAGGTGTTTCTACTGATAAAGGCAGCTAAATTTTGGCCAGACAACTGCCAGCGAGGAGTTCAGGAGAAATCTCTTTGAGCAGGGAGTGATGAGAATGTAGAACTTGCTACCACAGGGAGCAGTTGAGGTAAATAATAAGTTTGCACGCGAACAAATGAAGTCACTACAGCCCCCCCCCACCCCGACTTTCCCGTTGGAGGGAGATGAGTGGTAAGGGGTTTAACCCAAGGGTCACTGTGCCACATGGGTGGGACGATATTGAGAAGGAGAGTCCTTCATGGTAACCTGAGCAAGGTTTGGGGGAATTGAACCCCATGTTGCTGGCATTGTTCTGCCACTGTCCAGCCAACCGAGCTAACTGACTGCCTGCGTTTAAACACACGAGGGAGAATGGAATAGGAGGATCTACTGAAGCTGTGAGGATGGTGTACAAACAACAGCATGGTCCCTTTCTGTGTGGCAGTCCTGCTAATGAATGAAAGGTCTGAGTTATAAGGAGAGGCTTGGACGGTTTTTCCCTGGAGCGTAGGAGGTTGAGGGGTGACCTTACAGAGGTTTATAAAATCATGAGGGAGTATCGATGAGGTGAATGGCATGTGCCTTTTAAAGTGAGAGGAGAAAGACATGAGGGGAAACCTTTTTCACACAGAGAGTGGTTTGTGTGTGGAATACCCACTCAGCTAGTTCCCACTGCCTGCATTTGACCCACGTCCTTCTTACCCCTTCCCATCCATGACCTTCCAGAAAAAGTGGTGAATGGAGGTAAAGTTACAATGTTTAAAAGAAATCTAGATAAGAACATGAATAAGAAATGATTGGAGGGATATGGGCCAATTGCTGGCAGGTGAGACTAGTTTAGTTTGGGAACATAGTCAGCATGGACTGGTTGGGCTGAAGGGCCTGTTTCTGTGCTGTATGACTCTGTGAGGAAGACTGTTAAGCGGAGGATTTGGCTAATTGTCCGTGGCCCCTGCAAGAATGTCGGTCATAGCTGGTCCAGTGATGCGAGCAGTTCGCGATTAATGTCATGAAAGTGCATGCAATCTATTTGACTTATATCCTCGAGCCCGGGCTCTTATACCACAATTACCTTGTTGAAGGAATCCGTTTCCCAATGGTTAAGCTGGTGTTAATTTGGCTCTGACAGTTTGTAAAGAGACTGGTTGGATTACTGTTGTGAGGTAGCTCATTCACCAATGCTACTAACTCCATCTGGAACTGGTGCCAAACATCCTTCTTGGAACACATCAGCGAATTGCTGGATGGAATATTTCTTTTCCCAGGGGCCGGGAAGACTTTGAAGTTTCTACAATAAATCTCCCTTCATCCTCACTCTGACTGCTGTGTGTATTTGAAGTAAATATATTAATACATTTTCATAAAAGGAGAATGTCCAGCTGCTTCATTTGAAAGAAATATTCAGAATACTGCTCTTTATTAGGAAGAGTTTTTTTTAAACTCAAGTTGCCAATGACATTCCAGCCAGTTTCTATACAATTTACTTTCCAGTAGTGTGTGAAAATAAACTTGACGTATTTACACAAGTTCAGTTTCTGTTCAATTTCCTCTTGTCAAGAAGGCCGAGGAAATCTACACGTCTGTTTCTTAAGCAAGATTTTGGGACTCTTTAGCCAGCTCACACTTAGGAGCCAGGTGCCCAAGTAACTCACGTTTGGTAATTTTGTTTTTTTACTTTGAGCAAGCGATTGCTGTCGTTGGCCAGTGAAAAACTAGGCCCTGAGCAGGAGATTGCACTGTCTGTGTGGAGCATGTCGTATGTTGCTCACTGTCTGAGCATGTCATCACCTGAGTCCGACCCCTTCCAGTTTACATGCCTTAAAGGATTCTTCTTGCTTTTAGACGGCTGGCCTTATCATCTTTTCTTCGTGGATCTTTCTTGACCATACTTGAACACAATGAGTCATTTTTTACTTCAAAGCAACTTAAGCGTAGTTGAGAGGGTGATTGTGGTTCATTGAATGACCTTTTCACAATCTTTCTGACAGCTCTGGGTTCCTCGATTCTCATTTACGCCTCTAGCTTTCAGTTTGCTGGGCCTGTGACATGCTTGTAGGCTCGCCATTCTGACACTGAATGTGGCTGCGGTGGTAATGATTTTTCCATCCACCACAACCTGGAGTTGGAGGAAGAAGATTGCTCAGTCCATTGGATCTCATCATCCAGAATCACCACAAACAAGGAGCTTATTTTAGGAGTCGGCTAGCTCAGTTGGTTGGACGATTGATTTGCAATGCAGGGCGATGCCAACAGAGTGGGTCAGTTTCCACTGACTGAGGATACCATGAAGGTCTCTCCTTCTTAACCTTGCCCTGATCTGAGGCCAAGTGACCCTCAGGCTAAATCACCACCAGTTGTCTGCCTAGTGAGAGAGAAGCTGTATGGTCTTCTGGGCCAATGGCAGCTTTATCTTAACATGGATCCACTTGATCCAGAGATCTGCCTCACGGATTCTTAGTATTTTTATTTTATTGACTCATTGAATTTGGGTGTTGTAGTCATTGTGATGAGATCAACCAGCTGGACTTCATAGAATATGAGTTCCCAGGTTGGGGCTGTTAACCTGGTGCTGTCACGGAGCCCTTGCTGACAGATAAGGGTGAATGACCGGGATATTGGCCTAGCTGAGTACCTGTGAGAGGCACTGCTGTTACAGACACACCGGCCAATATGAAGTAGCGAGCAGAGGAGGAGCGGAGGGTAACAAAAACTCTACTGTGGTGAAATATTGCATTCGGTGTTTCAAGATGGCACCGGAATGTGGAGACACTTTGTGTTTCGAACGTGATAAAGCACCTTTCACTGTATTTTTATTTACATGGGACAATAAATCTAATAAGTCTGATTTTAAAGGGCGATTGGCGATGGGATACCAGCCTGTGAAGAGTTATTTCAGATGTCGCCGGCTTGGCCCAGTATTTATTGCCTATCTCAAGTTGAGAAGATGGTGTTGAGCTATGTTCTCAAACTGTTACATATATCCCTGGAATCCTGAGTCCATTCCCAGAACAAGCAATATAAGTAGATGCAAGTCTTGTAACAGTGAGGCGGTACATAGATATTCAATTGTGTTGCTGTAGCCTCCAGAGCTACAGGTCCAGAAGTAGAAAACAGGATTGAGAGAGTCAGTGACCTAGTGGTATTATCACTGGGCTGTTAATCCAGAGACCTGGATAATGTTCTGGGAATCTGGGTTCGAATCCCGCCACGGCAGATGGTGGAAGTTGAATTCAATAAATATCTGGAATCCGGGGATGACTGTGAATCCATTGCTGATTGTCGGGAAAAACCCATCTGGATCACTAATGTCCTTGAGGGAAGGAAACTGCCATCCTTACCTGGTCTGGCCTATATGTGACTCCAGACCCACAGCAACATGGTTGACTCTTAACTAGTCTAGGGGCAATAAATGCTGCCTGGCCAGCGATGCCTTCATCCCATGAATGAGTAAAGGAAACGTTGATCAGTGTTGACACCAACGGTCTCTCTAAATATTTTTTCATCTGCGCAGACCTCCAAGCAGGGCAAGAGGCAGGGGGCAGGTTACAGAATTCCACTCACTGGGAGTCAATGCTGTGAATGTGGAGCTTCTTCAAGTAGCTGTGCACAAAGCCCTTCAGGGATACCTGCAAGGCCTCACTGGCAAAGTGCGGCATTCCCACAGACACCTGGGAATCACTGGCCCAAGACCGTCCAAAGTCGGGAGGAGCACCTGGGAAGGCGTCGGGAAAATGCTGAAGACAGTGTAAGGAGCGCACTGCCACACCAACACCCACCCACCCCCTTCCTGTGACCACCTCCCGCCCCAAGTGTAACAGAGCCTGTGGTAGCCCCATCGGTCTGTACGGCCACCTACAGGCTCACCCTGAGAGAGGAAAACGTTCATCGTCGTCTGCCAGGGACCACTAGTGAATGATTAAATGAATGAACTGCCCACGAGCGACAGTCCGACATCCTAACTCTCTCACTTACATCAAGGGTGCTGATCATCTTTAAGTACCAGCTCAGCTCAGTTGATTAACATGCTTTGTGACAGTTGTGGGGTCAGGACTGAAGGAGCGCTGCGTTGCCAGAGATAGTCTCGAGGTTTCTGACTGCCCTCTCGGGTTGCCAAGGAAGATCCCACAGTCACTGCCTTGTTGGAGAGTTGGCAAGTTCTTTGCCTCCCAGTCAATATTCCTGCACTGTGGAAAGATGATCCAGTCATTGTCTGAATGCTGTCTGTAGGAGCTTACTGTGCACAAATTTGCTATCGCACTTTGCCATATTTAAAAGCGGTGGCACTTCTCAGAGCTTATTTTGGCTCTGAAGCTATTTGGGGAGCACGGAGGATATGAAAAATGTTGAAGAAATTCAGTTCCAGATGCCAGAGAAAAATCAGATCCTCTCTTACTCGCCTCCATACCATGGTAACTAACATGCTAACTCCTCTCAAGGGATTCTAGGAGGTGCCAGAATCCCTACTGAGTGGAAGCAGGCCACTCGGCCCATCGGGACACGCCAACCCTCTGAAGAGCATTCCACCCAGACCCACCCTCCTAACTTATCCCTGTAACCTTACATTTCCCATGGCTAGTCCACCTAGCCTGCACATCCCTCAACACTCTGGGCAATTTCACACAGCCAATCCACCCTAACCCGCACATCTTTGGACTGTGGGAGGAAACCAGAGCAAACCTACGCAGACAGAGGGAGAATGTGCAAACTCCACACAGACAGACACCCGAGGGCGGAATTGAACCCGGGCCCCCGGCGCCAGTGCTAACCACAAGCAGGAAGTTGCCTCCAGCTAACGATGCTCATTTGAAAGGATGGTGCATTCGGGATTGCTCTTTGGCCAATGAGAATTATGTGATGCTACACTGACCTACATCCTGACAAGATTCTTGGAGGCATAATACAAGCAATCACTTGCATTAATGTAGCACCTTTTAATATAGTTAAATTTTCCAAGTTGTTCACAGTCATGTCATCAGATGCAATTGTTGACGCAGAGCCATGTAAGGAAAAATTGGAACCATGTGACCACATCAAAGAACCAATTTTCAAAGTAGGAGTAAGAGGTCCAATGGAAGGGGATATGTGGGTGGGTTCTTCCAGAGCTCATGGTCCATGGAGTGAAGGATATGGCCGCTAATTGTGGAGGGAACAAGGTCACGTGCAAAGAGGCCAGTACTGGGTGAGAAATAGACAAGGAGGAGGTCTGGTCAAGGAAATTGTGCTTCTGAATGGCCACCCCCGTGAGAGCAAGGTTCACCAGCCTCACAAATGGGATTCTCAGCTGAGAACAAATATAAGAATTGGGAGCAGGAGTAGGCCATTCAGCCCCTTGAGCCAGTAATTTGAGCGGCACGGTGGTTCAGTGGTTAGCACTGCAGCATCACAGCGCCAGGAACCCAGGTTCGATTCCAGCCTTGGGTAACTGTCTGTGTGGAGTTTGCACATTCTCCCCGTGTCTGCAGGGGTTTCCTCCGGCTGCTCTGGTTTCCTCCCACAGTCCAAAGATATGCAGGCTAGGTGGATCAGCCATGCTAAATTGCCCGTAGTGTTCAGGGGTGTGTGGGTTATAGGGGGATGGGTCTGGGTGGGATGCTTCAAGGGCCGGTGTGGACTTGTTGGGCCGAAGGGCCTGTTTCCACACTGTAGGGAATCTGATCTAATCTAATACGATCATGGCTGATCTCATCTCGGCCTCAGTGCTGGGACCCCTGTTGTTTGTAATATGCATAAATGATTTGGAGGGGAATGTAAGTGGCCTAATCAGTAAGTTTGCAGGTGAAACAAAAATTGAGGGAGCTGCGGATAGTGAGGAGGATAGCTAGAGGACTCAGCAGGATATTGATAGGCTGGAGAAATGGCAGATGGAATTTAACCTGGACAAATGTGAGTTGATGCGTTTTGAAAAGTCTAATGCAGGAGGGAAGTATGCAGAAAATGGCAGAACCTTAACAGCATGAAGAGAGAGAGACACTATGGGCAAGAGACCTGTTTGTACAGGTCCACAGTTCCCTGAAAGTTGGTAAAGTGGTCAAGAAGGCATGTGGCATGCTTGCTTTCATCAGGTAGGGCACAAAAATATAAAAATTTGCAAGCCTTGTTGCAGCTGCATAGAACTTTGGTTAGACCACATTTGGAATATTGTGCATATTTAGAATATTGGAACATACTGGTCAAAGGATGTGGAGGCTTTGGAAAGACTACAGAAAAGGTTTACCAGAATGTTGCCTGGTTTGGAGAGTATTAACTGTGAGGAGAGATTGGACAAACTTAGATTACTTTCACTTGAATGTCAAAGGATGAAGGAGTGACCTGACAGGAGTTTGCAAAGGTATCAGAGACATGGTGGGAGTGGATAGTCAGAGTCTTTTTCCCAGGGTGGAAATGTTAGGGGACATAGCTCTAAGGTAAGAGGTAGAAGTTTAGAGGAGATGGTGGAATGCAGCTCTGAGGCTCAGTGTGGACATGACGGGCTGAATAGCCTGCTTCCACATGGTAGTGAGTCTATGACCTGAAATGAGCACAGACAATGCTGGAGAAGCTCAGCAGGTCTGGCAACATCTGTGGAGAACGAAACAGAGTTAACGTTTCAAGCCTGATATGATTCTTCTTCTCGAGCTTTTGGCTCTGAGGCATGCTGAAATTCAAACATTAATGCTGTTTCTCTCTCTGCAGATGCAACCAGACCTGCTGAGTTTCATCAGCACTTTCTGTTTTTATACCTGTGACCTTTGGCACAGGGTCAACATCATATTGATAAGTGGTGGGTATAACTGTTACCTAATGGCTTTTACAGCTTATAATTGAAGAGTACCTTTCTGGCCTTAGTAAATCTGAGCATTCCAGTAGCATCTGAAACAGATGTGCGCAAGTTCTTCCGTCATGTGCGCACTTCCGTAATATTTTCAATGAAGGGTTCATCAATAAGAACATAAGAAACTAGAACAGGATTCAGGCCATTCGGTCTCCTGAGGCTGTTCCGCTGGTCAATAAGATCAGAGCTGATCTGACTGTGGACTAAAGTCCATTTTCCCATCTGCCTCCTTAAATCCGTCTCACTCAGTCTGAATATATTCAGTGATTCAGCCTCCACTTCTCCTAGGGGAAGAGAATTCCGAAGACTAATGGCCCTCTGAGAGGATCCCGCGATAAATTTTTAAGCTGTGACGCTTAGTCCTAGATTTTTCCCACCAGAGAAAATATTCACAGAGGACTGTGGAGGCTGGGTCATTTGTGCATTCAAAACTGAGACGGATTTTTAACAATAAATGAATCAAGGGGTTATAGGAAAAAGACAGGAAAATGGAATTGAGGATTATAATATCAGGCATCATCTCATGGTGGTGGTGCAGACTTGATGGGCTGAATGGCCTACTTCTGCTTTTGGTCTTATAGTTAATGCCTACCCTAGCTGAATGGCCTACTTGTACTCCTATCTCTTATGGCCTTATAGTCAATGCCTACCATGTCAAGTGATTTCAGCATCTACCCTGTCAAGTGATACCAAAACCTTCTCAGTTTTAGTGAGATCACCTCTTATTCGTCTGTGTTTCAACGAGACAGGCCAAACCTGTCATCATAAAACAAACTTCTCACCGTAGGGATTAGCCAAGTAAACATTCTTGGATGCTGATTCCATTCCAAGGATGACCCTCCACGACAGTGAGGTCACTAAAACTGTACTCGGTGCTGTAGGTGTAATCTTGTTAATGCACTGTACTATTGTAGCCAACACTATCTCTGTATTATAGATAACAAAGTGTGGGGCTGGATGAACACAGCAGGCCAAGCAGCATCTCAGGAGAACAAAAGCTGACGTTTCGGGCCTAGACCCTTCATGGGTCCAGGCCCGAAACGTCAGCTTTTGTCCTCCTGAGATGCTGCTTGGCCTGCTGTGTTCATCCAGCCCCACACTTTGTTACCTTGGATTCTCCAGCGTCTGCCGTTCCCATTATCTCTGATCGCTATCTTTGTACTCTTTTGTCCTCGCAGTACCCAACCCCCTCACTAACTGGCACCATTGACTCTGACTGGGTACGTGTTTCTCATTCAGAAGAGTGATAATGGGAACTGGAAAAGATAGAAAGGAATGAAATATTGAGCTGGGCGACATGTGTTGATACCGGTGTGTATGAGAATTCGTTTTTAATTTGGTTACGGGATGTAGGCGTCGCTGGCTGACCAGCATTTATCGCCCGTCCCTAGTTACCCTGGAGACAGTGGTGACAAGCTGCCTCCTTGAACGACTGTAGTCCATGTGCTCTGGATAGATCCTTGAGTAGGGGTCAAGGATTTTGACCCAGTGACAGTGAAAGAACGGCAGTATGGTTGTGAGAGATGCTTAACTTACAAAGCACCCCAGCACCCCATCTAAAAAAAAGCTGTTAACATTTGTTTTTTTCAACACGCATTATAGAATCCCTGTTTTGTGTATAACATAGAAACGCTTCTCTGATCAGCCTTGGCCACTCTATTTAAGGCCATTCTGGTCTCCCTGCTATAGGAAGGTTGTTGCCAGGGTTGGAGGGTTTGAGCGATAGGGAGGGGCTGAATAGACTGCGGCTATTTTCCCTGGAGTGTCGGAGGCTGAGGGGTGACCTTATACAGGTTTATAAAATCATGAGGGGCATGGATAGGGTGAATAACCTGGGTCTTTTTCCCAGGGTAGCAGCGTCCAAAACTAGAGGGGCATAGGTTTAAGGTGATAGGGGAAAGACTTAAAGGGATCTGAGGGGGCAAATCTTTCAGGCAGAGGGTGATGCGTGTATGGAACAAGCTGCCAGAGAAGGTATCTGGATGGGTACATGATTCGGAAGAGTTTAGAGGGATTTGGGCCAAATGCTGGCAAATGGGACTGGATCAGATCAGGATATCTGGTCGGTGGGGACAAGACGGACCATGAAGATTGAACCACTGCAGTTCTGCATGGTTGACCGGGGAGCAGAGTTAGATCTTGTGGGATCTAGGGGGAGCTAGCCAATTGGATCCAGCATTGGCTTGAAGGTAGGAGACAGGGTGATGTTGGAGGGTTGCTTTTCAGCCTGGAGGCTTATGACCAGTGGTGTGCCGCAAGGATCGGTGCTGGATCTGCTGATTTTCGTCATTTATCAAAGTGATTTGGATGTGTGAATATAGGAGATATTGTTGGTAAGTTTGCAGATGATACCAAATTGGAGAAGTATTGGACAGTGAAGAAGATTACCTCAGAGTACAGCAGATGATCAGATGGGCCGAGGAGCGGCAGATTGAGTTTAATTTTAATAATTGTGGAGTGCTGATTTTGGTAAGGGAAACCAGGGCAGGACATATACAGTTAATGGTGAGGTCCTGGGGAGTGATGCTGAGCAAAGATCCCTTGGAGTACAGGTGCATAGTTTGTTGAAAGTGGAGTCACAGGTAGACAGGACAGTGAAGAAGGTGCTTGGTATGCTTGACTTTACTGATCAGTGCATGGAGTATAGGAGTTGGGATGTAATGTCATGGCTGTACAGGACATTGGTATGGTGATTTTTGGAATACTGTGTTCAATTCCAGTCTCCCTGCTATCGGAATAATGTTGCGAAACTTGAAAGGATACAGAATAGATTTACAAGGGTGTTGCTGGGGTTGGAGGGTTTGAGTTCTGGGAGAGGCTGAATCAGCTGGGGCTATTTTCTTAGAGCATCAGAAGCTGAGGGGTGACCTTATAGAGATTTATAAAATCGTGAGGCATATGGATAGGGTGAATAACCAAGGTCTTTTCCCCAGGATAAGGGGGTCCAAAACTAGAGGGCAGAAGTTTGAAAGGGACCTAAGGGGCACCCTATTCCACACAGGGGCTGGTGCCTGTATGGAATGAGCTGCCAGAGGAAGTGGTGGAGGCTGGTACAGTCAGAACATTTAAAAGGCATTTGGATGTGTACATGAATAGGAAGGGTTTTGAGGAATATGGACCAAACGTTGGCAATTGGAAGTAGATTAATTTAAGATGCCTAGTCAGCATGGACGAGTTGGACCAACGGGTCTGGTTCTGTGCTGTACAGCTCTCTCTATATTTCCAAATCAGGATGGTGAGAACCCCAGAGGGGAACTTGCAGGAGATGGTGTTCCCATGTATCAGCTGCCCTTGTCCTTCTGGATGGAAGTGGTTGTGGATTTGGAAGATACTGCCTGAGGATCTTTGGTGAATTTCTGCAGTACATCTTATAGATGGTACACACAGCTGCTACTGAGTGGGGGAGGGAACGGATGTTTGTGGATTCAGTGCCAATCAAGCGGGCTGCTTTGTTCTGGATGGTGTTGAGCTTCTTGAGTGTTGTTGGGTCTGCACCCATCCAGGCAAATGGGGAGTATTCCATCTCACTCCTGACTCATACCCTCTAGATGGTTTTGAGGAGTCAGGAGGTGAATTACTCTCCTCAGCGTTCCTAGCCTCTGATCTCCTCTTGAAGCCACTGTTATTATGTGACAAGTCCAATTGAATTTCCAATCATTGGTAACCCCTAGGACGTTGACAGTGGGCGGATTCTGTGATGGTGACACCATTGAATGTCGAGGGGCAGAGGTTAGAGAGTCTGTTGTTGGTGATGGGCATAGCCTGGCATGTGTGTGGCGCAAATGTTACTTGCCATTTTTCAGCCCAAGCCTGGACATTGTCCAGATCTTGTTGCATTTGAACATGGACTGCTTCAGTATGTGAGGAACTGCAAACGGTGCTGTTATGTAATGTGATTATCTCTGCATTGCATATGGCTGGACAGGTAGGAAAATGATAGGCACCGAGGTATATTGAAAGTAAAATACATACCACATTCCCAGAAACCATAAATCTTGTCGTGTTTCTCCCGGGGTGAAATTTCCAAGGTGCACCGGGTGAATTTTGAACCAGCCATTGCTGCCCAAGTTGTGCCTCTATCCCTGTGAATTAAAAATTTCCCAGAACAGGTTTGTTTTTCACTTGTGAGTTATGAACAGTAAAAATACACTGCAGGAGAATTTAGCTCATGGAGAGCTTTTGGCTTTTGCAGTTTTCCCATCCTCCAGATGGTTCCTTCACACGCTTCCCCGCTCAGTTGGAGCATCGGAAGAGATTTCAATTTGCCCGATGTGATAGCAGCTCCTTCTATATCGCTTTCACTGCGCAGTGTTGGATTGATTGACAGCCTAGGCCTAGGGTTGATTGTTCTCCTGGGGGAGAGCTAATAGACGTGGAGACTCTCCCCGATCTCTGATTTCCTGAGTATTCCTGTCCGTCACATGGAGGAAAACAGTCTAGAGGAGCTCCATGTTTAACAGAAAAATAAAGATTAGCTTCAATCTCATTGGCTAGTGGAATAGGCCATGAGCCTACCTCTGTCCCTGTACATCTCTAATGCTTCACCTTTTCAGTTATCTTGACCTTTTTTATCTCTTTCCCCCCCCTATGTGGGCTATGTTTCCAAACGCACCATCTGCTCTTCAGCGCCTGAATTAAGGTGCCGTTCTTCATGCGTCTGGGGTATTTGGCTGTGGCAGGCTTCACAGCTAAGGCCCACTGCCCATGTGTGTCTGCATGAGTGTCGGTCAGGCTTCAGGAAACTGGCCAATGTTTTGTTCCCCTAACCTCGCAGCAGTTTATGCTAAACTGGCTTATCTCGTTGTAAATAGTTACCACCTCCATCCCAACTTCTCCCACTCCTGTTTGTGAACTCGCAGGAATAATCCAAAGAACTAGTTGTACACAGGGACATGATTAGTATTGATGGACTATCTTTTGGGTTTTGTCTCATAAAGCATTAGGAATACTATTGTTGTCTGACCCTCTGAAGTACAGGAACAAGAACAGGCAGAGCTCGGAATTCTGCAGTGAGTAATTTGATTTCTGGCTCCCCCACCATTTACAAAATACCCTGCAACAACTCACCAAGGCTACTTCCAAACCCACAATCACTTCCATCTAGAAGGACAAGGGCAGCAGATACATGGGAACACCACCCCCTGCAAGATCGCCCCCAAGCCACTTGCCATCCTGACTTGAAGATCATCACACATCACACATCCTTTTCTCACTTCCTTCCCGCCTCCTCCTAGGCCTCCCAGCAGTGGTCTATGGCCTGGTATCTGGTTCTAACTGAAATAGAGTTACACATTATTGTGTTTTGTTTTTGTTTTCTTCCTTCCACCATCCAGGCTTCCCAGCAGCGGCCTACGGCCCGGTAGCGGCGGCGGCGGCAGCAGCGCGAGGCTCAGGTAGGGGCGCCCGTGGAAGAGGCGGCTACATGGCATACCCTCAGAATGTAGGGGCAGGTAAAGCTCTGTCGGTATTCTGTGTGGCCTCAGCTGTCCACTGTCACTCTCTTGTCGTTACTCTGTCGGTTCCTTGCTCTTCTCCCAGGGTGGTGGTGTCGGGTTTAGTGGGGGTGCAGGGGAAGCCGACACAAATCTACAAGCAGAAGTGCCAAGCATATGTTGGCCCGGAGCGCAGTGCCAGGGAAGGTTATAGTTACAAACAAGCTCCTGACTATATTGTAACGAACGGCGG